>NC_141876.1:557526970-557833546 GCF_056163025.1 Triticum urartu
GAGAAACCAATGTTTCGTTTCGTTGGATCGCGCCATCGAGCAAAACCAACGTTTAAATCACGTCTGTCGCAGTCGTGTCTCACCCTCCTCCATGGATTGACCCCACACGGTCGCTCGGCATGCCACTCACCGCAAACTGAGTACACGATAACTTTCCCGCCTGCTTGTCGATGGATCGCGCCATAGAGTACTAGTACTACTGGAAGAGATTGACGAGTTGGGGGAGGACAGCTAGCTGTAGCACGGACTCCCAAGAACTTTTCACATGCATGTTGTGGCCTGCTATTGCGACCTTTGAACGCGGAGCAGTCACGTGCACCAGGAAGCGGCGTGGGCGACGCTCTCTCGGCCGGTGCGCCGCTTCAATGCCGCCGCCAGTGAGAGGTCGCGTCCGCTCTGGCCGGGCATGAATGCGGCACTGACCGTTTCGGGCGGGAAGCATGCGCGGGTGATGAAGAAGGTTCGGGTTGGTCAGGAGCGGCCGTGGCAGCGGTCTGGACGCCCGCAAACAAGAGATGATGTATGTTAATATTGCCACGTATATAATTAACAACGTAAATAATGTGCCAGTTGGACAAATATGATTGGAGATGGAGATGGAAATGGAATTTTACGTAAACAAGACATGCATGTCTATGTCTATGTGTGTGTGCGCGACAACTCTCGTGACCTGGAAGCGGGGGCGTGTTTTTGATCGAGTTTTCTTTCTTGGTACGTGAAAAAATTGTCCGCCAATTTTCGTTTCTTTTTTCTGGGAACGCGTGTATTCTATTTAAAACCACTGCTATGGAGAGATTGTTTTACTCCATTATAGCCTCTTGTATAATAGAGTTTCTCGCATCTCGCTCTCTCACCCTCTCCATATCAAAACAAGATGACAGTGTCCACACTATCTCTCTCCTCACCGGTGGTCACAGATCCGGCCAAGTCCCGTCCGTTGCAGGAGTTGAGGAGGTGCAGCGTTGACGTTGTCGCCGTCGGCGATGGAGGAAGCCGATGCACACCTTCCTCTTGGAGTCGGCGCTGGCGCGGACGAAGGTCCTCCGCGCCCTTGTTCGCTGCCGTCGTGTGGGCAGATCCCGCCCGCCCGCCTAAGCGACATCTCGCCCACCTGAGGTATAACTTCTTGTACTGGTCCAGCTCCCTAGGTCACTGCATGCGGGTTTTCTTCTATGCGACTACTCCCCAGCTCCCCATGTATAGTAGCTAGGGTTTGTCGGCTGGTCCAACATCACCTACTATTATAGAGGAAATGCCACTCGAAAAGTTGTCCTAATCTATGCCTCGGTGGAGGTATACATGTTGTTTCGACAAAAAGTACATGGTGGTTGTGCGGTCATTGTCCATATGCTCCTATTGCTGCTGCTAATCTAATACTATCACTCGTTAAATGAAGAAATGCTTTTTTTCTCAGGTATCCTGGTTTAGTTCCCATCAAGATAATCATGATGCTTCTGCTTGTTGGTGTACTTTTCATAATTCTTATTGACAATTGAGATGTCATTGTTAATCTTGTAAAACAAAGTAACAACACTATATCCCTTCTTTATATTCTTGGAAACAGCGATGCGTATCTCCATACCCGGGCATGTCTTCCTCAATTTTAGTGGAACTGCACAAAATTGGATGGCCATTGTTGTTCTGCCTCACTGTCCTCTGCCACGTGGTTCTTCCTTCCTCGAGCTTGACTACTGAGAAGAAACAGACCACAGTGAGGATTTGTCGAACTTCATAGGTGCCTCACCCAAACTTGATTCCAAATGGATGATGCATCACCATGATGACCTATCGATGTTCATGGTTGCCCCTCATGGTTGCGTCGGCTGGTGAAGCTGATCGATTTTCAATGAAAAACAAGCTGTCTTCCATCAGTGCTCTTTGCTTGTTACCCACAAAGATGATATCCTTCGTCAGTTCACCTTGGTTGCGTTGAGGACGCAGTCGTCTTTCACGTTGGTGCAATTTTATCACACAATTGGCTATGAACCAAATGTTTCCTCGAAGAAGGATCGACGTTGGTAGTAAGAGCATAAGTTTTGTATTGATTTCTAAGCCTTCTCACAACTTTGTCTCCAGCTCCCCTGTAATTTTATTTGTCCAGCTATTAACTTTGATTAAAAATGGTGTGGACTAAAACCCCGGATGGACGTAGTAGCCCTCCATTTTTATTTACTCCGCATATTAGATTTGATTGAAGTCAAAATTTGTAAAGTTTGACCAAGTTTAGGCCGAACACAACAAACCATAATTATTAGAGAGGGCAAACTGTACATACTCTCAAACCTTTCCGATAATTGAAATTAAAATTCTTTATTTGTACACACTCTCACATGTTTCCGATAATTTGGCTCATGTGTGGTTGTTCACTTAAGGAAGGGTAGTGTACCGCACGTGAAGGACAGGAAGTGCGACCGGGATGCGTGGATCGTTAATTCATCGGAAGTACTCCCTCCATTCCTAAATATTTGTCTTTCAAGTGGTTTGCAATGGACTACCACATACGGATGTATATAGAAATTTTTATAGTGTAGATTCACTCATTTTGCTCCGTATGTAGTCATTTGTTGAAATCTCTAGAAAGACAAATATTTAGGAACAGAGGGAGTAGTACTTTTCTTCACTGGTACGTTAAATAAAGAGTTTTGTTTCGTACTTACACAATTTAAAACGATTGTTATCGAGATAATAAGAAAACCACTCCACTCTATATTAGTCATATACACGAGTACTATATGGACGCAACTTCATTGACTTTAGTGCACCTGCCTTTGGGTTTATGACAGGTGGGCCCAAAATGTGGCTGGCCCACCTGTCATACAGCCAAAAGCAGGTCCAGTTAAGGCACCGGAGCTCAGTCCGTACTACGGTATATATATAAGCTGGAGCCTCAATGCTTGTTCGCTAGGGTTTGCACTCTCCACACTCTTGCCGCACTATATATATATATGTATATACACGCTGGAGGCTCAACGTTCCTTTGCTAGGGTTTGCTATATTCACTGTCTCTCACCCTCTTCACCAGATCTAAACAAGACCACGTTGTGGCCTCTGTCTCTCACCCCCCTCACAGATGGCGAAGGAGGCGTCCGGATCCCGTCGCACCAGGAAGGGGAGGAGGTGCAGCGTTCACTCTATTGCCTTCGGCGAGGGAGGCAATCCACTGCCGGCTGTGCTTTTCTCTTTCACCCAGCGCCTGTGCGGGAGGGCCACCGACCCCTTCTTCCTCGCTGACGTACGTAGTGTGGGCAGATCCGACCTCCCGCCGCACACCTTGCCACATCCCAACGACCCTAAAGTGTAAGTTTCTTTGAAACCGTCATTGGTCTAGCTGCATCCTGGTCTTTTTCAATTCTGGTTGAATCTAGGTCTTGGTTCAAAGTGGAAAGAAGGGTGCGGTGGGGTGGAGCATGAATCTAGGACGTGGTTCAATGAGGAAAGGAGGGAGGCAAAGTAGTATAGACTAGCTATCCAGCCGCTTTGTTGGTCGAAAAGGGAAAAAGGGGTTAACCCAGTACACACGTCTGTAAGGAACCGAACTCTTTGTTGAAAAGGGAAAGAAACTAGGGGGTCGGGTAGTTTGTGCAGGACTAGATTTGTTGCCCTCACATCGGAAAAAGTTTCAAAGAGAACAAATATGGGACCAATGCAAATGTGCTGCTTGGCTACATACTCTGCATCACCCATTTATACGTGTGGACGCACATGGTGCTGGCATGTACCATGTCCCATCCACATGATCGTGCAGGGTGTTTTGAGATGTTTTGCTACTTGTATTGGTACTATTTTAAATAAATGTTGAATTGAAGCTATTGTATTTTAAGCAATGCCACTCTCAGAATTAACTACCGAACTATTTTAAGAGAATTTCTCTGTTAATATGAATCAATGCAACCGTTTTAGAAATGCTACTGTCCTATACTTTGTTTTCCATCAAGATAAGGTAGATGCTTCTTTTTTTGGCCACATGTTTCATCCTCCTTTATTGACAGTAATTGTTTACTTTTTGCCTATGTTAAATTAGGGATATCTATACAACTTGTTGCTATAGCAAACTTAAATGTCACACCGGCGACTTTACCTGATTTCAAAGTAACTGCACAAAATGAGATCGGATTTCCTATTCGTGTTGGCAGATTCGTACGTGATCTTGTGTCTGTCATGACAGGTTGGTACTTGCCTTCATCCACATGATCGTGCAATGTGTTTTGAGATGGGACCAACCAATTGGTCCTGTTTTAAATAAATGTTGAATTGAAGCTATTGTATTGCTGTCTTTTCCCATTAAGTAGTGAAGAAAATGGGACCAACCCAGACATTATGCTTGTTGCTTTGTTACAACAAACTCTGCACCACCTCCTTTATAAGTAGATGGAAGCACATGTTGTTGTTGCGCCCACTCTCCCTGGAACTGTTTATGCTTTTTGTTAATCTACTGCCGCTGGTAAAATTAAGCAATGCCACTCTCAGAATTAACTACTGAATGTTATTTCAAAACTGCAACACTTGTTAGGGATTGGCGGGATTACCATTTTTGTGGCTGCATGTTTCATCCTCCTTTATTGGCCAGTAATTGATTCGTTTTTTGCCTCTGTTAAAACATGGATATCTATTCAACTTGTTGCTATTGCGACATTTCGCTTCGCTTAATTTTGGTGGACTGCACAAAATGAGACCGGATTTCCATATATGTGGGAGATCTCTCTCAGGTCTTCCTCACGGGTTGTTTCAAATCTTGGTCTTGAAAGGTCAGTACCGACTTTCCTCAGAATTAACTACTAAATCTTAGTTCAAAAATGCAACACTTGTTAGGGATCGGCGGGAGTACCATTTCTGTTAGGGATCGGTCAGTGTACATGTTTAACAAATGTATTGTTCAAATAATGTCTCTGTTATTATATATCAGTTATAGTGTTTTACAAATGGTACTATCCTGCTTTGTAGTTCTTTCTACATGTTTAACCAAGGTATTGTTAAGATAGTGTCTCTGTTAAAATGAATCAGTCGCATTGTTTTAGGAATGATACTTTTCTACTTTGTCGTTCTTTATACATGTCGTAACAATGCATTGGTAAGATAATGTCTCAGTTAATATGAATGAATCACACTGATTGAGAATTTCTACTCTCCTACTTTGTTTCCCATTAAGATAAGGTAGATTAGTAGATGTTTTTCTTCTGGGAGTACAAGTCATCAACAGTTATTTCTTAGTAATTGTTTCCCTTTTACCTTTTGTTGCTTACAGGGATATCAAAATTAAAGCTCGGTTTTATTCCGACATTGATTTTAGTTGAACTGCACAAAAGAAGCCAATGTGTCTAAGGCAAACTGCTGCATTAGTGGGTCCAGTTGGTCTTACCACTTTGCAGAAAGAAGCAGTCACTATTTGCGCTACATTACACAAGGAATGATCGAGAAGCTTTACAGAGTATTAGTAGACGCTGGTGACATGACTAGTCTGCAGAGAGCATAGGAAACTCTACAAGACGTGGAATGCACTGGGAAAAAAGTGCCCAAACAAGTACAGGAAGCCAGGACAGGACTCCAAATCTGTCAATGTCATTCTAAGCAACAATGATGGGGCATCTGGGTATGGTAATCTGTTTACCGTACTTTCAGTTTGTTAGTCCACCGATTGGTGGGTTGACGCTGGGGCCAATATTCATGTGTGTGCTGCTGTGTCTTTGTTTTCTTGCAGCATATAAATACGATATCCACAGGGATGCTCAGATTGATTTTAGTGGAACTGCACAAAATGTCCAGATGGTTTGTGTCCTCCATAATACTTCATCATGCACAATACATCGAATGGTTCTCTAATCATTCGTCGTCACCTTGAGCCACCGGACTATATGTTTGAATGGTGCTGCCAGCGTCGACCATTAAGAAAGGTAAGAAGAAAGACTAAAAGAGAGATGGCTGCTTTACTTGTGGTTCGGAGGAACACTGGGCAAACAAGTGCCCAAACAAGTACCCAAACAAGTACCAAGAAGCCAGGATAGGACTCCAAGTCTGTCAATGTCACTCTAAGCAACAATGATGGGGCATCTGGGTATGGTAATCTTTTTACCGTACTTTCAGTTTGTTAGTCCACCGATTGGTGGGTTGACACTGGGGCCAATATTCATGTGTGTGCTGATGTGTCTTTGTTTTCTGGCAGCATATAAATATGAAATCCACAGGGATGCTCAGCTTTATTTTAGTGGAACTGCACAAAATATTTAGATGGTTCGTGTCCTCCATAATACTTCACATCATGCACAATACATCGAATGGTTCTCTAATCATTCGTCGTCACCTTGAGCCACCGGACTATTAGATGACAAACTGATAACAAACCCTGCTCGTTCCACAATCATAGGCATTACATATTTTGAATGGGAAAAGCTTGTCAAAGTTGACATTAGTTTAATATATTGAAATTGGAAAACCTTGTCAATTTTTTCTCATTGATGTTAGCCAGAAGACATGCATTTGATATTTTTGAGTGGGACGCCCTTTGCTATGAGAAACGTCGATCATTTTTTCCTATTCCTGTCTTCAGTTCAGAAGTAAATATTTACTCTGCTGAGATGCATAGTCACATGAATGTTGACTTACGTAAGATATTTTAAGAGTTTGTTCTGAATATTGTCTATGTAATGTCAGGCCTTGTGTTTGATTGCAAAGTTGAGCTTGGAATGTTGTGGCATGGGGCATCACGAGCTGTTCAACGTGCCTCCTGAGAATAATGCTTCGTATGGTTTTGCATGTCGATGTAATGCTAGTGATTTGCTTGTTAGGAAGATCATCCTCTTCTGTTGTTTCTGTGCTTAAGAAGTTCATCGTCTTATGTTTCATTCATAGCCTATACGACAAGTCGGGTAGGTTAGACGTGAAACCATATGATCTTCCGACCAACTCATCATCTTAGGCCGTGATTGGATCGTCGTTTTCCAACCAAACCACTTGTAAAACTGACACTTGTAAATAAAAGCAGATGGTCTCGGGCGAAGCGCTTGGTTGGTCGATTTCGACTAGTAAAATATACACCGGTCTCTCAAATTACACGCGTAACCCGCCGGTTTTACTTACAGACCTCAGGCCCTCGGTTTCATTATGCATGTATTTTACGCATTGTTTCCTATGATGAGTAAATTACACTTGTATCTTAATACATGTGTGAAATAAACCAGAGCTCCCAAGTGCAGCCTTACCGTTTCATCCCGCCTCAGTCTCTCGAAGGTGCTCATAGGTGTCCAATGATCCTAGCTTCCTGAATGAGCAGCGGGTGCTGTATCAGACCATCCGTAGGGCCCACGAGGCCCTCTCCGTCGTCCTTCAAGTTGTTGCGCTCGCTGTGGCGCCGAGCATTGTTAACATAGTCAATGAACATGAGGATTCAGGAGATGACTTTATTTTGACTGGATGACAGTAGGGACCCACTAGGGCCATAGCCGTACGTACGCAAGTGCCTCCTTATTATGTACAACTATATTTTTTTTGCTTCCTCCTGGTTTTCTGACATCACGGTCCCACACCATTGTCAACCTATGTAGTCAATATAAACAAGAGAATTGCACAAGGTGTGGCGGACAGCTGGGACCAAGCAACTCGAGCAGTATTTGTGTTTTTGAGGCGTGAGCACTGCAGAGTTTTTCTTGGCGATGTTTTCGTTGTTGTTCAGAGGAGAGCATGGTATTAACTGGGCGGGCTATGGCCCATCTAGCCCAGGACAGATATCCAACCCAAATATTAATTTTTTTTCAAGATGAGAATGGCTAGCCCAGCTATATGTTTTTTGAGGAATACTCAGGCAAGGTCAACTTGTTATTCTCCGCCCCACTGGGCTGCAAATCAAGTGATGACCTTACTGAAAGTTTATATGGAAAAAGTTTGTCCACATCAAGTAAGGTCGTCACAAGATCAAGGTATGCTAAACCAAGGAAATCAACCAATGTGAAAGTTGATATGGACAAAGTTGATGTGGGAAGCAAAGATACTGAAAGTAACGACCTTACTTGTCAAATATTTCTTCCTCGGAGGAATGGTGCTGTTCAAACAGTGATTCCCGAAGAAACTCATGAAGACGTAAAACATGGTTCAGTTTACAGGTCGGGATTTTCAGGTTCAGCAGAATCAAATACGAGCCACTGGAATGATAATTGTATGATCCTTGCCCTTAACATGCTAATCTGTTTTATGGACTACTATAGTTTGATTTGAATTGTTTCACAACCATTAGTGGTGCCTGATTTACCTAAAAAGTAGTTCCTGCCTTCTTGCATCATGTGCTCAAAATAATGATTCTTCTGTGAGTTTGATGAAATTTCCATTCCCTTTTGTCATGTACTGATTCAAGTGTTTGGAACAACTAAATTTATTCATTCGAGGTTCTTCAATTATTTTTGTAGGTAGATGTTTTCCATATGCAATAGTTGCCAGTGAATTTGAAGAACCTATTCATGGAGCACTGTTAGTTTAATCTTGTCTATGTTTGGCTGCAAAAACTTGTGCTCTAATAAATGCTTTGGGAATTTTCTATTCTGTTGTCAAGTTATTAGTTTTCCTTTGTGTTTTGGATTCATAAGTTTCATTTGATAAATCATGTGCACAATTTAAAAATTACCTGTAATTTTCATGTACAACTAAGTTGTAACTGCTTGAACATTTGGTGCTATTTTGCAGATGTTCCTAGAATGCGTAAGCCAAGAGATAACTGCTACATTGAAGTTTCAAGAGCAGGTATATAATTTGCTATACTTTGTTGCTTGCAATAATTTGTTCTTCAGGCCTGAATCGTATAGTATTTCTAGGAAGAACAAGATCAATTGTTTCTAATTGGGAAGGCAGGGATCAGTCCCCAAGTCACGAAGAACCAACAACAAGCAATTCAGCGTTGGGGGCTCCTAGAGGCCGAATATATTCATCTGTATGTGAGACAACCCATACGCTATTAGAACATTTTGTTTATTTTTTGCTCTGACTGTTAGATTCAATGCACAAATCTTTTCTATTTAGTTGTTCCATAGTTGATACTGTTGTTATATCATGTTTAACAATTGGAATTTGGATTTATTAAAAGAAGGAAAACCGTAAACAAACTAATTTCTGTAACTTCTTTTTTGCCATCTGCAGAGAGGAAGCACTCAAGCAGCTGAAACTAATATCGTAACTAGCGAGAAGGATGTTTTATCTGTTCTAATCGAAGAGCATGATCTATTTTTGAGTTCAACACGGTCACGGCTGACAAAATTGCAGGTCTGTATGGTGCTTCACTTTTTCTTTTGGAGTGTAATATTGTTATTCTTCAGGGGAAACATGACATCCTAATCTAGAATGTTCTCAAACTAACAGTGTTACATTTAAACTGACTAACATATATGCTGCATGCTATCAATAGAATGTGAAAAATATATAAATGTATGCAGTGTCCTATGTCATGGTATTCCAGATTCGAATAGAGTTCGTTTCTTCAGAATGAAATATGGCTGGTTGAGTTAACTATGTTATCAGTGTACCACAATCTTATTCAGCAGACCTGTGAACGGATAGTCTTCCAAACATGACTGCTAACAGACTGTATCTTGCCGCCTCAAATGTTTTAACTAATCCAAACGTGTATCAAATGTATCTTACTCACAGATTCTGCACCAAATGTGGCAAAGAAATGACATCAGGGGTGTTTTCTCAGCGCTCAAGAAGATGTCTGATCATGTTGTCAGTACTCTGCAACCTTTTTCCCCGTTCTGCATGGAATAACCGTTGCATTGTTGATTCATAATTATAAGATTTCTGCTAACTCCAGGTATGTGCTGATATGGCAAGTGTTATGATGGAGAAAAGCGAAGCCATCGCACTAGATTTATGTACCACTACCCTGCCTATCCTTGCTGACCTTCTGGAGAGTAAAACTGACAGGTAGCTCTTCTTGTTTTGTGTATCGGTATGATTATGTTCTGGGTTGATTTACAAACGGCCATAACTCATACCGAAGTTCTGATTGATTCATACATATTGTGTTACTAGATAATATGTTGTTCTCTAACGGACGTGAACTCGATTCCGACAGATTAAATTCAGGTGGGGGTGATTGCGGGTTAATTTAGGGAAACGGCAGGGGGTTTTGTGAAAAAATGTGCGCGCTGACCGGCCCAGCCACTTGGCGAGCTGTGATTGGCCTGGGACTAAAACATCACATGAGATGCAAGTTAGGGTATGACTTAGTCAAGTTTTGCAACTTTGGGACTAGATCATCACATTGTGTGCAAGTTAGGGTACCTGGGGTGCTATTACCTCAAAAAAGAAGTTGATGCGTATGCAAGGCTTTGTCAACTTATTATAGTCAACACACGGTTCTTGCAGCAGTGGCCGTTGGATGACCATCCAACGGATGCTGTGCTTCTTCCTCAATCTCGGATATTCTAGCTTCACCCGCCCAAAAAATGATTCCTCCCCTGACATCTAGGGTGCACCTTTTCGGAAGCTGACCTGTGGGCCTACTAAGTTGATGCATACCAAGGGCTTTGTCAACTTAGTCAACATGAGCGATTCTAGCTGCAGTGACCGTATGATGTCCATCCAACAACCGTAGTGCTTCAACCTCTGGTCTTCTTGCTCCAGCCACCCAAAGTAGCACCGGTCATGCCGCCTGCTCCTGCCTCCAGTGGCCGGCTGTGCTGCCGTGGAGGCCTCACCGCCCCTACTACTCCCACCGCTGGCCAGGCCATCCCTCCACTCACAAACACCCCTTGTTATTCTACGATGACGGTAGCCTCACACCGCAGCCGAACCAGTGAACCCTCGTACTCCTCTCCACGCGGGCTTCCACTGCCGCGTCTTCCCCGCTCCGCGTCGTCCCCTTCCTAGGCCTCGCCATCGTCCACCGCCCTGGTGCTCTCGGCACGGCGTGCTCAACGTGGTCAAGGAACGACTTCCATCGGAAGAGTACTGTATGTGGAGAGGCTGACAGCTGGGTCCACGGCGGCCGCAAGGAAGTGCCTCCTTATTACGCACAAACTAATTATTCCTCCACCTGACAGCAGGGACCCACCGAACGGGCCACCGTATTTCGCGAAAAACCATTTCCCCCTGACTGCTGGGACCCACCAGCTACATCTTTGCACGTAAGGAAGTGCGTCCGGGAAAAGAAAAAAAAAGATTCGCCCCCCTGACTGCTGGGACCCACCAGCTACATCTTCGCAGGGAAGGAAGTGTCTGACAGTCGAGACCCACCTCGTCAAAGCGTACGTAGCATTGTCATTCTGGTCGCGAACTTGTACGTACATACTGGTCAATGTAGAGGCGCGCACATGTCATAGTAGAGGCGCGCATGTAGCATGTACACATACGTACAATGGCCAGTGTGTAAGAAAGAAAATACAGACACGTACGTACATACAAGCAGTGTCCCGAACGCCTACTCGCGCATACGTACGACTAGGGCTCGTGTACATGGCTGGGTCGAAACGGAGAAATATCGTCATCGTCGTGTTCATGGGGAGCCAACCGGCTAGGTCGGAACGGAATGCGTCGTCGTGTTCATCGGGAGGGCTTGGACGGAACAGCCGATGGAAACGAGGCTTGGCGTACCGCAGAACGGAGGAAACAGCCTTGCGTTCGACCGGCCACGTTCTAAGCGGGATCCTGTTCATCGGGAGGGGTCTGGTGTACCGTAAAACGAAGGAAACGGACCTCCTATGGTCGAAACGAGGGTCCTGTTGATCAGGAGGGGTGTGGCGTACCGCAAAACATAGGAAATGGACTTTTATTGGAGCGGTACGGTCGAAACGGGAGTCCTGTTCATCGCGAGGTGTGTGGCGTACCGCAAAACGGGATTCCACGGGATACTGTTCATCTCCACTGTCGACCCCCTCCAGCCTCCACGGGCTACTGTTCATCCACCGTCGACCTCCTCCAGCCTCCACCTGTGACTGTTCATCCACGGGCTCCTGTTCATCCAGCCTCCACCGCGCGCTACTCCACCGGCTACTGTTCAACCAGCCCTCTCCATGGGCTCCTGTTCAACCACCCCTCCACGGGCTACTGTTCATCCAGCCCTCCATCGTCTACTGTTCATCCAGCCCTCCACGGGGTGGTCCTATTCATCCTGCCCTCCACTGGGTCCTGTTCATCCAACCCCAACCGACTCGATCGATCGGGGTCCTGTTCATCCAGAGCCAACACCACGGGGTCCTGTTCATCCACCCCCACCGGTAACTGTTCATCCAAACCCCCCAGCAATGCTCATTGTTCATCCAGAGGCAGCATCGACTGCCTTTAGTTAGCAGCAGTAGCGAAGGAATCACTCGATCGGGTTCAGTTAACAGCCATCAATCGATCGCTCGGGTTCAGTAACGCGTAGCCTGCAGTGCAATCGCTCGGGTTCAGTTAGAGCCCAACGCCTTGCACCTACGCGCGTGCGTGTACGAGAGAAACACGCACCGCTCGGCCCCGACCACCCACCGTAACTGGGAACACCCCGATATTTTCCTCGTCCTCACTTCTACCACGGTTTTTTTCCGTCAGGGACGGCCCAAAGAATGTCATGCAATTGTGTCTCCTGCCCGCCCAGGACGAAAAGCCCATTTTCTGTCATGATTTTTTGTCATAGAAGTAGGAGCCCACCACATCTATGATGATACCGGGTTTTGTCACAATTATCGTCATAGAAGTGTCATAAGTATGACATAATTTTTTTTCGTTCGGCCCAAAATGTCACGAATGTGTCTTTTTTTGTAGTGATGGCACCCCCTGGCTAGATGCGAGGGGTGAAGTAATGGTGCAAGAGCGTCGTGCTGGGATGCACTCCGGCGAAGCCCACACAAAGGTGAGCAAAGAAGGCCATGCACGCCACGGCGTTAGGCGTAGGATCCAGAAGGTGGAAGTCATATGTGTGCATGATGTCATTGAAGAAATCTGAGAAAGGGGCAGAGCCCACAGGAGAAGTAGTCGACAAAGAAAGGATATCGATTTGTATCGGGCTTGGCGAAGGAGGCAGGGATGATGCGCGCGGCGGGATGCCCCATCGTCTCCTTCCCCCATAGGCACCTGAACTTCTCCCTGAGGGTGAGCGCGTCGACCGTCAGGGTGAAGAGGGCGTACCGTGTCTGCAGCTCCACCAACTTGCTCTCCGGCGCCTCCTTCCCCCTGGCATCCTTGGATGCTCCCTTGCCCTTGCTTGCCTTGGGCACCATTGCGGCAGAGAGGGGGCGAGGGATCAAGGGCAATGGGGGCGCAGTGGTGGCAAGCAGAGGCGAAAGCTCCGATTTGCGCTTGAAGAAGAAGAGGGGAACGACGGTTCCAAGATTGGAAAAGGCGCGAAGGGTAAATGAGCAGTGCCCCTGCGGCTTCCTCTTTTTATGGGGAAGACGCGGGCTGCCTCTTTACTATTCACCGCGAGGTGACGCAAGCGTGCTACGACCGTGGTTAAAACTCTACCACGCATGGCCGCGCACCGTTCTGGGCCTTGCCCAACAACGCTTCAAGCTTATGTGTGGCCCAGACCCAGGGGCTCCTGTCGGTGTACAAAAGTAAGGGCCTTTCTATACCCCTTTACTTGTGCACGGGTAGTCGTAGCCTCACCTGCGGCCATGCTTGGCGGGGCAGAGGAAGGAAAGGTACGAGACTGCCAAGGCAACACTCAAGCCAGAGGCATGAAGAGCAAAGGGGCAAGATGGACTTCCCCCGGCAACACCCTTGCCGAGGCGGCCTACATAGCCTCGGCAAGAACCTTGCCAGGGCGACTTGCCCAACACCAGCAAGGCCGCCACCCTTGAGCCTGAGAGTTCTGACACCATCGACAATGTCGAGACCAAGACTCAGGGGCGCCTGCATGGTGGCATGCAGATCTTTGTGAAGACCGAAGGCCTGCCACACTGGTAGAAAAAGGGCCTGTTGTCCCGGTTCGTAAGGGCCTTTTGTCCCAGTTCTGGAACCGGGACTAAAGGGTCGGTACTAATGCCCTGTCCCTTTAGTCCCGGTTCAATCCAGAACCGGGACTGATGGGCCTCCACGTGGCCTGAGCGCGGAGCCCAGGCAGGAGACCCTTTGGTCCCGGTTGGTGGCACCAACCGGGACCAATAGGCATCCACGCGTCAGCATTTCTGTGGCTGGGGTTTTTTTTTTGAATGGGGGGGGGTTTGGGGGTTTTGGGGGGTTAATTTAGGTGTTTCATATATTGTGTTAGCTAGCTATAATTAATAGAGAGAAGTGTCCTCTCTTATGTCCGTGCTTGGTCGACGCTACGTACTATACATACGTATAGAGAGGACTAGACACGCTAGCTAGCTAGTAAGCAAACGAAGGAAATAGAAGATCGTCATGAACATATATGCATATAGAGAGAAGTGATATCGACCACCTCTCCTTCTCCGAGAGATTGGTCGAATAACAAGTTCTCGTATATCTATCCGACACTACCGGCTACATATATACAATAATTATCTCTTACAAATATAATCATACGGACTCAGGGTCCACATAGAATTCTCCATCTTCAGGCATCACGTGGTCAAGAAATAATGCCGCCAATTCCTCTTGAATTGCTCGCATGCAAGCTGGTGCTAGGAGTTCATCCCGCTTCTGAAACATCTAATTTAAAGAAGGGGGTCAATACATATATATATGAATGAATGAAACTCAACACAAATGATGGTAATAAAATAAAATTGTGAATGTTGTTATTTACGTACTTCATATTGTTCGTCAGTGTATCCCTGCTCACAGGTCGTGTGGCGGATGGACTCGCAAACGTAGTATCCACAGAAATCATTCCCTTGTTCCTGCCACAACCACTTTACAAGAAATAGAGGTCAATCAAACTGATAAGCAAGAATGCCAAATGGTATTGATGAAACTAGCGCTTGAATGACTAGTAGATGCGCGGAACATGCTACTATAGTACTTACTTTTGGGTGTCTAAATTGCAGCTCCTTCGGCAGTCCCGTAGCTTTTCTGGTGAATTTTCTCCAAACCCTGCTGGACAAAGAAAACAATTACTTGGTATATCAGGAAATGAACAAAGTTGCTGATATGGTGGATAATGATCGATTTAACTTACTTCTCGAGTATTTGAGTCATGTCTGCATAGTCCTGGGGACCTTTTCGTCTTGAGTCATCAATTACATAGTGGAAACTGCACACGCATGCATAACTCATCGATTACATTACTATAACCTTGACTAATATATAAGGGAAACCGAATACGCACAAGACAGTAACACTCACTTGAAGTTGTAAGGAAAGAGTATTATATCTTTGTTTTCATTTATTACCAACGACCGTAGCAAGTTGGCCTCGGTAGCTGCGGCATGAAATTTAACCTGAGTTGCATCTATGAGATATGTGTTAATGAACCCAATATCTCCGACTTGTCTTTTCTTCAATTCGGCGATCTTCAATCTGCATAATATAGTGAGGATGATTATAAATACATGCAATGAAAGAGCTGAGCTATAGAGAGAGACTTAATGACAGAAGTAGTACTACTTACAGACAGTAGCACGCGACCGTTGTTTTATCGAGGGCCAATTGATTGAAAAACTGATAGAACTCCTGAAATGGAACAGGCAACAGTTCAATTCCAACGAGGTCATGCTCCTTTTTAACTTTCACATACAAAGTACTCCTCCCCAGAGTCTCTGCAGATTTTCAAGTACCAATCATGCAATCTTTGCATCATCGTTGATAGAGATCTTTCATCTTTGACGAGAGGCTTCCCGTACTCATATCTTTGTATCTGCACCTCCATGGGTTCATAATGTACATCGTCGGGCAGGTAATCTACAAGATTGCTATAACCGGGCACCATCCTCGGATCATTAGCGACGTTGTGGCTAGGCACCTTGAGCGGGGGGCACGATTGCTTCACTTGTTCGCCGAGCTGGGCAATTTGTTTCCCAGCTCGTCGTTCTTTCAGCCTTTGATCACTGACAGTACTTCCTGACCACTCCGCTTCGGCAAATTCCTTTCCAATAATGCGCTCATAGTTTCCTTTCGGCGGAGACTTGGGTGGTTTTGTCAGGGCAGCCAGAGTGCGCTTTGCTTTCACCGGATCTACCTTCTCCTCCGGAAGTGGATGTCTCTTTGCTTTCAACCCTTGAAACCAGTCATCCACTTCGGTTCGTGTGATCTCGGTGTTCTCCTCCGGGGTCCTCTCATATGGTAACTTCTCTGGAGTCTTCAGAGAAGGACCGAATCTGTATGTCCTCCCGCCTCTGGCTGTACTGCTAGACGCCGGCCGAGCAGACGAAGCGGTTGTCTTCTTTACTTGCTTACGAGGGGGAGGAGAAGGACTACGATGCGCCGGAGCAGCCGGAGCGGCGACAGGTCTCTTCCGCCCTTGCTGACGAGGCGGAGAAGGAGGAGGTTGGATGCTCGGGCGCGTCGGCGCAGGCGGAGAAGGAGGCGGAGTGCCACCACGCACTGGAGAAGGAGCCAGTCGAGTGCCCTGATCGTCACTCGCTGGAGGAGGAGGCGGTGGAGGAGGCAGAGTGCCCTGACTCGCCGGAGGAGGAGGCGGTGGAGGAGGCAGAGTGCCCTGACTTGCCGGAGGAGGAGGGGGAGGAGGCGTCCAGTTCGGAAGGTTGATGAGCTACTTCCGCCATAGGCATGGAGTCCTCAGAGCAGACCCCAGCCTAGTCTCCCCTTCACCTGTAGGGTGGTCAAGCTGGAGGTCCTCAAATCCCTCCGTTATTTCATCCACCATCACCCTAGCATATCCTTCTGGAATCGGCCGGCAGTGAAAAGTTGCGCCGGGTTCAGTAGGATAAACAGAGCCAACAGCCGCCTTGACCTTCAAATTCATCCATTGCGTCATAAGGTGGCAATTTTGAGACTCTGTGACAGCATCCACGGGATAGCTGGAAGGAGCCGTAAAGGCATGCTCCGGCTGAAGCAGCTCGGTGGAAGCCATGCTGCTTCTCCGCTGAGATGGCGGGGTAGCTTCGGGGGAAGCTTCGGCAGTACGTTTGCTGCGATTTGCTTCTCGTTCCTCTATCGCTTGTACCCTTGCTTGCAGCGCCTGCATTTGGGTCTGCTGCACTTTTTTCCTCCTCTCATGGGATTTGTAACCGCCAGCATCCGGAAACCCAACCTTCCACGGAATGGAGCCTGGCGTGCCTCGTGTCCGTCCAGGGTGCTCAGGTTTCCCGAGGGCCATTGTGAGCTCGTCGTTCTCTTTGTCTGGAAAGAACGTCCCTTGCTGCGTTGCTTCGATATACTGCTGAAGCTTCCTGACTGGTATATCCAGTTGATCGTTCGTCCAAATGCACTTCCCTGTTACAGGGTCCAAGGTTCCGCCAGCCCCGAAGAACCAAGTCCGGCAATGGTCTGGCCAGTTAATTGTCTCTGGTTCGATCCCTTTATCAATCAGATCATTCTCAGTCTTGGCCCACTTAGGCGGGCTACGAGGTAGCGACCAAACCCCATGCGATGGTGATGCTTCTTCTTTGCAGCGTTTTGCTTGTTTGTCGCCGACATCTTCTTACTCTTTTCCGATGTCTTGTGGGCCACAAATGCGGGCCAGTGATCTCTGATCTTCTCATATCTGCCCTTGAATTCTGGTGTCTCATTATTTTCGACAAACTTATTCAGCTCTTTCTTCCACCTCCTGAGTAGTTCTGCCATCCTCTTAAGAGCAAAAGACTTGATTGATTGCTCTTTAACTGGGATCTCTGGATTATCCTCTGGCGGTAGGGTGAAATTTGACTTCAGCTCAGTCCAAAGATCATTTTTCTGCATATCATTGACATAAGAAACCTCAGGGTCTTCTGTAGCCGGCTTAAACCATTGCTGGACGCTGATCGGGATCTTGTCCTAACCAGAACCCCGCACTGAGCAACAAATGTGTTCTTTGTTCGGATCGGTTCAATCGGTTGGCCGTCGGGCGCGATTGCTATGATCTCAAACCTTTCATCCGAGCTCAACTTTTTCTTCGGGCCTCGTCTCTTTACCGAAGTTGTGCTCGATCCGGAGGGCTAGAAAAAAGAACAAAGACTTAATTAATATGTGTACATACCAAAACAATGAATGCATCAATTAGCTAGTCAGCACGGGCTTAACTAATATATATATATACCTGACCGGACTCGGTTCGGTCACCGGAGCCGTCATCACGGTCTCCATCTTGCACCGGCATTGGGTCACAGGAGTCGTCCTCATGTTCTTCTTCTTACACCGGCATTAGGTCACTGTAGCCAGCTTCTTCACCCTCTCCTTCCAAACCATCGGTGTCGTTGAGAAACAACGAGATGGCATCACTTCCTTCTGCGATTATGTCCCTCAACAATGCTTCTTTTGCTTCGTCTCGGGCGGTGTCCATAGTTTCTACAAATATTTACAACATGGCAATTATTATTCAAACATGACAGATGGATATATTAGTGGCAAACGTAGAACTAGCTACCTAATCATAGTAAGGAATCATATATATTAATTAGTGGCCTCGACGCTGCTTCTCTAGGGTTTGGGGTGGCCTCGACAACGCTTCAAGGGTTTGGGGTGGCCTCGAGAAGGCTTCAAGGAGGGGGTAATATCGACCCCCCATGTGTTGAAGCTATCGGGAGGGGGTATATCGACAACGACGACACTACATCTATGTCCCTCGACGACCCTCGTTCCCGATAAAAAAAGAGGAAGAAGAAGAAAAAAAAGAGGAGAAGAAAGAATAGAGGAGAAGAACTCCTCTATTCTTCCTTCTCCTCTTTTTTTTCTTCTTCCTCTTCTTTTTTATCCTCTTCTTCCTCTCATGTTCGAGAGGATCGCCGAGGGGTCGGGAGGTTGCCTAGTGTCAAATGATTCAACAAAACCATGTCTTCATCATTAGGCGAAAGTAACAAGTGCATGATGGTACGAAGCTCTCCAAAGTTATTTTAGAACGGAGTCCTAGATAGGATAATTCGCTTTTTGGTACAAAGTTCAGCAAGAACCTTCCAAATATCGTTATTTGGAAGGCCTTTGCTGAAATTCATACAAAAAGGCAAATTATCGTATCCGGGACCCCATTCCAAAATAACTTTGGAGGACTTCATCATGCCCTGGTTACTTCCGGCTAATGATGAAGCCATGGATTTCTTCAATACTTTGGCACTAGGAAACCTCTCTCGACCCCTCGGCGATCCTCGACCCCTCGAACCCTCGACGACCCTGGAACCCTCGACCCCTCGGCGATCCTCTTCTTCCTCTCATGTTCGAGAGGATCGCCGAGGGGTCGGGAGGTTGCCTAGTGTCAAAGGATTCAACAAAACCATGTTTTCATCATTAGGCGAAAGTAACAGGTGCATGATGGTACGAAGCTCTCCAAAGTTATTTTGGAACGGAGTCCTAGATAGGATAATTCGCTTTTTGGTACAAAGTTCAGCAAGAACCTTCCAAATATCGTTATTTGGAAGGCCTTTGCTGAAATTCATACAAAAAGGCAAATTATCCTATCCGGGACACCATTCCAAGATAACTTTGGATGACTTCGTCATGCCCTGGTTACTTCCGGCTAATGATGAAGCCATGAATTTCTTCAATACTTTGACACTAGGAAATCTCTCTCGACCCCTCGGCGATCCTCGACCCCTGGAACCCTCGACGAACCTGGAACCCTCTACCCCTCGGCGATCCTCTTCTTCCTCTCATGTTCGAGAGGATCGCCGAGGGGTCGGAGGTTGCCTAGTGTCAAAGGATTCAACAAAACCATGTCTTCATCATTAGGCGAAAGTAATAGGTGCATGATGGTACGAAGCTCTCCAAAGTTATTTTGGAACGGAGTCCTAGATAGGATAATTCGCTTTTTGGTACAAAGTTCAGCAAGAACCTTCCAAATATCGTTATTTGGATGGCCTTTGCTGAAATTCATACAAAAAGGCAAATTATCCTATCCGGGACACCATTACAAAATAACTTTGGAGGACTTCGTCATGCCCTGGTTACTTCCGGCTAATGATAAGCCATGGATTTCTTCAATACTTTGACACTAGGAAACCTCTCTCGACCCCTCGGCGATCCTCGACCCCTCGAACCCTCGACGACCCTGGAACCCTCGACCCCTCGGTGATCCTCTTCTTCCTCTCATGTTCGAGAGGATCGCCGAGGGGTCGGGAGGTTGCCTAGTATCAAAGGATTCAACAAAACCATGTCTTCATCATTAGGCGAAAGTAACAGGTGCATGATGGTACGAAGCTCCCCAAAGTTATTTTGGAACAGAGTCCTAGATAGGATAATTCGCTTTTTGATACAAAGTTCAGCAAGAACCTTCCAAATATCATTATTTGGAAGGCCTTTGCTGAAATTCATACAAAAAGGCAAATTATCCTATCCGGGACACCATTCAAAAATAACTTTGGAGGACTTCGTCATGCCCTGGTTACTTCCGGCTAATGATGAAGCCATGGATTTCTTCAATACTTTGACACTAGGAAACCTCTCATATATATCCATCTATAGCCAGATACATATATAAATGGAAAAAATGCTATGAACAAAAATACATATATACTTGGTAAATATTCTATGAAACATCGTTTCTCATATATATATCATGCATACATCCATGGATCATCATTGCTCATATATCCATAGTCATATATGAACAAAAAACTTTTTATGAACAAAAAAACATTTTTGACATATTTAGCACATTCTAAATTTTCCTAACTCTTTTACAACCACAAAAATCACTCCAACTTCATGACAGTACCCACACTCCATTTTACCAAAAACCTTCTGATCGGTTGTTTAAATTTTTTAAATTTCATTCAAATGAAATTTGAACCAGATTCAAATTCCTTGCTGAAAACCTATTCTAAACCAATCAAAAAATTCTGAAATTTTGCCATCACCTTTGTCTTGCATCAGTACCTCACCACAAAAAATATCATAAATCCTAAAAATGCCCAAAGCCATCTAGCATTTGATCAAACACCCTCTATATGCACTGTTCATATCTGTAAAAAAATTCAGAAATTTCAGAAAACTTTCCTGCTGCTCCACTCCTTCTCCTCTCCTCTCCTTCTCCTCTCCTTCTGCTCTTCAATGCATCGGGGCCGGCGGCGACCATGGAGCAGGGGCAAAGAGCAAGGGCCGCACTCGATCGGGACCATGGGAAAGGGGGGGGCTCACTTCGAGGGGGGCGGCGATGGCAGGAGTCCGGCGACGAGGACGGCGGGCTCGGGGCGGCACGCGGTGACGGGGACGGCGCACGGCCGGCGACAGGGACGAGGAGGGGTGGGCTCGGGGAGGCACGCAGCGACAGGGACGACAAGGACGATGGGCTCGGGAATGCCGGCGATGAGGACGGCACGGGCTCGTGGAGGCGACGACGTTGGCGGCAGCGGCGTAGACGGCGAGGTGGAGCAGCCTGACGACATCATCGGCGGGGGAGGGGGGGAACTGGCGATGCAAACTGAAAATTTTCACAAGTGTTTGTTATATAGTCCAAGCTTTAGTCCCGGTTGGTGGCGTAAACCGGGACTAATTCCCCCTTTAGTCCCAGTTGGTGCCAGCAACCGGGACCAAAGGCCTCTTTTCAGCAGCCCAAAGGGCGGGAAGCGGCGGCCTTTGGTCCCAGTTGGTGGCACCAACCGGGACTAAAGGGGGGCATTGGTCACGGTTGGTGCCACGAACCGTGACCAATGCCCCCTTTAGTCCCGGTTGGTGCCACCAACCGGGACCAAAGGCCTTGTGCTACCCCGCGCCCAAATGTTTAGTCCCACCTCGCTAGTTGAGAGGGAGCCGCACCTATTTATAAGGTGCGGTGCGCCTTCCCTCTCGAGCTCCTCTCTCAAGCAGGCTTTCGGGCCTAACCGTGCAATGTGTGCCTGTGGGCCTACTGGGCCTCCCGCGGGCCTGAATCCTGGCCCATGGTAGGGTTTCTAGTCGTATTCAGGCCGTGGGTGCCCAGTAGGTGGCACTTTTTTTGTTTTTTTTGTTTTCTTTGTTGCTGTATTTATTTTATTTTGTTTCTACTTACAACCAAATACTTATTGTTGCTATTTTTATTTTTTTCCAGTTTTTTTGTTTTGTTTTCTGTATTATTTATTTTCTTTTCTTTTTTGCTTTATTTTTTAATTCTTTTTGCTTTTAGGTCAGCAAATTTATAAACTTTCTGTTGCTTTATTTATTTTATTTTGTTTCTACTTACAACAAAATACTTATTGTTGCTATTTTTTTCCAGTTTTTTTGTTTTGTTTTCTGCATTATTTATTTTCTTTTGTTTTTTGCTTTATTTTTTTATTCTTTTTGCTTTTAGTTTTAGAAAAATTATAAACTTTCTGTTAGTGCCATTAGTTTTCAAATTTGAAAACACTTTTTTAGTTTTTTTGTTTTCTTTGTTGCTTTATTTATTTTATTTTGTGATTAACTTTACTATAAAAATAGTTTTTTTCCTGTTTTTTGATTTGTTTTTTGCATTATTTATTTTCTTTTGTTTTTTGCTTTAATTTTTAATTCTGTTTGCTTTTAGGTTAGCAAAATTATAAACTTTCTGTTAGTGCCATTAGTTTTAGAAAAATTATAAACTTTCTGTTAGTGCCATTAGTTTTCAAATTTGAATAGTTAAAATTTGAATTCTTTGAAAATTGTTTGAATCACAAGTTTGTGATTAACTTACTAAAAAAATGAGAATAGATGCGCTTATAGAGAATATTCAACCTAAATTCCTAGTAAATTTCTATGAATTTCAGAGAAATTCACTATGAATTTAGGTTAAACTTTTCTCTATTAGGGCATCTATTTTCACTTCGAGAGGAGCTCAACAAGGCAGAGAGGGAAGGGCTTATAAACTGGTGTGAGCCCCCTTCGGTTGGCGAGGTGGGACTAAACTCTGCCCGCAACAAGGACCAACCCTTTAGTCCCAGTTTGTGGCACAAACCGGGACTAATGGTCATGGGCCAGGGGCGAGGAGCAAAATTATAAACTTTCTGTTAGTGCCATTAGTTTTAGAAAGTTGAAAGTTGGCATGGGCCAGGGACTAATGGTCATGGTATTACGAGGGCCGAACCATAAGACATGAAAGCATTTCAAATGAACTCTGAAAAAGTTGAAAGTTGGGATGGTATCATAATTTCACCCACATAGCATGTGCATGTACAAAACGGATAATGGTAGCATGTTCGTGTGTTACAAAGTTGGCATGGTATCATCATAATAGTTGCGGGAGAAAGTTTTCACTTTTTCTTCGCTTATGTCATTTGCTTATTGCGCCGTAACCATGGATAATATTCATTGTTTATCAGGATGCTTGGGTCAGCCTTGACATTGAAGGGAGGAATTTCATGAAACTTTTCATAATCTTCAGACATGTCTGTCTTGCCGTCCACTCCCAGGATGTCCCTTTTTCCTGAAAGAACTATGTGGCGCTTTGGCTCATCGTATGATGTATTCGCTTCCTTATCTTTTCTTTTTCTCGGTTTGGTAGACATGTCCTTCACATAGATAACCTGTGCCACATCATTGGCTAGGACGAACGGTTCGTCAGTGTACCCAAGATTTTTCAGATCCACTATTGTCATTCCGTACTGTGGGTTTACCTGTACCCCGCCGCCTAACAGATTGACCCGTTTGCACTTAAACAAAGGGACCTTAAAATCAGGTCCGTAGTCAAGTTCCCATATGTCCACTATGTAACCATAATGTGTGTCCTTTCCGCTCTCGGTTGCTGCATCAAAGCAGACACCGCTGTTTTGGTTGGTGCTCTTTTGATCTTGGGCGATCGTGTAAAATGTATTCCCATTTATCTCGTATCCTTTGTAAGTCAATACAGTCAAAGATGGTCCCCTGGACAACAAGTACAACTCATCACAAACAGTGTTGTCACCTCTGAGACGTGTTTCCAACCAACTGCTGAAAGTCCTGATGTGTTCACATGTAATCCAGTCGTCGCACTGCTCCGGGTGTTTGGAGCGCAGACTGTTCTTGTGTTCATCGACATATGGGGTCACCAAGGTAGAGTTCTATAGAACTATGTAGTTTGGTTGAGACAAAGAATATCCGTCCCTGCATATTATTGAGTCTCTTCCAAGAGTTCCTTTTCCAGTCAGTCTCCCCTCATACCGCGATTTAGGGAGACCTATCTTCTTAAGGCCAGGAATGAAGTCAACACAAAACCCGATAACATCCTCTGTTTGATGGCCCATGGAGATGCTTCCTTCTGGCCTAGCGCGGTTACGGACATATTTCTTTAGGACTCCCATGAACCTCTCAAAGGGAAACATATTGTGTAGAAATACGGGCCCTAGGATGACAATCTCGTCGACTAGATGAACTAGGACGTGCGTCATGATATTGAAGAAGGATGGTGGGAACACCAGCTCGTAACTGACAAGACATTGCGCCACATCACTCCTTAGCCTTGGTACGATTTCTGGATCGATCACCTTCTGAGAGATTGCATTGAGGAATGCTCATAGCTTCACAATGGCTAATCGGACGTTTTCCGGTAGAAGCCCCCTCAATGCAACCAGAAGCAGTTGCGTCATAATCACGTGGCAGTCATGAGACTTTAGGTTCTGAAACTTTTTCTCTGGCATATTTATTATTCCCTTTATATTCGACGAGAAGCCAGTCGTGACCTTCATACTGAGCAGGCATTCAAAGAAGATTTCTTTCTCTTCTTTCGTAAGAGCGTAGCTGGCAGGACCTTTATACTGCTTTGGAGGCATGCCATCTTTTTCGTGCAAACGTTGCAGGTCCTCCCGTGCCTCAGGTGTATCTTTTGTCTTCCATACACGCCCAAGAAGCCTAGCAGGTTCACGCAAAGGTTCTTCGTCACGTGCATCACGTCGATTGAGGAGCGGACCTCTAGGTCTTTCTAGTAGGGTAGGTCCCAAAATATAGATTTCTTCTTCCACATGGGTGTGTGTCCCTCAGCGTCATTCGGAACATCTAGTCCACTGGGACCCTTTCCAAAGATTACATAGTGTAAATCATTCACCATAGCAAGCACGTGATCACCGGTGCGCATGGCGGGCTTCTTCCAGTGATCTGCCTCGCCTTTGAAATGCTTGCCTTTTTCGACATTGATGGTTGGTCGGAAGAAATCGACGATGGCCCAGGTACACATTCTTCCTGCATTTGTCCAGGTATATACTTTTAGTGTCATCTAAACAGTGCGTGCATGCGTGGTATCCTTTGTTTGTCTGTCCTGAAAGGTTACTGAGAGTGGGACAATCGTTGATGGTCACGAACAGCAACGCCTTAAGGTTAAATTCCTCCTGTCTGTGCTCATCCCACGTACGTACACCGTTTCCATTCCACAGCTGTAAAAGTTCTTCAACTAATGGCCTTAGGTACACATCAATTACGTTGCCGGGTTGCTTAGGGCCTTGGATGAGAACTGGCATCATAATGAACTTCCACTTCATGCACATCCAAGGAGGAAGGTTATACATACATAGAGTCACGGGCCAGGTGCTGTGATTGCTGCTCTGCTCCCCGAAAGGATTAATGCCATCCGTGCTTAAAGCAAACCATACATTCCTTGGGTCCTTTGCAAACTCATCCCAGTACTTTCTCTTGATTTTTCTCCACTGCGACCCGTCAGCGGGTGCTCTCAACTTCCCATCTTTCTTTCGGTTCTCACTGTGCCATCGCATCAACTTGGCATGCTCTTCATTTCTGAACAGACGTTTCAACCGTGGTATTATAGGAGCATACCACATCACCTTCGCAGGAACCCTCTTCCTGAGGGGCCCTCGTCTGATCTTATACCACAATGCACCGCATATCGGGCATGCATTCAGATCCTTGTATGCACCGCGGTAGAGGATGCAGTCATTAGGGCATGCATGTATCTTCTCCACCTCCAATCCTAGAGGGCATATGACCTTCTTTGCTGCGTATGTACTGTCGGGCAATTCGTTATCCTTTGGAAGCTTCTTCTTCAATATTTTCAGTAGCTTCTCAAATCCTTTGTCAGCCACAGCATTCTCTGCCTTCCAATGTAGCAATTCCAGTACGGTACCGAGATTTGTGTTGCCATCTTCGCAATTGGGGTATAATCCTTTTTTGTGATCCTCTAACATGCGATCGAACTTCAGCTTCTCCTTTTGACTTTTGCATTGCGTCCTTGCATCGACAATGACCCGTCGGAGATCATCATCATCGGGCACATCGTCTGGTTCCTCTTGATCTTCAGCAGCTTCACCCGTTGCAGCATCATTGGGCACATCGTCTGGCTCCTCTTGATCTTCACCAGCTCCCCCCGTTGCAGCATCACCGTATTCAGGGGGCACATAGTTTTCATCGTACTCTTCTTCTTCGCCGTCATCCATCATAACCCCTATTTCTCCGTGCCTCGTCCAAACATTATAGTGTGGCAAGAAACCCTTGTAAAGCAGGTCGGAGTGAAGGATTTTCCGGTTAGAGTAAGATCTCGTATTCCCACATTCAGTGCATGGACAACACATAAAACCATTCTGCTTGTTTGCCTCAGCCGCATCGAGAAACTCATGCATGCCCTTAATGTACTCGCGGGTGTGTCAATCACCGTACATCCATTGCCGGTTCATCTGCATGCATTATATATAATTAAGTGTCCAACTTAATAGAAGGTCGTCGTCACATTAAAACCAAAGTGCATACATAGTTCTCATCTAACAACATATAGCTCTCCAGAGAATCTAATTAATTAAACCATACCTTGAAACTATGTAAAACATTTCAATGCGAAAACAAATGCGATCATAATCGCAACAATGGTAACAATTGATCCAACGGCATAATGATACCAAGCCTCGGTATGAATGGCACATTTTACAATCTTTCTAATCTTCCAACGCATTGCATCCATCTTGATCTTGTGATCATCGACGACATCCGCAACATGCAACTCCAATATCATCTTCTCCTCGTCAAATTTTTTTATTTTTTCCTTCAACAAATTGTTTTCTTCTTCAACTAAATTTAACCTCTCGACAATAGGGTCGGTTGGCATTTCCGATTCACATACATCCTACATAAATAAAATCTATGTCACGTTGGTCGGCATAATTTTCATAAACAATAAATGAAACAATAGTTATAAAGATAATATATATACCACATCCGAATCATAGACAGGACGAGGGCCGACGAGGGCGGATACCAAAACCATCGCACTATATAAGATGCAATAATAAAAGTAAGAAAATAATACAAGTATCTATCTAAACATACAAGTAAGAATATTTTTCCTTTCAGAAAGAAGATAAGAACAAGAGGCTCACCACGGTGGTGCCGGCGATGAGCTCGGCGCGGGTGATCGACGGCGGTGAAGTCGGGGACAGGGCGTGACGGACCGCTAAACCTAGACAAATATTATGGAAAATGGAGCTTGGAGGTCGAGCTTGGAGAGGAGAAAGCTTAAGTAGTGTGGCTCGGGCATTCCATGGAACACCTTGTGTGCATAGCAGGTGAGCTAGAGCACCACCAAGCCCTCTCCCCCTCGGCCAGAGAAAAATAGAGCACTGGGGTGCTCTACTTGCGAGCGAGGGGTATATATAGGCACCTCATTGGTCCCGGTTGGTGGCATGAGCCGGGACTAAAGGGGGGCCTTTGGTCCCGGTTCAAGCCACCAACCGGGACCAATGGTGGTGGGCCAGGAGCGAGGCACATTGGTCCCGGTTCATCCCACCAACCGGGACCAAAAGGTTCAGATGAACCGGGACCAATGGCCCACATGGCCTGGCCGGCCCCCTGGGCTCACGAACCGGGACCAATGCCCACATTGGTCCCGGTCCTGGACTGAACCGGGACTAATGGGCTGACCCGACCTGGACCAAAGCCCTGTTTTCTACTAGTGCGAGTCTAGATAAGAACCAGGAGACGAAGACCCCCAGCAAGATCCTTGCTGGGGACGGCCGCAAGACCCCGGCAAGACCCTTGCCGGGGGCATATGCGGGGCCACGGCCAGGCCCGCACCTGCCAAAGTTCGCTGCCCCGCGACCGTTCCGATGCGGCAACTAGCCCGCCAACTAGGCAAGCGCCTGCTTGGCAGCAAGCAGCTTCTAGGCCAACTAGTCGAGCACCTGCATTGTGGCATGCAGATCTGCGTGAAGGCCCTGTCACCGCACCAGCATAGCGACCAGCCAGCCAGCATGGCACTGCAAGCCTCGTCAGCCGGACACACGTCGAAGCAAGGCGAGGCGGCTACGAACGGGACGAGCTCCATTGCCGTCCCTGATAAAGGAAGAGGGCATGTAGGCAGCGCATTAAATGCGTTTGTCCTACGACGTCAGGTGATAAACTTGTACACTGTACATACTTTCCACCTCCTGTGTGCCACTGTGGCACCCCTTTGACATATACAAGGAGGCCCGAGGCGTACTGTGGAAGGATTCGGACTTTTTGGACTGGGCACGCATAGTAGCTAGTCCAAGAACTAAAGAACACAAGATAAACACAGACAAGGACTAGGGCTGTACGCATCATTTGCGGCCCGAACCTAGGTAAAAATCCCCTCGCGCTGATTGTTCGACTCTTTGCGCATCTCTTCACCCCCGCCAACTGTACAAGGGGTCCTCGGGATCCCATAGGTGTCGTTTCCCTGACACCGGCGACCACCACGATGAGGAGGGAGTAGTCCACCCTCGGGGCTGAGGGTTTGTACCAGTAGCTATGTGTTTAATCTCTCTCTCTCTCTCTCTCTTGTTATCGAGATGTCACAATCTTGATGTATCGCGGGCTTTGTTAATATAGTCGAATCATATGGTGTTTTCCCCTCTCTATCTTGTTGTGATGAATTGAGTTTTTCACATTGAGATTTTGTCGTCATCGGATTGAATACTTTTATGGATTTGAGAACATTTGATATATGTCTTGCAATTGAATACTCGTGGTGACAATGGGGTATCTTATTGATTCACTTGATATATGTTTTGGCACTCAACTCGCGGATTCCCGAGGTGACATTGGGGTAATCTATGCATAGGGGTTGATGCATGTTTTTGTCTTTGTTTCTTTGGTAGAAATCTTGGGGCACTCTTTGAAGTTCTTTGTGTTGGATTGAGTATTATGAATATGAATTTGCTTTGGTGTTATTTTAGTATGAACTCTAGGATAGATCGAACGAAAAGAATAGCTTTGTGTTATTTTAGTACGAACTCTTGAATAGATCGAACGGAAAGAATAACTTTGAGGTGGTTTCGTACCCTACAAACAATTTATTCTTATGTTCTCCGCTAGATAGGAACTTTGGAGTGATTCTTCATCGCACTTTGAGGGGTGGTTATATGATCCAATTATATTAGCATTGTTGAGAGGTTGCACTAGTGAAAGTACGGACCCTAGGCCTCATTTTCAAGCATTGCAATACAGTTTTGTGCCCGTTTTAGTATTTGCCACCTTTCTGTTTTTATTTATTCAGATTATAAAAATATATTTCTACCATCCATATTACACTTTTATCACCATCTCTTCACCGAACTACTACACCTATACAATTTGCCATTTTATTGGGTGTGTTCAGGACACAAGAGATTTCTTGTATTTGGTTGCAGGGTCGTTTGAGAGATACCATCTTCATCCTACATACACCTCTCACGGATTGGAAAACCTTAGGTCATCCACTTGAGGGAAAATTGCTACTGTCCTAGAAAACTCTACGCTTGGAGGCCCAACACGTGTCTACAAGAATAAAGTTGCGTAGTAGACATCAAGCTCTTTTCTGGCGCCGTTGCCCGAGAGGTGAGTTCTTGAAGGTATATCTTTAGATCTTGCAATTGAATCTTTTAGTTTCTTGTTTTATCACTAGTTTGGTTTATAAAAAGAAATCTACAAAAAAATGGAATTGAGGTTGCATCATGTTATTCATCTTTATAATGTATTTCGTGAAAATGATGGAAACAAAAATTGTGCTCAATTGATAGAAAAAGAATTCAATAGAATGTTTGGTATAAATGATGAGCATGATTGCAATGTTGTTAGTATGAATTCTTTGAATATCCATGATGTTAATGATGTGCAAAGCCATAAGATTGGGGATGCTATGTTTGATGAAGATGATATTTTTAGTCCCCCAAGATTTGATGTGCAAATTTGTTATAATGGTTTCTAGCCTCATATTTATGATGATTATAATGATGAAAATGGATTTGGACAGGTCATGACTTTATTTAGTGATGAATCCACCATTTTGGATGAGGTTTCAATTGACTATGATAACAAAGTTGCTACATATGATGATTATGTTGATGACATGTATGCTATTTTTAATAATGATAACCATGAAACTTGTCATCATGGTTTCAGTTTTCACTCTCATGATAGTTATTTTGTTGAGTTTGCTCTCACTACTATTGATGAGAAGAAATTTGCTTATGTGGAGAGTAATAAGTTTTCTATACTTTTGTGTCATGAAAAAAATGCTTTATGTGATGGTTATATTGTCGAATTTCTTCATGATGCTACTGAAAATTATTATGAGGGAGGAACTCTTGCTTTTAAGAATTTCAGTAATATCAAATTTTCTCTCTATGTGTTGAATGTTTTGAAGTTATGCTTGTTTTGCCTTCCTATGCTTGTTGATTCTTGCTCCCATGTATTGTTTGCTCAAAAAATCCTTATGCATAGGAAGTGGGTTATGCTTAAATGTGCTTGCCATGTGTTTCATTATGCTCGATGTTTCAATTCTTATATTTCATGTGAGCATCATTGAAATCATCATGCCTAGCTAAAAGGCATTAAAGAAAAGCGCTTGTTGGGAGAGAATCCAACACTTCTACCTACTGTTTTTCTGTGCTCACATGATTATGCTACTATTGTAATCATGTTTTATTGCTTTCGTTTCAATAAAGTGCCAAGTAAGACCTTTGGGATGGCTTACGGTGATAGTTGATTTGATCTTGCTGAAAAACAGAAACTTTTGCGCTCGGGAAAACAATTCTCTTTTTTAACAGAAGCATGAGAAAATGCCGATTCTTCTTACAGAAGATTAATAAACAAATTACCCAGGTTTCCCTAATTTTTCAGCATTTTTGGAGTAGTATAAATATGGTTGGAGTACAAATTACTACAGACTATTATGTTTTTGACAGATTCTGTTTTCAATGCATAGTTTGCTTGTTTTTTAGTTTCCATGGCTTATATTGCTCAATATAAATTGTGGAAATGATATGCTACAATAGGCATTGTGTGGAAACAATTATGAATCTTGTATTTGACAGTACCAAAGTGAAATGGTTTGCTCTTTATCATACTAACCTATCTCACGAAGTTCCGTTAAGTTTTGTGTGATTGAAGTTTTCAAGTTTTGGGTGAGATGACGATATGAGGAGAATAAGGAGTGACAAGACCCTAATATTGGGGATTCCCAAGGCACCCCAAGGTAATATTCAAGGAAGATCCAAGCAACTAAGCTTGGGGATGCCCCGGAAGGCATCCCCTCTTTCGTCTCCAACATTATCGGTAACCTCACTTGGAGCTATGTTTTCATTCGTCACATGATATGTGTTTTGCTTGGAGCATCAATTTATTTTGTTAGTATTTGCTTGTTTTTATTTATAATAATGTTTTTCTTATTTATTTTCAATAAAAATGTCAAGGATAGCCTTTACCATGCTTATTTTGCAAGTCTACATGTTGCTGTTTCAAAGCAGAAAGTTTATCGATGTTGCAAAAATTCCCTAGAAAAGTAAGAATGTTATAAAATGTTGAAACTTTTTGCAAAATAAGCTCTGATAAAATTTCTACAGTTTGGGAAATTTTCATAACTTTTGGAGTTAGGTAAGTATTGATACTCTTGCATTCTTTACAGACTGTACTGTTTTGGCGGATTGCTGTTATGTTTGCATTGTTTGCATATGTTTGCTTGTTTAATGATTCTATTTGAGGATAGGAGTATTAAATATGCAGAGGCATTTAGTATGCAATGTTGAATAATAATTTTAGTGATTTTCTACAGTTGAGAATGATAAGATTTTTGCATTGGTTTATACTAACTTATCTCACGAGTTCTTGTTGAGTTTTGCGTGGATGAAGCTTTTAAGATTTAGGGAAACTGTCGTGGTTTTGTCACGGCAGATGTCCTCATGAAAGGACTTAGTCGTGGAGCCATCGCAACGGGTTAGATTGAAGGGGTTAAAGCGGACACAGGGACGCAAGAGAGTTTATACTAGTTCGGCCCCTTCGATGAAGGTAAAAGCCTACGTCTAGTTGTGATGGAATTGATGGGGTTTCGATGACTAGGGAGCAAATAAGCTTCGCCTAAGTCTCGAGTTGTTGTCTGTTGTTCTGAACCACCGCCGGGTCATCCCCTTATATACATGGGTGACGCCCGTCGGTTCACAGAGTCCCAATACCGGCTCATAGATGTGTCCGGTTTGGTCTCTACTTATTCCTAACTTACAATACAAGTTACATACCAACGCCGGTTTACGACTACAGGCCTTGAACCGACTATGGGCCTTGAGCCCTCATCTGCCTTCTTGGGCTTTAACATAGTTAACTACTGACGAAGTTAACTCGGCCCAGATAGGCCGGTTTACGCCCAGTAGTGATATCCCCAACATTAGGCCCCAGATTGATTTGAACAGGTTCATGTCAATCCTTAGCAAAATCTTCATCTTCAACATCTTCTTGTAGTTTGTTGAACCGCCGTGATGTAATCTTCTCCGGTCGTTGTAAACCGGCGTGACGTCACCTGTTATAAACAAACTTATCCATGATACCCTTTTTGTTTAATAGGTCTGCGACAATCGAGGCGACAGCTTCGTTTCCACCCACGGTCCCTTGATTTTCACGCCTGACACATGTCCCTTGCCTTATAAATAGGACCGAAGGGTCATTTCTTTTTCCCCTTCGTGCCCTTCTACTTCGTCTTCCCTGTGTCATCTAGCTTCAGAGCTCCGCCGCCGTCGACGACCTCTGCTCCAACCTTGGCCGCTGCATCACCCTGATTGTACCAGAGCATCGCGGCGACCTTCTGCTTCTTGCTCGGCTCCGGTGAGTTCTTCACCTTTTCCTCCGTAGATCCGTTCTAGGGTTTCCAAGTTCTTCAGTGTTCATCGTCTACTGCGTACTCGTATGATAGATCTTAGATGAACCTGTGAACCTTTGCTCTGTGTAGCGGTAGTTTTTAGCATCCGCCTTCACTTACATGCCTCAAGACCATAGATCTATCTGTATCTCTGCCCATTGATTCGGTACTGTTCTTTTTTGAACCTTGAATATTTTCCTTCTTTTCTGAACTTGCTTCAGATCCGTCGCTGTAGAGAAATCTTGTGAAATCTGTTTCTGTACACTTACCCATCCGCAATCTCAACTGTTTCAATGCTTAGATCCGGCGGTTTAACTTGGTGTAGAAAAAATTAACAAACCGGTATATACCATTAGTCCCCTTGTTGAACCGCCAGATGCTGTTGCTTCATACAACTCCGGTTTAGATAGAACTGTCTCCGGTTTAACATTGTACATACCAGTGTACTTTAATCAATGCATTCTTGAACCGGAATCACCTATCTTGTAGATTTCATCATGGCCAAGCAAGTATATGAGTGCAACTGGGTTCCTTCTCGCGTCACAGAGACTCAACTGAACAATTTAGTCCTGATCGGCGCCTTAGGCAGCAAAAACACCATCCATTGGAGGGTCCCTGGCAAAGAATGCCCTCCCACACCTCAAGAAGGAGAGGTTGTCGTCTTCGTAGATCACTTAGCCCGGGGCTTTAAGCCGCCCGGTTCTAAATTTTACCGGGATGTTTTGGCCGATTTTCAACTCCGCCCACAAGACACTGGCCCCAACTCTGTTACAAACATGTGTCACTTCCAAGTGCTCTATGAGGTGTTCTTTCAAGTGGAGCCCACAGTTGAGTTGTTCAGAGACTGCTTCCATCTAAACCACCGTACTGAGTTTACTGACGGTTCCAATACGGAATTGGGTGGTGTGGCGATTCAGAAAAGGAAAGAGGTCACATACCCTCACGCCAAACTGCACAGCCATCCCAAAGAGTGGAATCAAACATGGTTCTATTGCAAAGACACCTCCCCTGCTAGTGAAAATCCTTTGCCTGGCTTTCGTCCGGAGCGTCTTAGCAATACACACCCCTTTCCGCAAAGGTTGACTGCCAAGGAGAGAAGCAAATACGCCCCTTAACTATCCAAGCTCAGAGCCTTCATGGCCAACGGTTTAACAGGGGTTGATCTCGCTCTCTATTGGATATCATGGAGCATACTGCCCCTTAGTCAGCGCTCCGGTTTGATGTGCGAGTATACTGGCAGTGTTGATGACCCACTGCGACATGCTAATATCCAGCTCACCGACGAAGAAATCACAGAGGCTGTGAATAAAATGCTGAATGAACCGGAATACGTCTGTGCTCGAACCGGCCTGCTTCCCTTCTGTGCCACCAACAAACCGCCAGCTGTAAGAGCTTAATTTTCCTTTTACTGAACCTGTTATTGATATATCTGGTCATTGTTTAATATCAATGTCTGTTTAAACAGGGCGATGATCCGTTTTGGAGCAAGAAACTTTCACAGGAGAAGCCAGAAAAACAGACAAACTGGAACGACCAACCCGGCCAAAAACTAAAGTCATGAAACGACCTTCTCATAAGAAGAAAACCACTGCATCTTCTGATCCGGCCCCTGATGATGATGTGGGTAATCCGGACCTTGAGGTAGAGCTTGACTCACTTGGCTTATTTTTCATGCGCCTTATTGATGATGATATTTGTCAGGATGATGCCGAAGCCAGCCATGCTGATGCCGCAGAGGTAATTACTCTCTCTTCCGATTCAGACCCTTTGCCTTCACTAAAAATCCGTCAGGCAAACCGGAAGGTTAAATTTTCTCATCCTCTTGCTTACTTGGATCCCAAATTTCTTGTGAAGACCCAACAGCACGAAGCTCGCCGCACAACCCGGCACAGTGGCCAGGTAGTTACCTCCGCCGGTTTACCGAACAGTCCGGTTCGGAAACGCCGTTCAGAGGTCTCTAATTTGCTTGTCAGTGCTTGTCCTAAAGCGGGCTGTTTTCGTCAACCTCTTAATCCATCTGACTCTGATTATCAGGTTACTTCCCACTCATCCTCTGGCGAGTCATCGGCTACTCAGCTGCCACCGCTCAAAACGGTGCTTGGGTAAGCTATACTTGTCATAATATTTCTGGTACATCACCTTGTAACATATGCTGTATTTGACTTTGTTATTCCTTTCAGGGCCAAGCCTAGGCCGAGCAAGAAGGCTCGCCTGGATAAAGCGGCCGAGGAGGACATCGTCCCTGAACCAGGTAAAACACCAGATCTTGAAGCGGCTATCCATGAAATGATCCACCACAGCAGGATGATGATTTTATTGCTGAAGAAAGGCCTATTGATGCCTCAGGCCCTGTCAACCAGCCCACAAGCCCCATCCGGTTTGGGAGATCCACCAGTCCATCCCAGCCTACTAACAAACTGACTGCGCCAGTGCAAACCGGTGATGCTAAGGATGATGAAGTTGTAATTACTGGTATTGGCCGTACAGAGCCCAGCAATCCTGTTGCTTTATCCAAGCATACCGCCAAAGAAGAATTTGTTGCCATGGGCAAAGGCAAGTGGAATGTTGACTTGGTGACCTATGCTGCTCTGAATGCCCAAGATCTTCATTCTGGCTATCTGAACCGGCTGTATACCAGCCGTGATTATGAAGCTGGTCTGGTGAATATGATGAAAGAGAAATTTGAGGTAACTTCCCTGTGCTTTTCCCTGCTTGGACATTTCAATCTTGTCAATTCTCCTAGCCCCCAAGGGCCGGTTTAGAAACTTCATTCAAACCGGGACTTGCTAATATAAATCTCCATACTTCGGAATTTGCTGATGTAGCCCCCAAGGGCCGGTTCAACTTAGCATAGTTAAACCAGGACTTTAAGTAATTGTCATCTTTATTTGAGCAAATAGACATTAGCCCCCAAGTGCCAAGTTGAATACTTGTATTGATCTTGGGACTTTAGAATCTATTGAAAGATTTAAGATCAAATATACATTAGCCCCCAAGGGCCAAGTGCATAACTTGTTATGTGGTTGGTACTTCAATTGTTGAACTGCTTGCGGAATCATATATTTGTCTGTAGGCAGGCTGAACTGAAGACAAATGAAAGCCAAGTCGCCAATCTACAAGAAAATCTGAAATCCCAACAAGCTGAAACCTCCAAAGCAAAAGAGGAATTAACCAGCGCTTTAAGCGCCATGGAACAGCTTAAGGAGGGCTTCAAGAAGAAGCGGGCAGATTGGGCCACTGAAAAATCCGCTTTAACCAAACGAGCAGAAGATGCCGAGGCTGCACTTAAACCGGTGGTAGATGAACTGACCAGCATAAAGCGGCAAGTGCATGCCATGACCGCTGCTATCTTTGGTAAGCTGGTTTGATTCCTGGATTGACTCGGCCGTCTTATAGAGCTACCGATTTGTTAACCCTTTGCAATATTTCAGGGACACGCATTGGTCACTTGGGGTCAGATGTGCGAAAGAAATTGAAAGCCGCCTACACATTGACCGAACAACTATACACTGGTGCCCAGCGGATCATCTCTGCTGCATCCCACAACAATCCGGCGCCCACTTTGATTTAGGACACTCTGAAGAGACTGTCGATGCTTCCTTCCCGAGTTGAAGAGCTGAAGAAATCTGCTGCTCGAACCGGTGCGATCAATGCCTTAATCCGGGCAAAAGCTTGGGTGCCGGATTTTGATCCTGTTGAAGCGGCTTAGGGCTATCCCAGCTTGAAGGAAGACGGGTCAGAGTTTAGTGAAGCGGATCTGCGAGTAATAAACCGGGAGGTGCGTCTGCTAGCTTGTCAATTGGTTGAAGAAGCAGACTTGTCTCATTATCAAGCCCAATATGACAACCACAACAAGCGAGTAGTTGCACCAATTCCTGAAGCGGAAAATCTTATCCCTCCAATCCGTAAGCATACTTACACTCCTGATATTGAACCGTCGTTGCTGATCCATGATGAAGCTGTCTTTCAAGCATTAATGGGAATCGACTAGACAACTGTTGATTTCCAGCCGCTGGGTAGAGAAGTTGAAGTTGAAGCGGCGTGGGATGACCCACAACCATCAGGCCAGGCTGGTGACCAAGCTTGAACCGGAAGCCGGTTTAAACTGCTTCTTCTTTGCAAAAAAACAATGATCTTATTTTGGGCACCGTGTTGCCTTGTAATAGGCTAGCCAATACTCTTGATTTTGATATGCCTTCATGCATAATTACTGCAACTTGTTCTTCCTTTGGGTGATGAACATTCCAAAGTATTTTCTGTAATACAAAAAATCTTAAAGCGCCACCGCGGTTGTACTGTCCGGCGGAGTATGATGTCTGCATATGTGAAATCAAAATATCTGAAATATGATCAAATCTTTGGGATACATAATACCTGCCATCGTTGGGCATGAAGTTGGCTTGGCCAATCTTGAAGCGGAGGTTTAGAAACCCACACTGTTGGAGGAGATAGCAGCTCCTGTATATATATAATGCCGGTTTACCATGTAAACCGTGTCGGGTTATAATAAAACACCGTGTTACTCCGTAATAGGATGTTAAAAAATCAAACCAGGCAAATAGTCTCCCGATTAAAAATGGACCGTGTTCCGTCAATTGATAGTTTGAACCGGTTTTAAAACTTTGTCGGTTTAAAAAACCCAACAAAAAGAAAGAAATATCTATCAAAGAAAATTGTGAAGCAAAGGCAATGATAAAACCGTTTGCAAAAAGAGGCTTATTTGAGCCGATCAGATGGCGTTACCATGGTCGGACACGACCAAGCTCCCGATAGGTGTAGCTATGGTTCACGTCAGCCAGGTCCCCAAATGAAACCATGGCATTTATGCCGATCAAGAGGCGTGGCAATAGTTCGGGTTCGACCAAGCCCCCAAGTGATTCTGTGGCCTTAGGCCGATCAAGAGGCGTGACTGGTTCAGACTTGACCATGTCCCCAAGTGATCTGGTGGCTTTCGCCTATCAAAAGGTGTTGCATTGGTTCGGATACGACCAAGCTCCCAAGTGATATTACATGATGCTTTGAAAAGCTAACTCAAGGGGTAAACCGGAGGCCGCTTTAGAACAACTCCGTGTAACCACACATGATGTAAAAGAACAGATACCCCGCTTTAGCTGAGGTTCCGGTTTATTATATTAATCATAATATATACATCATCGTAATATGTACATAAGTAGAGCCAATGCCTCAGGTATGGTAATGCCGAAGATGAGCTATGTTCCATGGCATGTTGGTCTCCACCTCTGATGTACGTGAGTCTTTATGCTCTCGAATATCGATCAGATAATACGACCCGTTGTGCAGATTCTTGCTGACCATGAAAGGTCCCTCCCAAGGTGGGGATAGCTTATGCATATCAGTCAGATCTTGGATGAGCCGAAGCACCAAATCTCCCTCCTGAAAGGTTATTGTTCTGACTCGGCGACTGTGATAACGACGAAGATCCTGTTGGTAAATCGCCGAGCGGGCGGCTGCTATGTCACGTTCTTCATCCAACAGGTCCAAAGCGTCTTGCCGTGCTGTCTCGTTGTCCGCTTCAACATAAGCCGCCACACGAGGTGAGTCATGACGGATATCACTTGGGAGAACCGCCTCCGCTCCGTAGACCATGAAGAACGGCGTGTATCCTGTTGATCTGTTGGGTGTAGTATTGATGCTCCATAACACATATGGTAACTCTTCTACCCAACAACCCGGTGTTCTCTGCAAAGGAACCATAAGCCGGGGCTTGATGCCTCTCAAGATCTCTTTATTAGCCCTTTCTGCTTGACCATTGGACTGTGGGTGTGCCACTGATGAAACGTCAAGCCGGATGTGCTCCTGTTCGCAGAACTCCTTCATGGCACCCTTGGACAAATTGGTACCATTATCTGTGATGATACTGTGTGGAAAGCCAAACCGGAAAATCACTTTTTTGATGAACTGAACCGCCGTGGCCGCATCACACTTGCTAACAGGTTCTGCCTCCACCCACTTTGTAAACTTGTCAACCGCCACCAGGAGGTGGGTCTTCTTATCTTTGGACCTTTTGAAAGGTCCAACCATATCCAGCCCCCAAGTCGCAAACGGCCAAGTAATTGGAATCATTCTCAATTCTTGAGCTGGCACATGAGCACGTCTTGAAAACTTTTGGCAACCATCACATCGTCTGACCAGATCCTCCGCATCAGCATGAGCAGTTAACCAATAGAAGCCATGGCGAAACGCTTTAGCCACCAAAGATTTTGAACCGGCATGCTGACCACAATCTCTTTCATGGATCTCACGCAAAATTTCACAGCCTTCTTCAGGAGACACACAGCGTTGAAACGCCCCTGATACACTGCAATGATGCAACTCGCCATTGACAATAGTCATGGACTTGGAAAGCCGGATTATTTGTTGGGCCAGAATCTCATCCTCTGGTAACTCGCCCCGGTTCATGTACGCCAGGTAAGGAAGCGTCCAATCCGGAATGACATGAAGAGCTGCCACCAATTGAACCTCCGGATCAGGAATAGCCAAATTCGCTTCACCAGGGAGCTTGACCGACGGGTTGTGCAGCACATCCAGAAAAACATTGGGCGGGACCGGTTTGCGCTGAGAGCCCAGCCGGCTTGAAGCGTCTGCCGCTTAATTCTTCCGTCGGTCCACGTGGTCCACCTGATAGCCTTCAAAGTGACCTGCTACAATATCCACCTCACGACGATATGCTGCCATGAGTGGATCCTTGGAATCCCAAGTGCCAGACACTTGTTGAGCCACGAGGTCCGAGTCACCGAAGCACTTAACTCGACTTAGATTCATCTCCTTAGCCATCCGGAGACCATGGAGCAAGGCTTCATACTCAGCTGCATTGTTAGTACAAGGGAACATTAAGCGGAGAACGTAACAAAACTTATCACCTCGCGGGGAAGCTAATACGACTCCAGCCCCCGAGCCTTCCAATTGCCTGGATCCGTCAAAATAGATGGTCCAATATGTGTGATCCGGCTTTTCTTCAGGTGCTTGCAGTTCCGTCCAATCATTGATGAAATCAACAAGTGCTTGAGACTTAACCGCCGTCCGAGGCACATACTTCAACCCGTGCGGCCCAAGCTCTATAGCCCACTTGGCAATCCGGCCAGTCGCTTCCCGGTTCTGGATGATATCCCCCAAGGGAGCAGAACTGACCACCATAATGGGGTGCCCTTGGAAGTATTGCTTAAGCTTCCGGCTTGCCATAAAAATTCCATATACCAGCTTCTACCAATGTGGATACCTTTGCTTGGACTCAATGAGTACCTCACTGATATAATAAACCGGATGCTCCTTGCCTGCCTCTTTTCGCTCCACCACAATAGCCACACTGACCGCATGAGCATTAGCAGCAACATATAACAGTAACGGCTCCTTGTCAGTGGGAGTGGCGAGCACAGGTGGATTGGCCAATTGCCGCTTTAAGTCCTCAAATGCTTCATCAGCAGCAGAACTCCAAACGAATTGATCCGTCTTCTTCAACATCTGATACAAAGGGATTGCCTTCTCACCAAGGCGGCTGATAAACCGGCTTAACGCGGCAATCCGGCCTGCCAGGCGTTGAACATCACTGATACACTTTGGTTGAGCCAGGGAGGTGATGGCTGTGATCTTCTCCGGATTAGCCTCGATTCCCCTGTTGGACACCAGAAAACCCAATAACTTGCCAGCCGGTACACCAAAGACACACTTGGCCGGATTAAGCATCATCTTGTACGTCCTCAGGTTATCAAAGGTTTCCTTCAAGTCGTCAACCAGAGTCTCCTTCTCCCTTGACTTAACCACGATATCATCCACGTAAGCATGTACATTATGGCCAATCTGCTTGTGAAGACAATTTTGTACACACCGTTGATAAGTGGCCTGGGCACTCTTGAGCCCAAAGGGCATAGACACATAGCAGAAGGCTCCAAAGGGAGTTATGAATGCCGTCTTCTCCTGGTCCTTAACCGCCATTTTGATCTGATGATAGCCAGAATATGCATCCAAAAACTCAAACGCTCACAACCCGCCGTAGCATCAATAATTTGATCAATACGGGGGAGGGAAAAAGGATCTGCTGGACATGCCTTATTAAGATTTGTGTAATCCACACACATGCGCCAGGTGCCGTTTTTCTGAAGGACCAGCACCGGATTGGCAAGCCACTCGGGGTGAAAAACTTCAACAATAAAGCCAGCTGCTAAGAGCCTGGCTACTTCTTCTCCAATCGCCTTGCGTCTTTCTTCGTTAAACCGGCGGAGGAACTGTTTCACCGGTTTGTATTTAGGATCCACATTAAGGGTGTGCTCAGCAAGTTGCCTCGGTACACCTGGCATGTCAGAGGGCTTCCATGCAAAAATGTCCCGATTCTCACGGATGAACTCGATGAGCGTGCTTTCCTATTTCGGATCCAAGTTGGCACTAATGCTAAACTACTTGGACGAATCGCCAGGTACGAAGTAAACAAGCTTAGTTTCTGCTGCTGATTTGAACTTCAGGGCCGGATCATGCTCCGTCTTTGGCTTCTTTAATGGAGTCATGTCCGCCGGATCAACATTGTCCTTATAATACTTCAGCTCCTCGGTGGCACAAACCGACTCTGCGTAGGCCGCATCTCCTTCCTCACACTCCAAAGCGATTTTACGGCTTCCGTGAACCGTTATTGTCCCCTTGTGACCCGGCATCTTGAGCTGCAAATACACATAACAGGGCCGTGCCATAAACTTGGCGTAGACCGGTCGCCCAAACAGGGCGTGATATGGACTTTGGATTTTCACCACTTCAAACGTCAATGTTTCCGACCTGGAATCATGATCATCTCCAAAGGCCACTTCCAGAGCTATCTTACCAACAGGATATGCTGACTTGCCAGGTACCACACCGTGGAACACCGTATTGGACGGTTTGAGATTTTTATCTGTTAGTCCCATACGACAGAAGGTCTCATAGTACAAGATATTAATGCTGCTCCCTCCATCCATGAGCACCTTGGTGAACTTGTAACCTCCCACCTGAGGCGCCACCACCAGAGCCAACTGACCCGGATTATCAACCTGGGGAGGGTGATCCTCTCTGCTCCATATGATTGGTTGTTCAGACCAGCGTAGATAACGGGGCACGGCCGGTTCAACAGAGTTGACTGCCCGCCTCTGAACCTTCCGGTCTCGCTTGTCCAAGCTAGTGGTGAAGACATGGTACTGCCCACTATTCAACTGCTTTGGGTTGCTCTGGTAACCTGACTGTTGCTGCTGCTGGTTGTAACCACCCTGGTTGTTCTGATTATTTTGATTGTTATGTCCGCCCGGATTACCATTAAATCCTGAACCGGAATTTCCTCCACCGTAACCCGGCCCGGATCCTGAGCCACCGCCGGAGCCGTGATCATACCGGAAAGCATTAGAATTCTTGAATTCCTGCATAATGAAACAATCCTTCCAAAGGTGGTTTGCTGGCACCTCCTTCATCCCATGCTTTGGACAGGGCTGGTTCAAATGATAATTTAAGCGGTCCGGGTTAGGGTTAGGCGCTCCACTGCGATTCGGTGGTTTACCCTTGCGTCGCTGACCCTTGTCCTGCGCGTTGGTATTCGCCACGAAGTCCATGTTGCCATCCTCTTTACGCTTGCCTCCGCTACCGTTACCTGCCGAGTGATGCTGCTGACCTTTGGAGTTGCTGTTCTTCTTTCCTTTCCCTGTCTTATCATCATCAGACTCGGGATCCTTGGTACTATCAGAATCAGCATACTTTACCAAGGCAGCCATGAGGGTCCCCATGTCAGTGCAATGGCGCTTCATCCGTCCTAACTTCAGCTTTAGGGGCCTAAACCGGCAATTCCCTTCTAGGGTTATAACCGCGGTGTCAGCGTTGATGTGGTCTGATGAATGTAGAACCTGCGAGACCCGGCACACCCAATGAGTCGTCGATTCTCCTTCCTCCTGGACACAGGCAGCTAAGTCCATTATCGACATAGGCTGCTTACATGTATCCTTGAAGTTACTGATAAATCAGGCTCGTAATTGGGCCATCAACTGATAGAATTGGGTGGTAAGCTTTTTAACCAAGTGCGGGCCGTTCCTTCAAGCATCATGGTGAAGTACTTCGCACACGCCGCATCATCCACATCAAGCATCTCCATGGCCATCTCATAGCTCTCCCCATGTCTCTAGGGGTTGATCCGCCGTGTAATTTGGTACCTTGCGCGGGCCCTTGAAATCCTTGGGCAGGCGCACATTGCGTAAAGCGGGGACAAGGCAAGGCCCCCAAAGAACTAGAAGTAGCACCGGGTTCGACCGAGATAGTTGGACGAACCAGCGTAAGCTGCCGAGCCTGATACTGTGCGGCTAACTCGGCCTCCCTGCGCGCTCGGGCCCGGTCCACCACTTCCTGAGTGTTATCAGCACCACCCGCCGGGTTGTTGCCGCGGGGTGCTCCACATCGTTCATTACTTGACACTGCCGGTTCATCCATACGCCTTCTATAGCTCCGGCTTGGACGAGGGGTCGAGTGGATCCGGTCGCGGCTGTACGAGTATGCTTCCTGTTGGACCAAAGCTGTCCTAAGAAGCTCCTTGACCTGTCGCGTCTCTACCGCCTGTGGCGAGTCACCTTCAATTGGAATGGCCTCCAGCCGTGCAGCAGCGGCAACGAGATTGTCCATTGGGTTGGAGTAGTGACCCGGAGGTGTTGAAACAGCCTAAGGAGTAACAGTGTTTTGACGAGGAGGATTCATCAGACGAGGCTGAGCCGGCGCGCCGGTCCCCGGAGCTTCCGCCCAGTTTCCCTCCAGCGGATTACTGGTTCCTGCTCCTGGGGTGTTGAAAAGGTCTCTGGCCTTGAAAATCGAAGGCAAACGGGATCGGTACTTCCTCTTCATGACTTCATGCGACGCGTTCTGGTCCAACATGAGCCTGTAGGCTTGTGCGTCTAAAGCGGCCCGCTCTGTGGTCATCCTGGCATTCTCAGCTGCCAGGTCCGCCTTGGCCTGGGTGATCTGTTCCTTCACCTTTGCAATCTCCGTGTTGTGGACTTCCTGATCTGCCGGGTTAGCTTCTGCCATGAGCACAGCCAATGCATCAAATAGATCTGATAGAACTTTAGCCGGCGGGCGTGCAGAGCTTCCTGCCCCGGCAGCTGTCGCCACTACTGAACCGAAGGTTATTGGCGCAGTGGTCGAAGAATGAAGTGCTGCTTGTGTGCCGGCCATGAATATTCCAACTCGGTTGGGTAGATCCGAGGGGTCCGGAATACTGTCGCCATCGGAACAGCCCCCAATCCGGCCATCTTGTAGCTGATATAGAGATTCGGTTTCTCCGGTTGATGACTCGTCGCTGGAATAAACGACGGTGTCGCCGCGAGATTCCGATCCATCCTTATAACTTCCTCCATGGATGACTCCCACGAAGGCACGCTTCACGGCCGGTTTAACTCGGGCGGATCACGCACGCTGAGCCGTTTCGACGAGGTCGGTGCAGATGTCCGGCTTAGGGCCCGGTTCACCAATCTTGCTGATGAAAATGTGTATGCCACCAAAGGGGACCCGGTATCCGTACTCAATTGAGCCGGCCTCGGGGCCCCAGCCTGCATCATCGATGTAGAGCTTGCCGCGATGACTCTTAGTCATCCGGCCCACAACGTAGCCTTCGAGTCCTTCAAAGCGGCCCTCCAAGAACTTGAAACCATCGTGCGATAGCCCAACGGTGGGCGCCAACTGTCGTGGTTTTGTCACAGCAGATGTCCTCATGAAAGGACTTAGTCGTGGAGCCATCGCAACGGGTTAGCTTGAAGGGGTTAAAGCGGACACAGGGACGCAAGAGAGTTTATACTAGTTCGGCCCCTTCGATGAAGGTAAAAGCCTACGTCTAGTTGTGATGGAATTGATGGGGTTTCGATGACTAGGGAGCAAACAAGCTTCGCCTAAGTCTCGAGTTGTTGTCTGTTGTTCTGAACCGCCGTCGGGTTGTCCCCTTATATACACGGGTGACGCCCGTCGGTTCACAGAGTCCCAATACCGGCTCATAGATGTGTCCGGTTTGGTCTCTACTTATTCCTAACTTACAATACAAGTTACATACCAACGCCGCTTTACGGCTACAGGCCTTGAACCGACTATGGGCCTTGAGCCCTCATCTACCTTCTTGGGCTTTAACATAGTTAACTATTGTCGAAGTTAACCCGGCCCAGATAGGCCGTTTTACGCCCAGTAGTGTTATCCCCAACAGAAACCGTGATACAAAAGGAATTATGGAGACACAAAAGCTCAATCTGGGGATTCCCAAGGCATCCCAAGATAATATTTCAAGAAGTCTCAAGCATCTAAGCTTGGGGCATCCCACCTTTTTTCTTCAACAATTATCGGTTAGTATCAGTTGAGACTAAGTTTTCCCTTCTTCACATGATGTGTGCTATCCTTGGATTGTCATTTTATTTTCATTTTTCTTGTTGTTTTAATAAAATACTTAGATCTGAAAGTTTTTAAATAAAATAGAGTCCTCAAATAGTTACCAGGGAGGCTAGGTAAGCGGCATTCACATCCCATCAATGAAGCTCTTTTCTATGGAATTCCTCTAGTGCTTCACTTATATCTTTTTGAGCACGATGTGCTTTAGTATTTTTGAAGAAATTATCTCTTGCTTCACTTAAATTAATTTGAGAGAAAGAAATATTATGCTCATGATCTTCATTTACATATTTTTGGAGTAGCTTGTCATTTACTCTTGTGCTTCACTTATATCCTATGAGTAAATTGTTGAATAAATTGAATGTCATGAAATTGAAATCATATCATGCCTAGTGGTAGCTTCACATGGGTTTAGAAAGTGAAATCTTTTGAGGCTTGACAATCACAATATTGGTCATACAAGCAATTCACGAATAATTAGTATATGGAAGAGAACTTTCACATGCAAATACACTATCTTGGAAATCTTTTGTGATTGTGAGCCCCCATCAAAATATTATATGCCAAAATTGTTGACATTGGACAAGGAAGACAACGTAGTGGTTTATGTTTGTTCATATTCACATAGAAGTTATATTGTCATAGATCCTTCAACATGTGGTGCTTGCCCCCCATCTTTGCTTGCCAAAAATTCCGCACCAAGTAGAGATACTACTTGTGCATCCAAAAACCCTTAAACCCAAATCTTATTTTCAAGAGTCCACCATACCTACCTAAGGATTGAATAAGATCCTTCAAGTAAGTTGTCATCGGTGTAATAAGGCAATAAAAATTGCTGCTAAATGTGTTAGATCATTTAGTGTAAGAGAAAATTGAGCGTTGTACGAACTTGTGATGGCAAAGAATAAAAGCGACAAACAGCATAATAAAGGTTGCTATCATATGTAAGGGGCAATATAACGTGAAATTCTTTTGCACTAAGGGGTTGAGCATACAAAAAAATAAGCGCATGGCAACCTCTGCTTCCCTATGCAAAGGGCCTATCTTTTACTTTTCAGTATTTACTTTTATGCAAAGATTCAAAGTATTTCTCTCTATTCCTTTTTATTTTCTCTTTTGGCAAGCATCATGTGGTGAGGAATGATCTAGGCACATATATCCAGTTGGATATGGGTAGCATGAGTTATTATTGTTGGCATCACCCTTGAGGTGAATAAGTTGGGAGGCAAAACAATAAGCCCCAATCTTTCTATGTGTCTGGTTGAAACGTTTTGCTCATGTGTACATGGTGAGTGTTAGCAATCATAGAAGACTATATGATGGTTGAGTATGTGGAGCTCTTACTTAGACTCTGTTGAATAAGTTGAATTGTAATTGCTTGGTGACTTAGAACATAGGTTGTTGAGTTGGAAGAGAATTTATTGTTCAAACCTTAACATGTGAATTGGTTTCTACTTTAAACATGAGAAATTTTATAAGAAAGAGTTGTTGTCATGATGCTAGGAGAAGTGACTGAAATTATCATTGATCAAACTTATGCACTTTGCTAGCATTCACATTTCATAAATTATTTCCTTTATCATTTACCTACTCAAGGATGAGTAGGAATTAAGCTTGGGGATGCTGATACGGCTCCAATGTATCTATAATTTATGAAGTATTCATGCCGTTATATTATCATTCTTGGACTCATTTTATAGCAACTTTATATCATTTTTTGGGACTAACCTATTGACCCAGTGCACAGTGCCAGTTGCTGCTATTTTGCTTGTTTTTTACATCATAGAAAATCAATATCAAATGGAGTCCAAACACCATGAAACTTTTTGGAGAATTTTTATGGACCAGAACACCCAGGATGGACCAGAGCATCACCTGGGGGATGCCCCGAGGGGGACACAACCCACCTAGGCGCGCCTGGGTGCCCACCTCGGTGGCCTCCCGCACCCCCTCTTTGCCCTATAAAATCCCAAATATTCCAAAAACCCTCGGGGTTAACCTAGATCAGAAGTTCCGCTGCCGCAAGGCTCTGTAGCCATCAAAAACCAGTCTAAACCCTTTCCGGCACCCTGCCGAAGGGGGGATCATCTCCGGTGGTCATCTTCATCATCGCGGCGACCACCATGATGAAGAGGGAGTAGTCCACCCTCGGGGCTGAGGGTTTGTACCGGTAGCTATGTGTTTAATCTATCTCTCTCTCGTTCTTGAGATGTCACGATCTTCATGTATCGCGGGCTTTGTTAATATAGTCGAATCATATGGTGTTTTCCCCTCTCTATCTTGTTGTGATGAATTGCGTTTTTCCCTTTGAGATTTTGTCGTTATCGTATTGAATACTTTTATGGATTTGAGAACACTTGATATATGTCTTGCAATTGAATACTCATGGTGACAATGGGGTATCGTATTGATTCACTTGATATATGTTTTGGCACTCAATTTGTGGATTCCCGAGGTGACATTGGGGTAATCTATGCATATGGGTTGATGCACGTTCTTGTCTTTGTTTCTCCGATAGAAATCTTGGGGCACTCTTTGAAGTTCTTTGTGTTGGATTGAGTATTAAGAATATGAATTTGCTTTGGTGTTATTTTAGTATGAAATCTAGGATAGATCAAACGGAAAAAATAACTTTGTGTTATTTTAGTACGAATTCTTGAATAGATCGAACGGAAAGATTAGCTTTAAGGTGGTTTCGTACCCTACAAACAATTTATTCTTATGTTCTCCGCTAGATAGGAACTTTGGAGTGATTCTTCATCGCACTTTGAGGGGTGGTTATATGATCCAATTATATTAGCATTGTTGAGAGGTTGCACTAGTGAAAGTATGAACCCTAGGCATCATTTTCAGGCATTGCAATACCGTTTCTGTGCCCGTTTACTATTTGATACCTTGCTGTTTTTATTTATTCAGATTATAAAAACATATTTCTACCATCCATATTACACTTTTATCACCATGTCTTCGCCGAACTAGTGCACCTATACAATTTGTTATTGTATTGGGTGTGTTGGGGACACAAGAGATTTCTTGTATTTGGTTGCAGGTTTGGTTGCAGGGTCGTTTGAGAGATACCATCTTCATCCTACACCTCTCATGGATTGATAAGCCTTAGGTCATCCACTTGAGGGAAAAATTGCTACTTCCTTAAAAAACTCTGCGCTTGGAGGCCCAACACGTGTCTCGAAGAATAATGTTGCATAGTAGACATCAGAGTACAACATCACATAGCTTCAGCACTCAGCTACACCATTACACAACTACACCTGCACCAAGTTTCACATGCAACATCTATAACCTTTCAAAATTAGCATCATAGACGATACATAGACAGATGTATCTCATCTGGAAAACTGCTGAAGCAGAAGGTGAATATTGAGCCTTCATTGATGTTGAAGGTCTTTGTAACTATAGGCTAGTGCCTGTGGATGATTGATCGTCCATCCTTCGTCCTCTTCAGGAACACTTCAATATTGAACTGTGGGTGTTGTATGAATACCTTCCTCACCTCCTGGCCATACAGGTAGTTTGAGAGGTAATCATCAGTGAACTGGTTTGGAAAGGCCTGAAAACAAGGATGTGCATAAATATCCTCTCTATATTGGAAATGGGGCAAAGGAATAAAAAAGGCAAGGTATAATAGTTAGTACCATCCTGTAGTGAACTGATGTCTTCTTCATTGTGCAAACAAAGATCTTGTTGTTTTTTGTCACTAATTTCTTTATCATAACAATCTTTCTGAGTTTCTTGAGTTGACTGATATTCATGGACAACTCATTTCCCCATATGCAAAAAGAGTAGAACAGTGGGTTAAAACCTCTGACAACATGACGTACATGTGCAAGACCAAATTGTTAAAAACCTAAATATTAGAATGGTTCCTGAAATTGCACATTAATGTGTTATTAGACAACGGACCATGCAAGTGCTAACCTCGATTGTAAACCTCAGTGGTTCCCATTGTTTCCCTGAAACACATATAAGGTAGTTAGTCATTAGGTTAAGTAAGGGTTCACATGCTATCAGTAAAATATGTTGATGAAAAATAAGCACATTGTAGATTCATCGGATTAATTCAAGCCACATGGAAAACCCATTTATCCAAACCAAGCATGATTAAGAACTAGGAAATATAGCACTCGTATATGTTTCTCATGTATTAAGTGCAGCCAAATTCGATTTATTCCTCACATCCACAACAATACAAAATTCTACCCATGATAATTGGACATCACATTGCAGAATTGAACCAAGCAGTTAACTAAACACCACACCAAATGAACCAAACATTAACTAAGCACCACATTGCACAATATAACATACTCCTAATAGAATATCAGATAGTTAACCAAACCAAGCATGCTTAACAACTTGGAAATATAGCAATTGTATTTGTTTCTCATGTATTTAGTACAACCAAATTCAACTTATTCCTCACATGGTATATAATAACAGAATGCACCCACAACAATTGAACATCGCATTGCAGAATTGAACCAAACAAAACATTTAACTAAACACCACAACAAATGAACCAAACGTTAACTGAGCACCACATTGCACAATATAACATACTCCTAATAGAAGATCAGACAGTTAACCAAACCAAACATGCTTATAAACTTGGAAATATAGCAATTGTATTTGTTTCTCATGTATTTAGTACAACCAAATTCAATTTATTTCTCACATGGTATACAATAACAGAATGCACCCACAACAATTGAACATCACATTACAGAATTGAACCAAACAACCAACCGCGTCATGTCATCGGCACGTGAGGCGTCGATGGTAGCCTCGACGGCGAGGTTCTCCTCCAAGATCTGGGGTCGACACGAATGGCAGCCATTGCGACCTCATCCGCGCGTGCGGCCGCGATTTGCTTCTCCGCTGCCAAATTCTCCTTGAGATCCTAGCTATACTACGCTAACCATGGCTTAGGGCGACGCTTATTTGGTGGAGGGGTCGGTGATTTGGGTGGAAGGTGTCGCGTTGGCGGTCGGGGCATGTGGGATGTGGAAGGAGGAGGAGGATGGGGGTCGGGTGTGGATTACCTGTCTGGATAGGCGAGGCCGAGTAGCGTGAAGGAGGGTCGCCGATGAGGAGGCGGCGCTGCAAGCACGGAGTGAAGGTTTGAACTTGGAAAGGAAGGAGGAAACAGGGGAATGTTGATTTTGGTAAGGGGGGAGGTAGATATTTCCGCGGAAGCTGAAAAATTGGAATCGCTTCAGCGAAAAAACTGGCGCGCAAAGTGTCATCAGACACGGTCCTTTATTCAGAACCGTGTACGATACATGAACATCACAAACAATTCAGATAGCTTAACCTGTGTGTGATGAGTTTGAACGTAAAAAATTTTGGTTCGAATTTCCCTGGTTACAGTGGTCATCCACGTCATTGCATAATTTTGGTACACAAAGGTGACTACAACACACCCACACTTCTTAATTGAGCAAGTTCAACCATTAAACAGAGCTAGCTGACCTAAACATTACTCTATCAAATTAAACACCAGTGCTCTTAATTAAACAAAACAAAGAGTACTACTATGACTGGTGCTCGTCGATCTCCGCCGTCGCCTCCATGTCTAGCACGCGCCCGACGGTCTCCTAGGGAGGGGGGTCCATGGCATCAATCGCACCATAATCAGCAAGCATCTTGCCATTCGCGTCCGCCATATCTTTGGAATAGGCCGCCACGAGCTGGGCGTGGGCGGCCGCGATTTGGGCTTTGGCGGGCTCCGTCATGGCAAGGTATGCCATGCAGGAACGGACGGCTGCTCGAACTCTCTCGGCGATTGCCAACTCTTCGCCTGTGGGTTGTCGACCGTTGTCGGAGAAGCTTCGTTTGATTTGTGCGGTGACCACCACAAGGTGGTCGTGGACGGCCTCGACATGGTCATGGGCGGCCTCCATCAGGGCTAGTGACGCCACTGTGGAACGGACATCTGCTGTGCCGCTCTCGCCAGTTGCTATCCCTGAGGCAGATGCTACTGCCGCCGCCTGAGAAGCAACATCGGCCGTTTGGGCTGCCTTGGCCGCCCGGACGCAGATTGTCGTCGCCCTCATGAACCTTATTCGCACGTGCCTGGTGGTTGCGGCCGCGCTCTCACCGTAGTGGGCCGCCGAAGTTGCCCTCAAGACACGGGTCCACGTCCCCATCTTTCACCGGCGATGATTGAACAGTGAAATGATATTTTAGGAGCCGGCTAGTGTGCTTGACACTCCGAAGGTGCTCCAAGATATTTTGTGCTGCATCTCACACGGTTGGTGATAATAAACTATGTGCGCTCTACTTGATTTTTTGTCTTGATTTGAATTACTTAATGGGATCATAGCAGCAAAGGATGATGTTTGAATTGCTAGAACTTTTATCTGCAGTGAACATGCAACTATAGGTGTGTCGTCAAAAAATGGAATTACTCAGGGTTCGTTTGGACGTTTTTATACATTAACTTGGTTTCGTAGGCATTTCAGGTGCATAATTCAAATTTGAACTACATGCACATGCTCTTGTGCATATAAATGGGTTGAAAAATTAAATTTGTGTCCTTGGTTGCATGCTTAGGTCCCATGCAAGAAATGGGAATGAATGTCAAACACCCTGCCATCGTCACTCGGCCGCAAACATTGAGATACCTAGTTTTTTAAATTCTAGTAAATCCAAAACTCGTCTAAAATTCATGAAACTTGGCATGCTATCATGGAGCGGCATCAACATGTCGTGGTGAAATTTTTGTCCCATTTGGGTAAGTTTGGGTATAAGCTTCTCCCAAACCAGAGCTTCTCACAACAAGCGTGATGGTTTCGGTAGGGAATGTGCCACCTTTGGGGATGAAACGATATCCATTGCCTCTTATTGCTTTCAAAAAATTTCTAGTGTCAACATAGAACAACAAGAGGGTTGTGTTTTGTTTTAGAATTTTTTGGGGTTCGTTTGGACATTTTTATACATTAACTGGGTTTTCCAGGCATTTTGTGTGCATAATTCAAATTTGAACTACATGCACATGCTCCAGTGCATATGAATTGGTTGAAAAATCAAATATGTGTCCTTCGGTGCATGCTTAGGTCCCATGCAAGAAATGGGAATAATTTCAAACACCCTGCCACCGTCACTCGGCCGCAAACATTGAGATACTTAGTTTTAATATTCTAGTAAATCCAAAACTTGTCTGAAATTCATGAAACTTGGCATGCTATCATGGAGCGGCATCAACATGCCGTGGTAAAATTTTTGTCCCATTTAGGGCAGGTTTGGGTATAAGCTTCTCACAAACCAGAGCTTCTCACAACAAGCGTGATGGTTTCGGTACGGAACATGCCACCTTTGGGGACGAAATGATATCTGTTGCCTCTTATTGATTTCAAAAAAATTCTAGTGTGAAGATAGAACAACAAAAGTGTTGTGTTTAATTTTGGAATTTTTCGGGGTTCGTTTGGACATTTTTATACATTAACTTGGTTTTGTAGGCATTTCAGGTGCATAATTCAAATTTGAACTACATGCACATGCTCCAATGCATATAAACTGGTTGAAAAATCAAATATGTGTCCTTGGTTGCATGCTTAGGTCCCATGCAAGAAATGGGAATGAATTCCAAACACCCTGCCATCGTCACTCGGCCGCAAACATTGAGATACTTGGTTTTTAAATTCTAGTAAATCCAGAACTCGTCTGAAATTCATGAAACTTGGCAAGCTATCATGGAGTGGCATCAACATGTCATGGTAAAAAAAATCCCATTTGGGGCAGGTTTGGGTATAAGGTTGTCGCAAACCAGAGCTTCTCACAACAAGTGTGATGTTTTGGTAGGGAACGTGCCACCTTTGGGGACAAAACGATATCCGTTGCCTCTTATTGCTTTCAAAAATTTTCTAGTGTCAACATAGAAAAACAGGAGTGTCGTGTTTAATTTTGGGATATTTCGGCGTTCGTTTGGACATTTTTATACATTAACTTGCTTTTGTAGGCATTTCAGGTGCATAATTCAAATTTGAACTACAAGCACATGCTCCATTGCATATAAACTGGTTGAAAAATCAAATCTGTGTCCTTGGTTGCATGCTTAGGTCCCATGCAAGAAATGGGAATGAATTTCCAACACCCTGCCACCGTCACTCGGCCACAAACATTGAGATACTTGATTTTTAAATTCTGGTAAATCCAAAATTCATCTGAAATTCATGAAACTTGGCATGCTATCATGGAGCGGCATCAACATGCCATGGTAAATATTTTGTCCCATTTAGGGCAGGTTTGGGTATAAGCTTCTTACAAACCAGAGCTTCTCACAACAAGCGTGATGGTTTCGGTAGGGAACGTGCCACCTTTGGGGATGAAACGATATTCGTTGCCTCTTATTGCTTTCAAATTTTTTCTAGTGTCAACATAGAACAACAGGAGTGTTGTGTTTAATTTGGGAATTTTTCGTGGTTCGTTTGGACATTTTTATACATTAACTGGGTTTTCTAGGCATTTTATGTGCATAATTCAAATTTGAACTACATGCACATGCTCCAGTCCATATAAATTGGTTGAAAAATCAAATATGTGTCCTTCGGTGCATGCTTAGGTCCCATGAAAGAAATGGGAATGAATTTCAAACAGCCTACCACCGTCACTTGGCCGCAAACATTGAGATACTTGATTTTTAAATTCTAGTAAATCCAAAACTCATCTGAAATTCATGAAACTTGGCATGCTATCATGGAGCAGCATCAACATGACGTGGTAAATATTTTGTCTCATTTGGGGCAGGTTTGGGTATAAGCTTCTCACAAACCAAAGCTTCTCATAACAAGCGTGATGGTTTCGGTAGGGAACGTGCCACCTTTGGGGACGAAAGGATATCCGTTGCCTCTTATTGCTTTCAAAAAATTTCTAGTGTCAACATAGAACAACATGAGTGTTGTGTTTAATTTTGGAATTTTTCGGGGTTCGTTTGGACATTTTTATACATTAACTGGGTTTTCTAGGCATTTTATGTGCATAATTCAAATTTGAACTACATGCACATGCTGCAGTGCATATAAATTGGTTGAAAATCAAATTTGTGTCGCCCCATGCAAGAAATGGGAATGAATTTTGAACACCAGGGCACTGTTGATTGCCGGCAAAACGTTGAGATACTTTGTTTTTAAATTCCAGTAAATCCAAAACTCGTCTGAAATTCATCAAAATTGGCATGCTATATTGGAGTGGCACCCGACATGCTGTGGTATTTTTCGTCTCCATTTTGAGAGAAGGCACACTTGAATAACAGCCAACAAAGGCATTTGAAACAAATAGCTGCCACTATAACATCTCAAACATTTTGTATAATTTAAATTGTGTGCATTGTGTTAACCATTCACGTGATGCCACGCCTCACTCTTTTAATGGCTAGGAGGTGCCGTGCGGACAAGTGCTTGAGTGTTTGACTAAACAGGAGGTGTGCGAGCTATACTCCAATGCGGAGGCTCACTGGGAAGCATGCAAGTTGTACACCGGGCAGGCTCACCAGGAAGCGAGCCCTTTGACTTCCATGGCCGCCCGCCTTGCTCGCATCCTCTCCATTAATGGCGCCCAAGCCGCGGTTTAATACGGTTTTAAATATAAAACACTCATCACAAACGTTTTAGTTAGAACACCCGTATGCAAAACCTACAACTTCCCCAGGAAACCAAGGGAAAATATGCCTAGCAGGATTCGTGCAGCTCTTGATTGCAAACATTTTAGTTAGAACACCCATATGCAAACCGACAGCTTGCAGTAGTGCTTTTGTTCCTCAGGAAACCCCAGGAAGCCCGTTTCTTTTGTTCCTCCTCATTACAAATAGTTAATTGAACTGAACCGTATGCCCTACATCGCACATGCAACTAAAATCTGAACCGTGTTTGATGCATTTGTCATCACAAATGTTTTGCACCTTTTTGACGGGTTTTTTACACCACCATTTGTGATTATTACATCGCACACAGTTTCATCTAAGGGTCTCTGACCGTAGTGTCACGTTAGCAGCATCCTGCAGTAGTGACCTTAGCTTTTCGTGGGTTCGGCTCTAGCCGCAGCCCCCCGTTGATATTGCCGATGCTTTAAAGGCGCCTGGCGTTGCACTACTTGGGAACTAGTCCGGATGTGGTGTGTGTTTTGACGATGCTGAGGCGCGGGTTGGCAGGAAAGATGCCGAGCTGCGGGTCGGAAAAGATTTCCCAAGCTAAAATATTACCCAGGGAAACTCGGTCGAGAAGATGCCCCGCCTACTTAAAGAAAAACATACAAATAGCTTAAAAGTGCCATAAGCTCGAAAAGCCCAAAAACTTATGTAAAAACAAGACGTCCAAACAAAACCAATTTTTTGGTGCCAAGCTGAAATTGGTCTTAAAATATATTTTTACTTTCATCGTGCTTTAACATGACACATCCGATCTCTAAACTTCAAGTAGGTTAGCCTTCGGCTTCAATCTCCATATCCCGAAGGCGGAGTGATTCTCAGAGGCCAATTTACCGAACTAAACTCGAGCGGCTTTAAAGAGAAACGAGGCTACCTGACTATTGACCATACACTCGAGTCGAGACACTAGTAGAAAACAGGGCTTTGGTCCAGGATGGGTCAGCACATTAGTCCCGGTTCAGTCCAGAACCGGGACTAATGTGGGCATTGGTCCCGGTTCGTGAGCCCAGGGGGCCGGTCGGGCCACGTGGGCCATTGGTCCCGGTTCATCTGGACCTTTTGGTCCCAGTTGGTGGGATGAACCGGGACCAATGGGCCTCGCTCCTGGCCCACCACCATTGGTCCCGGTTGGTGGCTTGAACCAGGACCAAAGGCTCCCCTTTAGTCCCGGCTCATGTCACCAACCGGGACCAATGAGGTGCCTATATATACCCCTCGCTCGCGAGCAGAGCACCCTAGTGCTCTGTTTTTCTCTGGCCGAGGGGGAGAGGGCTTTGTGGTGCTCTAGCTCACCTCCCATGCACATGAGGTGTTCGATGGAATGCCCGAGCCATACTACTTAAGCTTTCTCCTCTCGAAGCTCAACCTCCAAGCTCCATTTTCCTCGAGATTTTTCTAGATTTAGCGGTCCGTCACACCCCGTCCCCGTCTTCACCGCCGTCGATCACCCGCGCCGATCTCATCACCGACACCATCGTGGTGAGCCTCTTATTCTTATCTTCTTTCTGAAAGGAAAAATATTCTTACTTGTATGTTTAGATAGATACTTGTATCATTTTCTTACATTTATTATTGCATCTTATATAGTGCGATGGTTTTGGTATCCGCCCCCGTCGGCCCTCGTCCTGTCTATGATTCGGATGTGGTATGTATATTATCTTTATAACTATTGGTTCATTTATTGTTTATGAAAATTATGCCGACCAACGTGACATAGATTTTATTTATCTAGGATGTATGTGAATCGGAAATGCCAACCGACCCTATTGTCGAGAGGTTAAATTTAGTTGAAGAAGAAAAAAAAATTGTTGAAGGAAAAAATAAAAAAAATTGAGGAGGAGAAGATGATATTGGAGTTGCATGTTGCGGATGTCGTCGATGATCACAAGATCAAGATGGATGCAATGCGCTTGAAGATTAGAAAGATTAGAAAATATGCCATTCATACCGAGGCTTGGTATCATTATGCCGTTGGATCAATTGTTACCTTGGTTGCGATTATGATCGCATTTGTTTTCGCATTGAAATGTTTTACATAGTTTCAATGTATGGTTTAATTAATTAGATGCTCTGGAGAGCTATATGTTGTTAGATGAGAACTATGTATGCACTTTGGTTTTAATGTGATGATGAACTTCTATTAATTTGGACACTTAATTATATATAATGCACGCAGATGAACCGGCAATGGATGTACGGTGACAGACACACCCACGAGTACATTAAGGGCGTGCATGAGTTTCTCGATGCGGCTTAGGCAAACAAGCAAAATGGTTTTATGTGTTGTTCATGCACTGAATGTGGGAATACGAGGTCTTACTCTAACCGGAAAATCCTTCACTCCCACCTACTTTACAAGGGTTTCATGCCACACTATAATGTTTGGATGAGGCACAGAGAAATAGGGGTTATGATGGAAGACGGCGAAGAAGAAGACTACGATGACAACTATGTGCCCCCTGAATACGGTGATGCTGCAACGGGGGGAGCTGGTGAAGATCAAGAGGAACCAGACGATGTGCCCAATGATGCTGCAACGGGTGAAGCTGCTGAAGATCAAGAGGAACCAGACGATGTGCCCGATGATGATGATCTCCGCCGGGTCATTGTCGATGCAAGGACGCAATGCATTAGTCAAAAGGAGAAGCTGAAGTTCGATCGCATGTTAGAGGATCACAAAAAAGGGTTATACCCCAATTGCGAAGATGGCAACACAAAGCTCGGTACCGTACTGGAATTGCTGCAGTGGAAGGCAGAGAATGCTATGGCTGACAAAGGATTTGAGAAGCTACTGAAAATATTGAAGAAGAAGCTTCCAAAGGATAACGAATTGCCCGATAGTACATACGCAGCAAAGAAGGTCGTATGCCCTCTAGGATTGGAGGTGGAGAAGATACACGCATGCCCTAATGACTGCATCCTCTACCGCGGTGCATACAAGGATCTGAACGCATGCCCGGTATGCGGTGCATTGCGGTATAAGATCAGATGAGATGACCCTGGTGATGTTGACGGTGAGCCCCCCAGGAAGAGGGTTCCTGTGAAGGTGATGTGGTATGCTCCTATAATACCACGGTTGAAATGTCTGTTCAAAAACGAAGAGCATGCCAAGTTGATGCGATGGCACAGTGAGAACTGAAAGAAAGATGGGAAGTTGAGAGCACCCGCTGACGGGTCGCAGTGGAGAAAAATCGAGAGAAAGTACTGGGATGAGTTTGCAAAGGACCCAAGGAATGTATGGTTTGCTTTAAGCGCGGATGGCATTAATCCTTTCGGGGAGCAGAGCAGCAATCACAGCACCTGGCCTGTGACTCTATGTATGTATAACCTTCCTCCTTGGATGTGCATGAAGCGGAAGTTCATTATGATGCCAGTTCTCATCCAAGGCCCTAAGCAACCCGGCAACGAAATTGATGTGTACCTAAGGCCATTAGTTGAAGAACTTTTACAGTTGTGGAATGAAAATGGTGTACGTACGTGGGATGAGCACAGACAGGAGGAATTTAACCTTAAGGCGTTGCTGTTCGTGACCATCAATGATTGGCCTGCTCTCAGTAACCTTTCAGGACAGACAAACAAAGGATACCACGCATGCACGCACTGTTTAGATGACAATGAAAGTATATACCTGGAAAATGCAGGAAGAATGTGTACCTGGGCCATCGTCGATTTCTTCCGACCAACCATCAATGTCGAAAGAAAGGCAAGCATTTCAAAGGCGAGGCAGATCAACGGAAGAAGCCCGCCATGCGCATCGGTGATCACGTGCTTGCTATGGTCAATGATTTACAGTACGTAATCTTTGGAAAGGGTCCTGGTGGACTAGCTGTTCCGAATGACGCTGAGGGACACACACCCATGTGGAAGAAGAAATCTATATTTTGGGACCTACCCTACTGGAAAGACCTAGAGGTCCGCTCCTCAATCGACGTGACGCACGTGACGAAGAACCTTTGCGTGAACCTGCTAGGCTTCTTGGGCGCGTATGGGAAGACAAAAGATACACCTGAGGCACAGGAGGACCTGCAATGTTTGCACGAAAAAGACGGCATGCCTCCGAAGCAGTATAAAGGTCCTGCCAGCTACGCTCTTACAAAAGAAGAGAAAGAAATCTTCTTTGAATGCCTGCTCAGTATGAAGGTCACGACTGGCTTCTCGTCGAATATAAAGGGAATAATAAATATGCCAGAGAAAAAGTTTCAGAACCTAAAGTCTCATGACTGCCACGTGATTATGACGCAACTGCTTCCGGTTGCATTGAGGGGGCTTTTACCGGAAAACGTCCGATTAGCCATTGTGAAGCTATGTGCATTCCTCAATGCAATCTCTCAGAAGGTGATCGATCCAGAAATCATACCAAGGCTAAGGAGTGATGTGGCGCAATGTCTTGTCAGTTTCGAGCTGGTGTTCCCACCATCCTTCTTCAATATCATGACGCACGTCCTAGTTCATCTAGTCGACGAGATTGTCATCCTGGGGCCCGTATTTCTACACAATATGTTCCCCTTTGAGAGGTTCATGGGAGTCCTAAAGAAATATTTCCGTAATCGCGCTAGGCCAGAAGGAAGCATCTCCGTAGGCCATCAAACAGAGGATGTTATCGGGTTTTGTGTTGACTTCATTCCTGGCCTTAACAAGATAGGTCTCCCTAAATCGCGGTATGAGGGGAGACTGACTGGAAAAGGCACTCTTGGAAGAGACTCAATAATATGCAGGGACGGATATTCTTGGTCTCAAGCACACTACACAGTTCTACAGAACTCTACCTTGGTGACCCCGTATATCGATGAACACAAGAACAGTCTGCGCTCCAAACACCCGGAGCAGTGCGACGACTGGATTACATGTGAACACATCAGGACTTTCAGCAGTTGGTTGGAAACACGTCTCAGAGGTGACAACACTGTTTGTGATGAGTTGTACTTGTTGTCCAGGGGACCATCTTTGACTGTATTGACTTACAAAGGATACGAGATAAATGGGAATACATTTTACACGATGGCCCAAGATCAAAAGAGCACCAACCAAAACAGCGGTGTCCGCTTTGATGCAGCAACTGAGAGCGGAAAGGATACATATTATGGTTACATAGTGGACATATGGGAACTTGACTACGGACCTGATTTTAAGGTCCCTTTGTTTAAGTGCAAATGGGTCAATCTGTTAGGCGGCGGGGTACAGGTAGACCCACAGTACGGAATGACAACAGTGGATCTGAAAAATCTTGGGTACACTGACGAACCGTTCGTCCTAGCCAATGATGTGGCACGGGTTATCTATGTGAAGGACATGTCTACCAAACCGAGAAAAAGAAAAGATAAGGAAGTGAATACATCATACGATGAGCCAAAGCGCCACATAGTTCTTTCAGGAAAAAGGGACATCCTGGGAGTGGACGGCAAGACAGACATGTCTGAAGATTATGAAAAGTTTCATGAAATTCCTCCCTTCAATGTCAAGGCTGACCCAAGCATCCTGATAAACAATGAAGATTATCCATGGTTACGGCGCAATAAGCAAATGACACAAGCGAAGAAAAAGTGAAGACTTTCTCCCGCAACTTTGTAACACACGAACATGCTACCATTGTCCGTTTTGTACATGCACATGCTATGTGGGTGAAATTACGATACCATCCCAACTTTCAAATTTTTCAGAGTTCATTTGAAATGCTTTCATGTCTTATGGTTCGGCCCTCGTAATACCATGACCATTAGTCCCTGGCCCATGCCAACTTTCAACTTTCAACTTTCTAAAACTAATGGCACTAACAGAAAGTTTATAATTTTGCTCCTCGCCCCTGGCCCATGACCATTAGTCCCGGTTTGTGCCACAAACCTGGACTAAAGGGTTGGTCCTCGTTACGGGCCGAGTTTAGTCCCACCTCGCCAACCGAAGGGGGCTCACACCGGTTTATAAGCCCTTCCCTCTCTGCCTTGTTGAGCTCCTCTCAAAGTGAAAATAGATGCCCTAATAGAGAAAAGTGTTGGAAATATGCCCTAGAGGCAATAATAAATTGATTATTATTTATATTATTTCCTTGTTCATGATAATCGTTTATTATCCATGCTATAATTGTATTGATAGGAAACTTAGATACATGTGTGGATACATAGACAACACCATGTCCCTAGTGAGCCTCTAGTTGACTAGCTCGTTGATCAATAGATGGTTACGTTTTCCTGACCATGGACATTGGATGTCGTTGATAACGGGATCACATCATTAGGAGAATGATGTGATGGACAAGACCCAATCCTAAGCATAGCACTAGATCGTGTAGTTCGTATGTTATAGCTTTTCTAATGTCAAGTATCATTTCCTTAGACCATGAGATTGTGCAAATCCCGGATACCGTAGGAATGCTTTGGGTGTATCAAACGTCACAACGTAACTGGGTGACTATAAAGGTGCATTACAGGTATCTCCAAAAGTGTCTGTTGGGTTGGCACGAATCAAGACTGGGATTTGTCACTCCGTGTAAGCGGAGAGGTATCTCTGGGCCCACTCGGTAGGACATCATCATATGCGCAATGTGACCAAAGAGTTGATCACGGGATGATGTGTTACGGAACGAGTAAAGAGACTTGCCGGTAACGAGATTGAACTAGGTATTGGATTCCGACGATCGAATCTCGGGCAAGTAACATACCGATAGACAAAGGGAATTGTATACGGGATTGATTAAGTCCTTGACATCGTGGTTCATCCGATGAGATCATCGTGGAACATGTGGGAGCCATCATGGGTATCCAGATCACGCTGTTGGTTATTGACCGGAGAATGTCTCAGTCATGTCTACATGTCTCCCGAACCCGTAGGGTCTACACACTTAAGGTTCGATGACGCTAGGGTTATAAAGGAAGCTTGTATGTGGTTACCGAATGTTGTTCGGAGTCCCGGATGAGATCCCGGACGTCACGAGGAGTTCCGGAATGGTCCGGAGGTAAAGATTTATATATAGGAAGTCCTGTTTCGGCCATCGGGACAAGTTTCGGGGTCATCGGTATTGTACCGGGACCACCGGAAGGGTCCCCGGGGCCCACCGGGTGGGGCCACCTACCCCGGGGGCCACATGGGCTGTAGGGGGTGCGCCTTGGCCTACATGGGCCAAGGGCACTAGCCCCAAGAGGCCCATGCGCCTGGGGAAACCCTAAAGGAAGAGTCCCAGCAGGGGAAGGCACCTCCTAGGTGCCTTGGGGGGGAGGATTCCTCCCCTGGCCGCCGCCCCCTTGGAGATTGGATCTCCTAGGGGCTGGCGCACCCCCTTGGGATCCCTATATATAGTGGGGTAGGAGGGCCTCTCAAACACACCTTTTGCCTTTGGTGCAGCCCCTCCCTCTCTCCCAAGTTCTTCTCCTCTTCTGCGGTGCTTGGCGAAGCCCTGCAGGATTGCCACGCTCCTCCATCACCACCACGCTGTTGTGCTGCTGCTGGATGGAGTCTTCCTCAACCTCTCCCTCTCTCCTTGCTGGATCAAGGCATGGGAGACGTCACCGGGTTGTACGTGTGTTGAACGCGGAGGTGCTGTCCGTTCGGCACTAGGATCATCGGTGATTTGAATCACGACGAGTACGACTCCATCAACCCCGTTCACTTGAACGCTTCCGCATAGCGATCTACAAGGGTATGTAGATGCACTCTCCTTCCCCTCGTTGCTAGTTTCTCCATAGATAGATCTTGGTGACACGCAGGAAAATTTTGAATTTCTGCTACGTTCCCCAACAGTGGTATCAGAGCTAGGTCTATTGCGTAGATTCTATGCACGAGTAGAACACAAAGTAGTTGTGGGCGTTGATTTTGTTCAATATGCTTGCCCTTACTAGTCTTATCTTGATTCGGCGGCATCGTGGGATGAAGCGGCCTGGACCAACCTTACACGTACTCTTACGTGAGACCGGTTCCACTGACAAACATGCACTAGATGCATAAGGTGGCTGGCGGGTGTCTGTCTCTCCTACTTTAGTCGGATCGAATTCGATGAAAAGGGTCCTTATGAAGGGTAAATAGCAATTGGCATATCATGTTGTGGTTTTGCGTAGGTAAGAAACATTCTTGCTAGAAACCCATAGCAGCCACGTAAAACATGCAAACAACAATTAGAGGACGTCTAACTTGTTTTTGCAGGGTATGCTATGTGATGTGATATGGCCAAAGGAGGTGATGAATGATATATGTGATGTATGAGATTGATCATGTTCTTGTAATAGGAATCACGACTTGCATGTCGATGAGTATGACAACCGGCAGGAGCCATAGGAGTTGTCTTTATTTATTTATAACCTGCGTGTCAACTTAAACGTCATGTAATTACTTTACTTTATTGCTAACCGTTAGTTGTAGTAGTAGAAGTAATAGATGACGTGACAACTTCAAGAAGACACGATGATGGAGATCATGATGATGGAGATCATGGTGTCATGCCGGTGACAAGATGATCATGGAGCCCCAAGATGGAGATCAAAGGAGCTATATGATATTAGCCATATCATGTCACTATTTGATTGCATGTGATGTTTATCATGTTTATACATCTTATTTGCTTAGAACGACGGTAGTAAATAAGATGATCCCTCATTAAAATTTCAAGAAGTGTTCTCCCCTAACTGTGCACCGTTGCTACAGTTCGTCGTTTCGAAGCACGCCGTGATGATCGGGTGTGATAGATCCTTACGTTCACATACAACGGGTGTAAGACAGTTTTACACATGCAAAACACTTAGGGTTAACTTGACGAGCCTAGCATGTACAGACATGGCCTCGGAACACAGAAGACCGAAAGGTCGAGCATGAGTCGTATAGAAGATACGATCAACATGAAGATGTTCACCGACGTTGACTAGTCCGTCTCACGTGATGATCGGACACGGCCTAGTTGACTCGGATCATGTAATCACTTAGATGACTAGAGGGATGTCTATCTAAGTGGGAGTTCATAAGATGAACTTAATTATCCTGAACATAGTCAAAAGGATTTTGCAAATTATGTCGTATCTCACGCTTTAGTTCTACTGTTTAGATATGTTCCTAGAGAAAAATTAGTTGAAAGTTGATAGTAGCAATTATGCGGACTAGGTCCGTAAACTGAGGATTGTCCTCATTGCTTCTTAGAAGGCTTATGTCCTTAATGCACCGCTCAGTGTGCTAAACCTCGAACGTTGTCTATGGATGTTATGAACATCTGACATACACGTTTTGATAACTACGTGATAGTTCAGTTAAACGGTTTAGAGTTGAGGCACCGAAGACGTTTTTGAAACGTCGCGAAACATATAAGATGTTTTGAGGGCTGAAATTGGGATTTTAGGCTCATGCCCACGTCAAGAGGTATAAGACCTCCGACGATTTTCTTAGCCTGCAAACTAAGGGAGAAAATCTCAATTGTTGAGCTTGTGCTCGGATTGTCTGAGTACAACAATCATTTGAATCAAGTGGGAGTTGATCTTCCAGATAAGATAGTGATGTTTCTCCGAAGTCATTTCCACCAAGCTGCTAGAGCTTCGTGATGAACTATAATATATCGGGGACATGTATGATGATCCTTGAGATGTTCGTGATGTTTGACACCACAAAAGTAGAAATCAAGAAGGAGCATCAATTGTTGATGGTTGGTGAAACCACTAGTTTCAAGAAGGGCAAGGGCACGAAGGGATACTTCATAAAACAGCAATTCAGCTGCTGCTCTAGTGAAGAAACCCAAGGTTGAACCCAAACCCGAGACTAAGTGCTTCTGTAATAAAGGGAACAGCCACTGGAGCAGAATTACCCTAGATATTTGGTAGATTAGAAGGCTGGCAAGGTTGATAAAAGTATATTGGATATACATTATGTTAATGTGTACTTTACTAGTACTCCTAGTAGCACCAGGGTATTAGATACCGGTTCGGTTGCTAAGTGTTAGTAACTCGAAATAAAAGCTACGGAATAAACGGAGACTAGCTAAAGGTGAGCTGACGATATGTGTTGGAAGTGTTCTCAATGTTGATATGATCAAGCATCGCACGCTCCCTCTACCATCGAGATTGGTGTTTGCGTTGAGCATAGACATGATTGGATTATGTCTATCGCAATACGGTTATTCATTTAAGGAGAATAATGGTTACTCTGTTTATTTGAATAATACCTTCAATGGTCTTACACCTAAAATGAATGGTTTATTGAATCTCGATCGTAGTGATACACATGTTCATGCCAAAAGATAGTAATGATAGTACCACCTACTTGTGGCACAGCCACGTAAGTCATATCGGTATAAAACGCATGAAGAAGCTCCATGTTGATGGATCTTTGGGCTCACTCGTTTTTGAAAAGTTTGGGACATGCGAACCATGTCTATTGGTATATATGCATGAAGAAACTCCATGCAAATGGACCGTTTTGTACTCGCTTGATTTTGAATCACTTGAGGCATGCAAATCATACCACATGGGCAAGATGACTGAAAGCCTCGGTTTCAGTAAAATGGAACTAGAAAGAAAATTGTTGGAAGTAATACATTTTGATGTGTGCAGTCCAATGAGTGCTGAGGCATGTAGTGGATATCGTTACGTTCTTACTTCACAGATGATTTGAGTAGATGTTGAGTATATTTACTTGATGAATCACGAGTCTGAATTATTGAAAGGTTCAAGTAATTTCAGGGTGAAGTTGAAAGATCGTCGTGACAAGAGGATAAAATATCTATGATATGATCATAGAGATGAATATCTGAACTACGAGTTTGGCACAGAATTAAGACATTGTGGAAATTGTTTCACAACTGATACAGCCTGGAACACCATAGTGTGATGGTGTGTCCGAACATCATAACTGCACCCTATTGGATATGATGGTGTGTCTCTTATCGAATTACCACGATAGTTTATGGGTTAGGCATTAGAGACAACCACATTCACTTTAAATAGGGCACCACGTAATTCCGATGAGATGACACCGTATGAACTATGGTTTAGAGAAACCTAAGCTGTCATTTCTTAAAAGTTTGGGGCTGCGATGCGTATGTGAAAAAGTTTCAGGCTGATAAGCTCGAACCCGAAGCGGATAAATGCATCTTCATAGGACACCCAAAACAGTTGGGTATACCTCCTGTCTCAGATCCAAAAACAATAAGGGATTGTTTCTAGAATCGGGTCCTTTCTCGAGGAAAAGTTTCTCTCGAAAGAATTGAGTGGGAGGATGGTGGAGACTTGATGAGGTTTTTGAACCGTCACTTCAACTAGTGTATAGCAGGGCACAAAGAGTTGTTCCTGTGGCACCTACACCAATTGAAGTGGAAGCTTATGATATTGATCATGAAACTTCAGATCAAGTCACTCCCAAACCTTGTGGGATGACAAGGATGCGTGCTAGTTCAGAGTGGTACGTAATCCTGTCTTGGAAGTCATGTTGCTAGACAACAATGAACCTACGAGCTATGGAGAAGCGATGGTGGGCCTGGATTCCGATAAATGGCTTGAGGCCATAAAATCCGAGAGAGGATCCATGTATAAAAACAAAGTATAGACTTTGGAAGAACTACTTGATGGTCGTAAGGCTGTTGAGTACAGATGGATTTTAAAAGGAAGACGGACAATGATGGTAAGTATCACCATTAAGAAAGCTCGACTTGTCATTAAGATGTTTTTCCGACAAGTTCAAGGAGTTGACTACGATGAGACTTTCTCACTCGTAGCGATGCTAAGAGTCTGTTGGAATTATATTAGCAGTCACTGCATTATTTATGAAATCTTGCAGATAGGATGTCAAAACATTGTTTCCTCGACGATTTTCTTGAGGAAAGGTTGTATGTGATTCAACCGGAAGGTTTTGTCAATCCTGAAAGATGCTAATAAGTATGCAAAGCTCCAGCAATCCTTCTAAGGACTGGAGTAAGCATCTCGGAGTTGGAATATATGCTTTGATGAGATGATCAAAGATTTTGGTGTATACAAAGTTTATGAGAAACTTGTATTTCCAAAGAAGTGAGTGGGAGCACTATAGAATTTCTGATGAGTATATGTTGTTGACATATTATGGATCAGAAATGACGTAGAATTTCTGGAAAGCATATAGGGTTATTTGGAAAGTGTTTTTCAATGGAAAGCCTGGATTAAGCTACTTGAACATTGAGCATCAAGATCTATAAGGATAGATCAAAACGCTTAAAAGTACTTTCAAATGAGCACATACCTTGACATGATCTTGAAGGTGTTCAAGATGGATCAGTCAAAGAAGGAGTTCTTGCCTGAGTTGTAAGGTATGAAGTTAAGACTTAAAGCTCAACCACGGCAGAATAGAGAGAAAGGACAAAGGTCATCCCCTATGCTTAAGACATAGGCTCTACAGTATGCTATGCTGTGTACCGCACCTGAAGTGTGCCTTGCCATGAGTCAGTCAAGGGGTACCAGAGTGATCCAAGAATGGATCACAGGACAGCGGTCAAAGTTATCCTTAGTAACTAGTGGACTAAGGAATTTTCTCGATTATGGAGGTGGTAAAAGAGTTCGTCGTAAAGGGTTACGCCGATGCAAACTTTGACACTAATCCAGATTATTCTGAGTAGTAAACTGGATTCGTATAGTAGAACAGTTATTTGGAATAGCTCCAAATAGAACGTGGTAGCTGCATCTAGGAGATGACATAGAGATTTGTGAAGCACACACGGATCTGAAAGGTTCAGACCCGTTGACTAAAACCTCTCTCACAAGCAACATGATCGAACCCAGAACTCATTGAGTGCTAATCACATAGTGATGTGAACTAGATTACTGACTCTAGTAAACTCTTTGGATGTTGGTCACATGGCGATGTGACCTGTGAATGTTAATCACATGGCGATGTGAACTAGATTATTGACTCTAGTGCAAGTGGGAGACTGTTGGAAATATGCCCTAGAGGCAATAATAAATTGATTATTATTATATTATTTCCTTGTTCATGATAATCGTTTATTATCCATGCTATAATTGTATTGATAGGAAACTTAGATACATGTGTGGATACATAGACAACACCATGTCCCTAGTGAGCCTCTAGTTGACTAGCTCGTTGATCAATAGATGGTTACGGTTTCCTGACCATGGACATTGGATGTCGTTGATAACGGGATCACATCATTAGGAGAATGATGTGATGGACAAGACCCAATCCTAAGCATAGCACTAGATCGTGTAGTTCGTATGCTATAGCTTTTCTAATGTCAAGTATCATTTCCTTAGACCATGAGATTGTGCAACTCCCGAATACCGTAGGAATGCTTTGGGTGTATCAAACGTCACAACGTAACTGGGTGACTATAAAGGTGCATTACAGGTATCTCCGAAAGTGTCTGTTGGGTTGGCACGAATCGAGACTGGGATTTGTCACTCCGTGTAAGCGGAGAGGTATCTCTGGGCCCACTCGGTAGGACATCATCATATGCGCAATGTGACCAAAGAGTTGATCACGGGATGATGTGTTACGGAACGAGTAAAGAGACTTGCCGGTAACGAGATTGAACTAGGTATTGGATTCCGACGATCGAATCTCGGGCAAGTAACATACCGATAGACAAAGGGAATTGTATACGGGATTGATTAAGTCCTTGACATCGTGGTTCATCCGATGAGATCATCGTGGAACATCTGGGAGCCATCATGGGTATCCAGATCCCGCTGTTGGTTATTGACCGGAGAACGTCTCGGTCATGTCTGCATGTCTCCCGAACCCGTAGGGTCTACACACTTAAGGTTCGATGACGCTAGGGTTATAAAGGAAGCTTGTATGTGGTTACCGAATGTTGTTCGGAGTCCCAGATGAGATCCCGGACGTCACGAGGAGTTCCGGAATGGTCCGGAGGTAAAGATTTATATATAGGAAGTCCTGTTTCGGCCATCGAGACAAGTTTCGGGGTCATCGGTATTGTACCGGGACCACCGGAAGGGTCCCCGGGGCCCACCGGGTGGGGCCACCTACCCCGGGGGCCACATGGGCTGTAGGGGGTGCGCCTTGGCCTACATGGGCCAAGGGCACCAGCCCCAAGAGGCCCATGCGCCTGGGGAAACCCTAAAGGAAGAGTCCCAGCAGGGGAAGGCACCTCCTAGGTGCCTTGGGGGGGAGGATTCCTCCCCTGGCCGCCGCCCCCTTGGAGATTGGATCTCCTAGGGGCTGGCGCACCCCCTTGGGATCCCTATATATAGTGGGGTAGGAGGGCCTCTCAAACACACCTTTTGCCTTTGGTGCAGCCCCTCCCTCTCTCCCAAGTTCTTCTCCTCTTCTGCGGTGCTTGGCGAAGCCCTGCAGGATTGCCACGCTCCTCCATCACCACCACGCCGTTGTGCTGCTGCTGGATGGAGTCTTCCTCAACCTTTCCCTCTCTCCTTGCTGGATCAAGGCATGGGAGACGTCACCGGGCTGTACGTGTGTTGAACGCGGAGGTGCTGTCCGTTCGGCACTAGGATCATCGGTGATTTGAATCACGATGAGTACGACTCCATCAACCCCGTTCACTTGAACGCTTCCGCATAGCGATCTACAAGGGTATGTAGATGCACTCTCCTTCCCCTCGTTGCTAGTTTCTCCATAGATAGATCTTGGTGACACGCAAGAAAATTTTGAATTTCTGCTACGTTCCCCAACAAAAAGTTTAACCTAAATTCATAGTGAATTTCTTTGAAATTCATAGAAATTTACTAGGAATTTAGGTTGAATTTTCTCTATAAGCGCATCTATTCTCATTTTTTTAGTAAGTTAATCACAAACTTGTGATTCAAACAATTTTCAAAGAATTCAAATTTTAACTATTCAAATTTGAAAACTAATGCCACTAACAGAAAGTTTATATTTTTTTTCTAAAACTAATGGCACTAACAGAAAGTTTATAATTTTGCTAACCTAAAAGCAAACATAATTAAAAAATAAAGCAAGAAACAAAAGAAAATAAATAATGCAAAAAACAAATCAAAAAAACAGGAAAAAACTATTTTTATAGTAAAGTTAATCACAAAATAAAATAAATAAAGCAACAAAGAAAAAAACTAAAAAAGTGTTTCCAAATTTGAAAACTAATGGCACTAACAGAAAGTTTATAATTTTGCTAACCTAAAAGCAAACAGAATTAAAAATTAAAGCAAAAAACAAAAGAAAATAAATAATGAAAAAAACAAATCAAAAAAATAGGAAAAAACTATTTTTATAGTAAAATTAATCACAAAATAAAATAAATAAAGCAAGAAAGAAAACAAAAAAACTAAAAAAGTGTTTTCAATTTTGAAAACTAATGGCACTAACAAAAAGTTTATAATTTTTCTAAAACTAATGGCACTAACAGAAAGTTTATAATTTTGCTAACCTAAAAGCAAACAGAATTAAAAATTAAAGCAAAAAACAAAAGAAAATAAATAATGCAAAAAACAAATCAAAAAAACAGGAAAAACTATTTTTATAGTAAAGTTAATCACAATATAAAATAAATAAAGCAACAAAGAAAACAAAAAGACTAAAGATTTATTTTCAAATTTGAAAACTAATGGCATTAACTAATGGCATAAAGAATTAAAAAATAAAGCAAAAAACAAAAGAAATAAATAAAGCAACAAAAAAACAAAAAAATGCCACCTACTGGGCCACCACGGCCTGAATACGACTAGAAACCCTACCACGGGCCAGGATTCAGGCCCGCAGCAGGCCTAGTAGGCCCACAGGCATTGAAGTGACAGATTAGGACCGAAAGCCTGTAGTTGAGAGGAGCTCGGGAGGGTGGGCGCAGCAGCGCTTATAAACCACTCCCGAGCCCTCTCAACTAGCGAGGTGGGACTAAACTTTTGGGCGCGGGGCAGCACAAGGCCATTGGTCCCGGTTGGTGGCACCAACCAGGACTAAAGGGGGCATTGGTCACGGTTCGTGTCACCAACCGTGACCAATGCCCCCCTTTAGTCCCGGTTGGTGCCACCAACCGGGACCATAGGCCTCTGCTTCCCGCCCTTTCGGCTGCTGAAAAGAGACCTATGGTCCCGGTTGGTGCCACCAACCGAGACCAATGCCCCCTTTAGTCCCGGTTTGTGCCACGAACCGGGACCAAAGGCCTGGGTATATAAGTAGCACTTGGGAAAATTTGACGAACTCATCGCCAGTTGCCCCCCGGCCCGCCCGACGATGCCGAGCTCATCGACGCCGCCAGGCTGCCCAGATCGACGCCGATCCGCTGCCCCGACGCCGCCCGCTGCCCAGACACCGTCCGCGCGCCCCCGTCGTCGCCCCTGCCCCGTCGCCGCCAGGCTGCCCCGAAGCCGCCCGCCGCCCCCGCCGACACCGTCATCGTCGCCCGCACCGATTCCGGCCGGCGACCTCGACCCCTCCCCGCGCTGTGAGCCCCTGCCTCCTCCCCTTTTCCTTCTCATTGCCGTCCCCGCACGTCATCCGTAAGCGCGCGCCACCGCCAACCATCGTCGCCGTCGCCGTATAGTGCTCATGTATATGCTCACTGTATGTATGTATGTATGTATGTATGTATGTATGTATGTATGTTCACTGTATAATGCTCTGTATATGCTGTATATATAATGCTCGTTTTTGCATTTTTTTTTTGTTACCAAGAAAAAGGTCTATTTTTTGTTGATATGTATGTTCATATGCTCATTAATATTTAAAAAAATGTTCATATGCTCATTTAAGAAAATGTTCATATGTAACATTTAAGAAAAAAAAGTAAATGTATGTATGTTCATATGCAAAGAATTATTTTTGGATGAAATGAGATGAGATGAGATGTGTTTTGTGTTGGAGAAGAAAAGACGAAGAAGGAAGAAGGAAGAAGAAGTAAAAGAGGGTCGAGGAGGGGGGTCGATATACTCCCTCCCCGATAACAATTTTTTCCATGTATATATGCAAAAGTTACATTTTTAGAAAAGTTTTATATATCTAGCTAGAAAGAAGGAAGAAGAAGAAAAAGAAGGAGAGGAAAAAGGAAAATAAGAAGAGGAAGAAAGGAGAAGAAGAGGAGAGGAAGAAGGGGGAAAATAAATAAGAAAAAGAAAAAAAGAGGAGAAGAAGAAAGGAATAGAGGAGAAGTTCTATTTTCTCTTCTTCTCCTCTATTCCTTTCTTCTTCTCCTCTTTTTTTTATTCTTTTTTTTCTTTGATCTTCTCCTCTAGATATTCCTTTCTTCTTCTCCTCTTTTTATTTCAGGGTCGTCTAGGGGTCGAGGGTTCCAGGGTCGTCGAGGGTTCAAGGGGTCGAGGATCGCCGAGGGGTCGAGAGAGGTTTCCTAGTGTCAAAGTATTGAAGAAATCCATGGCTTCATCATTAGCCGGAAGTAACCAGGGCATGACGAAGTCCTCCAAAGTTATTTTGGAATGGTGTCCCGGATAGGATAATTTGCCTTTTTGTATGAATTTCAGCAATGGCCTTCCAAATAACGATATTTGGAAGGTGTTGCTGAACTTTGTACCAAAAAGCGAATTATCTTATCTGGGACTCCGTTCCAAAATAACTTTGGAGAGCTTCATACCATCATGCACATGTTACTTTCGCCTAATGATGAAGACATGGTTTTGTTGAATCCTTTGACACTAGGCAACCTTCCGACCCCTCGGCGATCCTCTCGAACATGAGAGGAAGAAGAGGATAAAAAAAGAAGAGGAAGAAGAAAAAAAGAGGAGAAGAAAGAATAGAGGAGTAAGAATAGAGGAGTCTTCTCCTCTATTCTTTCTTCTCCTCTTTTTTTCTTCTTCTTCCTCTTTTTTTATCGGGAACGAGGGTCGTCGAGGGACATATAGATGTAGTGTCGTCGTTGTCGATATATACCCCCTCTCGATAGCTTCAACACGTGGGGGGGGTCAAGGCCACTAATTAATATATATGATTCCTTACTATGATTAGGTAGCTAGTTCTATGTTTGGCACTAATATATCCATCTGTCATGTTTGAATAATAATTTCCATGTTGTAAATATTTGTAGAAACTATGGACACCGCCCGAGACGAAGCAAATGAAGCGTTGTTGAGGGACATAATCACAGAAGGAAGTGATGCCGTCTCGTTGTTTCTCAACGACGCCGATGGTCTGGAAGGAGAGGGTGAAGAAGCTGGCTACGGTGACCTAATGCCGGTGCAAGAAGAAGAACATGAGGACGGCTCCGGTGACCCAATGCCGGTGCAAGAAGGAGACCGTGATGACGGCTCCGGTGACCGAACCGAGTCCGGCCAGGTATATATATTAGTTAAGCCTATGCTGACTAGCTGATTGATGCATTCATTGTTTTGGTATGTACACATATTAATTAAGTCTTTGTTCTTTTTTCTAGCCCTCCGAATCGAGCACAACTTCGGTAAAGAGACGAGGCCCGAAGAAAAAGTTGAGCTCGGATGAAAAGTTTGAGATCATAGCAATCGCGCCCGACGGCCAACCGATTGAACCCCTCCGGACAAAGAGCGCATTTGTTGCTCAGTGCGGGGTTCTGGTTATGGACAAGATCCCGATAAGCATCCAGCAATGGTTTAAGCCGGCTACAGAAGACCCTGAGGTGTCTTATGTCAATGATATGCAGAAAAATGATCTTTGGACTGAGCTGAAGTCAAATTTCACCCTACCGCCAGAGGATAATCCAGAGAACCCAGTTAAAGAGCGATTAATCAAGTCTTTTGCTCTTAAGAGGATGGCAGAACTATTCAGGAGGTGGAAGAAAGAGCTGAATAAGTTTGTCGAAAATAATGAGACACCAGAATTCAAGGGAAGATATGAGAAGATTAGAGATCACTGGCCCGCATTTGTGGCCCACAAGACATCGGAAAAGAGTAAGAAGATGTCGGCGACAAACAAGCAAAATGCTGCGAAGAAGATGCTTCACCATCGCACGGGGTCAGGTGGCTACCTCGTAGCCCGGCCTAAGTTGGACAAGACTGAGAATGATCTGGTTGATAAAGGGATCGAACCAGAGACAATTAGCTGGCCAGACCGTTGCCGGACTTGGTTCTTCGGGGCTGGCGGAACCTTGGACCCTGTAACAGGGAAGTGCATTTGGACGAACGATCAAATGGACATACCAGTCAGGAAGCTTAAGCAGTATATCGAAGCAGCGCAGCAAGGGAAGTTCTTTCCAGACAGAGAGAACGACGAGCTCACAATGGCCCTCGGGAATCCTGAGCACCCTGGACGGACACGAGGCACGCCAGGCTCCATTCCGTGGAAGGTTGGGTTTCTGGATGCAGGCGGTTACAATCCCATGAGAGGAGGAAAAAAGTGCAGCAGACCAAAATGCAGGCGCTGCAAGCAAGGGTAGACGCGATAGAGGAATGAGAAGCAAATCGCAGCAAACGTACTGCCGAAGCTTCCCCCGAAGCTACCCCGGCATCTCAGCGCAGAAGCAGCGTGGCTTCCACCGAGCTGCTTCAGCCGGAGCATGCCTTGATGGCTCCTGCCAGCTATCCCGTGGATGCTATCACGGAGTCTCAAAATTGCCACCTTATGACGCAATGGATGAATTTGAAGGTCAAGGCGGCTGTTGGCTCTGTTTATCCTACTAAACCCGGCGCAACTTTTCACTGCCGGCCGATTCCAGAAGGATATGCTAGGGTGATGGTGGATGAAATAACGGAGGGATTTGAGGACCTCCAGCTTGACCACCCTACCGGTGAAGGGGAGACTCGGCTGGGGTCTGCTCTGAAGACTCCATGCCTATGGCGGAAGGATCTCATCAACCTTCCGAACTGGACGCCTCCGCCTCCTCCTCCTCCTCCGGCGAGTCAGGGCACTTCGCCTCCTCCACCGCCTCCTCCTCCGGCGAGTGACGATCAGGGCCCTCGGCCGGCTCCTTCTCCGGCGCGTGGCGGCACTCCGCCTGCGCCGGCGCGCCCGAGCAGCCAGCCTCCTCCTTCTCCGCCTCGTCAGCAAGGGCGGAAGAGACCCGCCGCCGCTCCAGCAGCTGCTCCGGCGTGTCGTAGTCCTTCTCCTCCACCTCGTAAGCAAGTAAAGAAGACAACCGCCTCGTCTGCTCAGCCGGTGTCTAGCAGTACAACCAGAGGCGGGAGGACATACAGATTCGGTCCTTCTCTGAAGAGTCCACAGAAGTTACCATACGAGAGGACCCCGGAGGAGAACGAGAAGATCGCGCGAACCGAAGTGGATGACTGGTTTCAAGGGTTGAGAGCAAAGAGACATACACCTCCGGAGGAGAAGGTAGATCCGGTGAAAGTGAAGCGCACTCTGGCTGCCCTGGCAAAACCACCCAAGTCTCCGCCGAAAGGCAACTATGAGCGCATTATTGCAAAGACATGGGCCGAAGCGGAGCGGTCGGGAAGTACAGTCAGTGATCAAAGGCTGAAAGAACGACGAGCAGTTGGGAAACAAATTGCCCAGCTCGGCGAACAAGCGAAGCAATCGTGCCCCCCCTCAAGGTGCCTAGCGACATCGTCGATCCGAGGATGGTGCCCGGTTATGGCAATGTTGACGATTACCTGCCCGACGATGTACATTATGATTCCATGGAGGTGCAGATACACAGATACGAGTACGGGAAGCCTCTCATCAAAGATGAAAAATCTTTAACAACGATGATGCGAAGATTACATGATTGGTACTTGAAAATCTGCAGAGAGTCTGGGGGGAGGAGTACTTTGTATGCGAGAGTTAAACCGGAGCATGACCTCGTTGGAATTGAACTGTTGCCTATTCAATTTGAGGAGTTCTATCAGTTTTTCAATCAATTGGCCCTCAATAAAACAACGATCACCTGCTACTGTCTGTAAGTACTATTACTTCTGTCATTAAGTCTCTCTATATAGCTCATCTCTTTTCATTGCATGTATTTATAATTATCCTCACTATATTATGCAGAATGAAGATCGCCGAATTGAAGAAAAGACAAATCGGTGATATTGGGTTCGTTAACACATATCTCATAGATGCAACTGAGGTTGAACATCGTCCCAGAGATACCGAGGCCAACTTGCTACAATCATTCAAAAAAAAAGAAAACAAAGATATAATACTCTTTCCTTACAACTTCAAGTGAGTGTTACTGTCTTGTGCATATTCGGTTTCCTTATATATTAGTCCAGGTTATAGTAATGTAATTGATGAGTTATGCATGCGTGTGCAGTTTCCACTATATTCTCCTAGAGATTAGGCTTGAGCAGGGAGTAGTAACCGTCTTGGACTCTAAACGAAAAGATCCCCAGGAGTATGCGGACATGACTGAAATCCTCAAGAAGTAAGTTAAATCGATCATTAACCACCATATCAGCAACTTTGTTCATTTCCTGATATCAAGTAATTGTTTTCTTTGTCCGGCAGGGTTTGGAGAAAATTCACCAGAAAAGTAATTGTATATATGTAGCCGGTAGTGTCGGATAGATATACGAGAACTTGTTGTTCGACCAATCTCTCGGAGAAGGAGAGGTGGTCGATATCACTTCTCTCTGTATGCATATATGTTCATGACGATCTTCTGTTTCCTTCTTTGCTTACTAGCTAGCTAGCGTGTCTAGTCATCTCTATACGTATGTATAGTACGTAGCGTCAACCAAGCACGGACATAAGAGAGGACACTTCTCTCTATTAATTATAGCTAGCTAACACAATATATGAAACACCTAAATTAACCACCCAAAACCCCCAAACCCCCCCCCCCTTCAAAAAAAACAAAAACCCCAGCCACAGAAATGCTGACGCGTGGATGCCTATTGGTCCCGGTTGGTGCCACCAACCGGGCACCAACCGGGACCAAAGGGTCTCCTCTCTGGGCTCCGCGCACAGGCCACGTGGAGGCCCATCAGTCCCGGTTCTGGATTGAACCGGGACTAAAGGGACAGGGCATTAGTACCGACACTTTAGTCCCGGTTCAGGAACCGGAACTAAAGGCTCTTATGAACCGGGACAACAGGCCCTTTTTCTACCAGTGAGAAAGGAGCAACAGAAAAAGACTTTGCAACGACTAAGAAGAAATAATTTATTATAAAATGGCTCATATAAATTTAAGAGCCCCTAGTTAACATGGGAAAATGATTTTTTCAAAAAACCACTTTTTGTTAAACAAAAATTTAATGCTTGGCTGAACCGAATAAAATTTGAAAAAGTGTGAGCATGACAACGACTTAGCTGGTTAATGTATTCGGCGTTGATGCCGCGGTCCGAGCTTGCTGCGGGACGAGGTTTCAGCCCCCAAGCCGGTCCCGAGGTGGCCGAGTGAGGAGCATGGCACTTCAAAGTGGCGACACAGTACGACTGATGTGGCGAGGTGAAGCCCCCAGTCTCGCGGAGGTGACGGAGTAAGCCGACATATTAGACGACGGCTTAATGAAGTAATGGCGTGTGGATGCCAACACAAGGTGGCATGCTAAGGTGATGACACAATTTGTTCGTCGGAGGCGGGACGACAACATCGGCACGCCGAGGTGACCGTGTGACGCAGTCGAAATCGATTACCTGCACACATAAAACAGTGCAAGCCAGAAACAACAATAATTGAAAGAAAAATTGCATAATTAATGTATGCAAAGCCAATAATCATGTATGTTTGGCCTGGGCGCCGAGGTCGGTTCGACGGAGTGACATCGAGGACATGTCGATGAAGGTCGGCATGCGCGAGGCGACAACGTCGGCCCAGCATGATCCGAACTCATTGCGCGGAGGTGTCAACCGGCGCGGTGGCTGTCGGCCTGATCTGTATGTAACAATTGGGGTGAAAGAGCTGCGCCAAAGTACTCATAGAGCTTCATATGTAAGGTACCATGTAAGCTAGCTCGTTGCATCAATCTGATCTTGATGGACTTGCAGTAACTAGTAGTGCTAATTGCATCAGGGAAGCACATTTTAAAGAGACCATTAGTGAAAAGTGTAGATGGTCTCCAGACTTAATTAAATAATAGAGAAAAAGAAAAATCAAATCTCCCTCTGACTGCGCTGAGTCGAACTATTGTTGGCCTCACATGCATGTTAAGTATAGTACTGCGTCATCTCCTCGGCTGGTTCACCGTCGTTCGGATTGCTTTTTTCTGATCATTGATCTTGACGAGGTGTCTATCGGTTGGCGCACGGCAAAACGGGCTGTCGAGAAGATAGCCAGGTTGGAGCGGCACGGAGGAGCTCTCTTAGTGATGAGCCGAACTATCTCAAGGCAAGCTCGCACAATGGTCCGACCTCGAAAATTAGGAAACAATTAGTACCATGCGTTCTTTGATAAGTACGCATCCGAAGACAAACTGCTTATTTAAGTAGTCTATTTCCTCAAGGCCTATAATTTAATAAGGAAGAGATACGATTAAATAAGGTAGAAAGAGAGAGAGAAAAGTTAAATCTCCCTGATGATCTCCTAGTGCCCGTAGAAATTTTAGAGGGAAGAAAACTTAGCCATGTGCTCGGTGCTCCACGTGAAGTAGTAGTACTAGCTGTCAAAACTACCACTAGTGCCTAATCCAAGTGGTAGTCAGGGTGCTCCCGATCAGTCCACCTCGGGACCTGGAGTGCTAGCATGCCCCGACTCTTCTTGCGTAGCGCAGCAGCAAACGCGTACGTGGATAGGACACCTTTTGACGGTAGTAGCTTGATCGATCTAATCATCTGCGGTCTCCATGGGGGGAGCAGAAAATTATGGTTGAAATCGACTTGACATCATACGGCGGCTGCCGTCACAGATCAAATCAGATCGGTACGGTAGTATAAGATTGATTCTGGATGAACCCACGAACAGGAAATAGCACGGACCAACAAAGAACGTTCTTATGCAGATTAAACTGTGAGAAATATATCTAATTTTTTAGAAAAACAACACCTGATTCCTGTCGTCAACATGAATGAAGACGACCCATTGAACCGCGACGATCGCCTCGCAGGCTCTCAATGAAAGCACCAATGTCGGTTCTATATCCGGCATATCTCATAGTAGGGGTCCTAAGCTAGGCGTCTTGGAGCGATGGTAACATGAACACAGGATTTTACCCAGGTTCGGGCTCTCTCGAAGAGATAATACCCTACATCCTGCTTTCGATTGTGTTGATATGGGTGTAGTACAGAGTACATGTGTCTACCACGAGATTGTTCTAATGAATATCAATTGATCTATTGACAAGCCTGGCCTCGGTTTATATAATATACCAGAGGCCTAGGGTTTAGGGGAGTCCTTGTCTTGTGCGCCAAGTCTTGTGGAAACCTCCTTGTATGCGGTATGGGTTGCCCGAAGTGGCTCATGAGTGAACCACCATGGGGGTCCTCAGCCCGATCCAGCTGGTCGGGAGACGACGCGGTGAGTACCTCCTAGTTCAGGACACCGTCAACGGCCACCTGAATACGAATAATTCCTCTTTGGCATAAACAGAGAAGGTCAATGTCTAGAGTATCACCAATCACCAAGCCGACCGCCCAAAGACCCAAGAAGTGACGAAGAGCGTGAGGCACCCCCTACACATGCACCCAAATAGGTAGTAGCTCGAACCGATGTGGTATTTCCTCGGACTTCCAGGCCTTGAACTGTAGAGTGACATTATGAGACTTGATGAAAACTGTAAACCTGGACACCCTCCGTAGAACTTCCTCGCTTGGGAAGGACATGAGAAAAGCATTTTGGCCATGCGGTATAGCCTCCCAGGTCCACTACTGCTGAAATTGAGCAATCTTAGCAACCTCTGCCTCCACAATACTAGGAGTGATAGAGCCGCCAGAAATTTTAAGCAATGCCGTTGGTGAGTCCTGTGGTGAAAGATGAAGGAAATATGCCCTAGAAGCAATAATAAAGTTGTTATTTTATATTTCCTCATTCATGATAAAGGTTTATTATTCATGCTAGAATTGTATTGATTTGAAACTTAAATACATGTGTGAATACATAAACAAATACCGTGTCCCTAGCTAGTGAGCCTCTACTAGACTAGCTTGTTGATCAAAGATGATTAAGGTTTTCTAACCATAGACATGTTTTGTCATTTGATAACGGGATCACATCATTAGGAGAATGATGTGATGGACAAGACCCATCCGTTAGCTTAGCATAATGAACGGTCAGTTTTATTGCTATTGCTTTCTACATGTCAAATACATATTCCTTCGACTATGAGATTATGCAACTCCCGGATATCGGAGGAATACCTTGTGTGCTATCAAACGTCACAAGGTAACTGCGTGATCATAAAGATGCTCTATAGGTATCTCCAAAGGTGTTTGTTGAGTTGGCATAGATAAAGATTAGGATTTGTCACTCCCAGTTTTGGAGAGGTATCTCTGGGCCCTCTCGGTAATATACATCATAAGAAGCCTTGCAAGAAAAGTAACTAAAGAGTTAGTTGCAGGATGATATATTACGGAACGAGTAAAGAGACTTGTCGGTAATGAGATTGAACTAGGTATGAAGATACCTACGATCGAATCTCAGGCAAGTAACATACCGATGGACAAAGGGAATTACGTATGTTGTCATAAGGTTCGACTGATAAAATATCTCTGTAGAATATGTAGGAGCCAATATGGGCATCCAGGTTCCGCTATTGGTTGTTGACTGGAGAGGTGTCTCAGTCATGTATACATAGTTTTCGAACCCGTAGGGTCTGCACGCTTAACGTTCGTTGGCGATATAGTGTTATATGAGTTATATGATTTGCTGACCGAATGTTGTTGGCATTCCTAGATGAGATCACGGACATGATGAGGAGTCTCAAAATGGCCGAGAGGTAAATATTGATATATAGGACGATGGTATTCGGAGACCAGAAGAGTTTCATAGTGCACCGGGTAGTCATCGGGTCATTGGAAGGGGTTCCGGACACCCCCGGTAAGTGTATGGGCCAAAGGGGGGACAGACCAGCCCCTGGTGCGCCCCTTTTTGGACAGCCAGCCCTAGGGGGAGGAAAGAGGAGGGGTGGCCCCACCTTCCTTTCCCTCCTCAAGTGAGAATGGAAAAGGGGGGCGCCACTGTAACATCCCAAATTTTCAATTTGGAATGTTATACATTAGATCATCATTGCATATCATATTTTATTGCATTTTGCCTTGATCCTAGAAATTCTGCGCAACTCAAGGACCTACGAAGAGAGTTGGGGATTTCATTATTTTCATATTCGAGTTTTCTCGAATTTTGAAAAGAGGATAGTTTGATTTTAATTATTTTCTCTTCGAATATTTCTTTTATAAAAATAAAATAGAGAGGATAAAATGACTTCCTCAAAATAGAGAAATATCGAAGATTTAATATTAAAATCAAATAAGATTTTTATTTGGAATTTTATCGCTATTTTATTTGAATTAGGAAAAAATGCGTTTTTTCAAAATTGAATTTTAGGCCCAAATAAATGTTCACCTTGTCCGGCTTATTTTTAGAGGACGGGGAACATTTATTTCGGGATTTTTGGAGTCTGTTTAGTATTTCTTTTCTTTTTTTCTGCATGTTGGAGTTATTTAAAAAAAATGAACCGACTCCGGGCCGTACCCGAGCGGGACTCCGCCCGGGGGGCCTTTTCAAGCCGCGCCGCCGAGCCCACCGCAACCCAAACCACGCCGCCACCCAAACCCTAACCCTAGCCGTGTCGCCGCCGCCGACCCGCACCGCCGCCGATCCGCCGCCATGCCTCGCGCGCTGTCACTGCCGCCCGCCGCCCACGCCGCCGCTGCCGCCGCCGTCCGCCGCCCCACGCCGCCGCACCAGAGCCGCCCCGCCGTTGCCGGACCTCGCCGCACCCGAGGTAGCCGCCTCGGTTTTCATGAGAAAACCGTTTGGGTTTTTTTCAAAACTCTAGATCCGTTTTTTAGATCCGGTTTGGTTTATTTTTTCGGTTTAGTTATTTAGCGAACGCCCGTTTTTACGTTCGTTTTAACGATCGATTTTCACCGTTTAGCCGCAGACAGCGAACGTTCGTTCGTTAGCCTGTTCGTTAGTTTTTCTTTTTCTCGGATTTTCCACGATTATTTTCGATCGCGATTTCTGATACAATTTTCGTTTTAGTATAACTTTTCGCTCGTTTATCGGAATCAGGCGATTCAACCGCCTAGAGTTTCGGCTCGAAACCCTCTTTCTGTTTAACCTACTTAAACAAGTTTTTGCTACTGTAAAATTTGAATTTAGTCCAGATTAGTAAACAAATCTTGTTTCTTTTGCTGTTTGAGTTTTGTTGCTTCGTTTGATTTGATTCTTTTTGCAAACCGGAGTTCTTAAGTTGAACTTTCTGGTTAGATCTCTTATTTGAGTTTTACCCGTGTCCTTGCTTGATTGCTTATTGTATGCTTGTTTGATTGCGATCGAGTACCCGGAGTGCGAAGCGTGCTACATCGAGTCTCTAGGTTACACGGATCATCAACAAGGCAAGTAACACTTTGATCATACATCTTCACTACCCAGTTTTATTGCATTATATCAATCCTCAAACAATTGCATGGTTAGGATCTAAATTTAAATTGTGGGTTGGGAAGTAGATGAGGTAGTACCTATTCACCTGTTTATTATCAAACCCTGGGAGTTACTTCTACGTTATGCGTATATTGCCATGCTATGCTCGTAGACGTGGATTGGGTTTGAGTGTATCCATGACAGATGTGAGATTGTTAATTAATGGTTCAACTTAAGGTGGCAACTTAAATACACATCTGGGTGGATTGAGGCACCTGGGTATCCAGTGATTGCCTGTTTTTTTGGAAATCCCGGGGTATCGTGTGATTTTCCTATGGACCGCCACCCAGGCTCAAAGGGATCATAAGATTATTCATACTGGAAACTTCCGTGTGCAACCACATGCCATTATGGGCTCTGGCATAGTTGAGTAAGTTGTGGGAAACCTTTCCATGACGGGCTAGCAGATGTAGGAGATTGTGGGTGTACCGGCCTATCTATCGGTTAAGGGGACCTCTTCGGAAAGACTATGTCTCGGTCATCCGTTTCTCAAACATTATGTAGAGTGAGAAATCTAACGGAGGAGATCGATTCTTGTGGGGAAGTGCACAAACCTCTGCAGAGTGTACAAACTAATCATGATTAGCCGTGTCCCCGGTTATGGACATCTTGAGTATCTGGTTTTTGGATTATCATGTGGATCTCATCACTCTTTAATATAATTTTATTGGGTTAATGATTATTTTTAATTGGTATTGAGAGGGGGTTTACCTTCTCAATGTTTTCAACCAACTTTGTAGTTAAATAAAATATATTCCTTTGAAGTAGGGAAAAATTGGCTTTTCGCAAAACCTATTAACCATATAGCCTCCACCAGCCAAATATGCATGTAGTGATAGCTTTGTTCTGTTCATTACTCTCTTGTGTTACATTGCCAGCATATTCCATGTACTGACCCATTTTCGGGCTGCAACGTATCATGTTGCAGACTTTTCAGATGACGAGTAAGGAGCCTTAAGTCGTGGTCTTTCACTCAGTGATGTCGTTGGGCTTGATGGACTTACTTTATCTTCCAGGCCTTCCGTTGTTATCGTATTAGATGGCTCTAAGCCATATTTATTGTAATAAGTTCTCTTTTGAGACATTCGATGCAATAAGTGTGTGATTGCTACTCTGTTATAAATCCTCAAGTACTGTGCGTGTCAGCATTACCGATCTAGGGATGACACTAATGCACAGAGATCCGACTGTTTGAGGTCTGGTCGCTACAGCCACCCTCCCCTGCCTTTCTCGCACACTCATACATGGCAAGGGGCGCAGCTTGGGGCAGGACCCCAAGTGGGATTCGGCCCCACTTGGGGCACCTCTAGGCTGCCTCCTCCCTCCCCCACCTATATTGTAACACCCTCGATGCGACTATAGCTCCCACGTGTCGAGGCACGACTCAGAGACATAATCGCATTGAAGGCATATGTCGCAAGTTAGGCAATCTTCACAACATCCCATATAATATGAATAATAAAGGGGAGAACATAGTTGGCTTACACTCGCCACGTCAATCAAGAACATAAATAAAATTACATCATCCAAAACACTCATGGCACGACTATGGCGCCAAAATAGAAGAAAAACCCAACATGCGACAAGGCCCTGAATCAAACCCCAACTAGGCACCACTACTGATCATCAGGAAAAGACACGTAGTAATGCCGAGAGTCCTCGTCGAACTCCCACTTGAGCTCGTACTCGTCACCCGGAGCGGAATCACCTGGACCTGCATCTGGAGTTATAGTAATCTGTGAGCCACAGGGACTCAGCAATCTCGCACCCTCGCGATCATGACTATTTAAGCTTATAGGAAGGAGTAAGGCAAATATAAGTGGAGCTGCAGCAAGCGACTAGCATATATGGTGGCTAACTTATACGCAAAAGAGAGCGAGAAGAGGAGGCAAAGCACGAGCGAGGAGCTAGAGGGCAACCTGCGCAAACATTACTCCAACACCGTGTCCACTTCCCGGACTCCGCCGAGAAGAGACCATCACGGTAACACACTCAGTTGATCCATTTTAATTAATTAAGGTTCAAGTTATCTACAACCAGACATTAACAAATTCCCATCTGCCCATAACCGTGGGCACGGCTTTCGAAAGTTCAATCCCTGCAGGGGAGTCCCAACTTAGCCCATGACAAGCTCTCACGGTCAACGAAGGAATAGACCTCCTCCCCAGACGTTCCGATCAGATTCGGTATCTCGGTAACTCAAGACACTTAGACAGGTTAAAACAAGACCAGCAACACCGCCCGAATGTGCCGACAAATCCCAATAGGAGCTGCACATATCTCTTTCTCAGGGCACACTCAGATGAGCGCTCCATACAACTAAAACCAAACCTCGAGTTTCCCCGAGGGGGCGCTGCACAGGACTCTAGTTTGGACCAACACTCAGAGGAGCACTGGCCCGGGGGGGTTTAGATAAGAAGACCCGCGGGCTCCGGAAACCCGAGGGAAAAAGAGGCTAGGTGGCAAATGGTAAGACCAAGGTTGGGCATTGCTGGAAAAGCTTTAATCAAGGCGAACTATCAAGGGGTTCCCATTATAACCCAACCGCGTAAGGAACGCAAAATCCGGGAACATAACACCGATATGACGGAAACTAGGGCGGCAAGAGTGGAACAAAACACTAGGCGAGAGGCCGAGCCTTCCACCCTTTGCCAAGTATATAGATGCATTAAGATAACATAGCAATATAATGATATCCCAACAAGTAAGTAAAAGTTGTTCCAACAAGGAACGGCCTTCAAACTTCACCTGCAACTAGCAACGCTATAAGAGGGGCTGAGCAAAGCGGTACATAGCCAATCAACGGTTTGCTAGGAGAAGGTGGGTTAGAGGTTTGACATGCAATTGGGAGGCTGACAAGCAAATGGCAGGCATCTTAGCATTGGCATAGCAAAGAGCGAGCAAACTAGCATAGCAAAGATAGTAGTGATTTCGAGGGTATGATCATCTTGCCTGCACAGTTGTCAGAGTTGACTGGATCCTCACAAGCAAACTCAACGGGCTCCTCGGTAGCGAACTCGTCTCCCAGCTCTACCCAAACAAGACAAACAAGCAACAAAGATACAATCAACCACGTGCAAGACCAAGCAATAAGATGAAATGATGATATGCTATGCGGAATGCGATGCGGGATGCAAAATGCAAGATATGACAGGAAATGCATGAACCTGGCCTCAACTTGGAATTCCAAGGGTGCCACTGGAAAGATGAGATGAAATCGCTTGAAAACGATATAAAGATCATCGGAATCGGAGTTACGCTTTGGAAATGGCAAGCATTTTAAGAATGACACCGGTCTGCGATTTACAGCAAGTAGGCATCTAAATGCAATGAAATGAACATGCTACAGCCACTAAACATGACAACAAAATACATGGAAGGGATGCACACAAGATGCTTAACAAAAGTCTACCACTGAGCTACGGCCAATTCATCCATTATGAGGTTCAAACAAGCATGGCAAAAACGCAAATGCAAAACAGATTTCAGACTTAGTAAAATTAACACTTGTCTGAAATTTCAGATCACGAAGCCCTCTTCGGAGCAGCAAAACAACATGATGCCTGACCTGATTAAGACAAGTACGAACATGGCATGGAGCTACTCAACAAGCTTAACAAAAGACCCAAGGTGACCTGGGGCCAAAAGGGTTCACAAAATATACTAACGGGCACACGAACATAGCAAAAACATAATCAGTTTTCAGACTTAGTGAAAACTGAGACATGCTGAAATATAACTCACGAAGGCACGTAAACGAGCTTGATGCACTCATTACGGTGCAAGTCATGGCAAGGTAAGCATACATCCTTTAAGAAGGCATAAAATAAAAGCTATACATGGCAAGAACAATGGCATAGCATGCACGGATCAACTACAATAGCATCGGCAAAATCGCAAACGAGTTGACGATCTGCCCAGATTCACAACGAAGCAAAACTAGAGCTCGATTGACTCAAGCTAGGGTGTTCCATAATTGCAAAAAAAGACATGGATGGATAGAGCATAATATGGTTAACAAAACTCCTTTACTGACCATCCTCAAAAGAGGCACGGATCACTCGGAAACAAGCTGAACATATGGGATCATGAACTAAATAATCCCAGACTTAGTGAAATTACTAAGTCCCTGAAAACAGATTTCCCGGGTGCCTCTCTTTGCAAGCTTGCACAAGTCACCACACACATCCTAAAAATGCATGGGTTGCACGTCTGGAAAGAAGACAAAATCCTTAACAAAACATATGAAGGACTCACAGGCATATCATGCACACAATAATCATGGCAAAAATGACAAAAGTCTAAGATGAATTAGCAGATCTGACAATTAACTCATGAAGCCTCCTTCTAACAGCATTTTGGGCATCAATATGAACTCAAATGGAAATGATGCAATGGAATGAAATGATGTACTCGACGAGACGAACATTTTGATATACTAAATGTCCAAATCGGAGCTACGGATGCGGAGATATCACTGGTCAAAGTAGGCATAAAAAATTAGGGGAGAGGGAGAAAAAGTCAACCCAGATCTAGGGTTACTGTAGCAGCGGATCAGGAGCACTGTAGCAGCGGATCGGATCTGAGCTCGCCGGAGGACTCGCTGGCGTCGATGGCTCGTGGCGGCCGGAGTTCGCCGTGAGGCGGCCGGAGAGGGCCGGATCCGGGGCCGGACCGGTGAGGAGGAGGACGGCGGGGCCGGGCGGTGAGGAGGCGCGCTCGGGCGTGGTCGCCGGCGCGGTTGGCGGCGCGGGACGCCGGATGACGAGGGGCGCGGCTGGCCGGACTAAGAGACGGGGCGGCGCGTGCGGTGTACGGCGGGCGGCGGCGCTCGGCTGGGAGCGGGCGGCGGGAGGCACCAGGCGGCGGGGCGAGGCGGCTGGGCCGCGGGGGCCGTCCCCGGGCCTGGCGGGCCGCGGCGGAGGAGGGTGGCGACTTGCCACGTGTCGCCCTGCGAGTGGGCGGGCGGCGGCGGCGGACGCGTCCGGCCGGGTCGGACAATGTCCGGCCGGCGCGAGGAGCGGCGGATCTGGAAAAATTAGGGTTAGGGGGAGAGGAGATCCGGGATTTCGTGGAGGGATCTATTTATAGGCATAAGTGGAGCTAGGAGAGTCCAAATGAGGTGCGGTTTTCGGCCACGCGATCGTGATCGAATGCTCTAGATGATGGAGCAGAGTTTGGTGGGTTTTGGGCCAAATTGGAGGGGCGTTGGGCTGCAACACACACGAGGCCTTTTCGGTCCCTCGGTTAACCGTTGGAGTACCAAACGAAGTCCAATTGATACGAAACTTGACAGGCGGTCTACCGGTAGTAACCCAAGGCCGCATGACAAGTCTCGGTCCAATCCGGAAATGTTTAATCCCCACACACGAAAGAAAGCTAGAAATGGCCACCGGAGGAGAACGAAGCGCCGGAATGCAAAACGGACAACGGGGAAAATGCTCGAATGCATGAGATGAGCATGTATGCAAATGCAATGCACATGATGACATGATATGAGATGCATGAAAACGAAAACAACACACGGAGACAAAGACCCGAACCCGGTAATAAATATAACTTAACGCCGGAAACGGCAAGAGTTGGATTACAAATTGGGAAAGTTATAACTGGGGCGTTACATATATATGTGGGAGAGGGGGCGCCTAGCACACTACAACATTGTCTTAGCCATGTGCGGTGCCCCGTCCACCGTTTACTCCCTCGGTCATATTTTCGTAGAGCTTAGGCGAAGCCCTGCGGAGATCGCATCACCATCACCATCACCATGCTATCGTGCTATCAGAACTCATCCACTACCTTGCCGCCTTGCTGGATGAAGAAGGCTCGGACGTCACCGAGTTGAACGTGTGCTGAACGCAAAGGTGTCGTATGTTCGATACTCGATCGGTTGGATCGTGAAGAAAGTTCGACTACATCAACCGCATTGTGAAACGCTTCCGCTTACGGTCTACGAGGGTACGTAGACACACTCTCCCTCTCTCGTTGCTATGCACCTCCTTGATAGATCTTGTGTGTGCGTAGAATTTTTTTTGTTTTCCATGCAACGTTTCCCAACAGTGGCATCATGATCCAGGTCTATGCGTAGATGATATGCACGAGAAGAACACAAAGAGTTGTGGGCGGTGAGAATCATACTGGTTACCACCGACTGACCATTTTTTTGTTTCGGCGGTATTGTGGGATGAAGCGTCCCAGACCAACCTTACACGTCCACACACATGAGACTGGTTCCACCGACTGACATGCAACTAGTTTTGCATAAAGGTGGCTGGCGGGTGTCTGTTTTCTCCTACTCTAGTTGAATCGAATTTGACTACGCCCGGTCCTTGAAGAAGGTTAAAACATCAAACTTTGGAGATCAAGGTGTTGAGCCGGTGACAATGGAAATCATGACGATGCTTTGGAGATGGAGATCAAAAGGACAAGATGATGATGGCCATATCATGTCACATATTTTGATTGCATGTGATGTTTATCTTATATGCATCTTATTTTGCTTAGAACAACGGTAGCATTATAAGATGACCCCTTCACTAAATTTCAAGGTAAAAGTGTTCTCCCTGAGTATGCACCATTGCGAAAGTTCGTCGTTTCAAGACACCATGTGATGATCGGGTGTGATAGACTCTACGTTCACATACAATGGGTGTAAGATAGTTTTACACATGCAAAATACTTGGGTTAAACTTGACGAGCCTAGCATGTACAGACATGGCCTCGAAACACTGGAGACCGAAAGGTCGAACGTGAATCATATAGTAGTACAGACATGGCCTCGAAACACTGGAGACCGAAAGGTCAAACGTGAATCATATAGTAGATATGATCAACATAGAGATGCTCACCATTGATGACTACCCCATCTCACGTGATGATCGGACATGAGTTAGTTGATTTGGATCACGTATCACTTAGATGACTTGAGGGATGTCTATTTAAGTGGGAGTTCTTAAGTAATTTGATTAATTGAACTTAATTTATCATGAATTTAGTCCTGATAGTATTTGCAGATCTCTGTTGTAGATCAATAGCTCGTGATATAGATCCCCTATTTTTGATATGTTCCTAGAGAAAAATAAGTTGAAAGATGATAGTAGCAATGATGCGGACTGGGTCCGTGATCTGAGGATTATCCTCATTGTTGCACAGAAGAATTATGTCCTTGATGCACCGCTAGGTGACAGACCTATTGCAGGAGCAGAAGCAGACATTATGAACGTTTGACAAGCTCGGTATGATGAGTACTTGATAGTTTAGTGCACCATGCTTTATGGCTTAGAACCGGGACTTCAAAAGCGTTTTCAACTCCATAGAGCATATGATATGTTCCAAGAGCTGAAATTGGTATTTCAGACTCATGCCCGTGTCGAGAGGTATGAGACCTCTGACAAGTACTTTTCCTACAAGATGGAGGAGAATAGCTCAGCCAGTGAGCATGTGCTCAGAATGTCTGGGTACTAAAATAAGTGACTCTACTTTGTACTAACTGTAGTTAGTACAAAGTCAAGTAAGTTATTTTGGGACGGATACAAAGTCGAGTAAATTATTTTGGGACGGAGGGAGTACTTGATATGAGAACAACTACGCACTATTGGTCTAGACATTAGTGATCAATTGATGTCACCACTGATGCAAAGTGGTCCATGCCATTCTATGGCACTAACTTTTCTATTAGTAGCGGCTAATTTCATTCTTAAAAAATATGTTTGTTAGATAATATTTAAAAAATGTTTGTTAGATGATATTTCGAAATTAATCTCCATAGTTAAAATTAATTCCATTAATGTAGCATGTATATCTTTCAGTAGCATATTACTTGATATAGCTAGCTGATTTCACTTGTGTGATCTGTATGTTTCTGGGTTGATACTTGATGCTGAAATTGCCTCTCATTGAAGTCTTGTAAAATCTACTCCTAACGCTGTATATAGGTGAATACTTTACTATAGAATTTGCGAGACGAGGTAGCAATGGTTGGCGTCAGGTCACATTTTGTGCCACTAAGGTGAAAGTGTGCACCTTCACTCGGCACAAAATATGGAGTGCTTGTCCAGATTATAAACACCATTGCCGAATAATGATCCGAGGTTGGTTCTCGGTAGAAACTAATTTGAAGCTTTGTGTTTTTCTTATAGCTGGTTGATATACTTTTTATCTTTATAAGGCATATATCTTTTACATTCTGCAATAACTTGCCTATAGTGTGAAAATGTCTGTTGAAAGATGCTTTATTTGCTAAGTTACATGAGCTTATTCACAATTCTTTTCTGAAAAAGATAAGCGAAGTGGCAGGTGGATCAGCGGCATTTTTCCATGCTCAAATATCCTCTTGGGTTGCTATGTGTGGCTTTCTTTCTATTCAGTAGAGAAAGGGTCAGATGTCAGATTTGTGTAACCACTAGGACAGAAAAGTTCATGCTTATACTGATGCTTGAAAATTCAATACTTATTTATGATGCGGGTTCCTTACCACAACTCGATGAAATTGTTCAAAAAGTTGACGGGGAAGTTATTCCTAGTTCAGTATGGATATAGTTCACATGATTGTGATGTTTTTAGTGGAACAAAGTAGTGTTTCTTGTTGAATAGCTAACCATAATTACCATTTTCTCTTTTGAGACATAGTTAGCAAACAATATTTATCCTTGGTGTTGCACTATTTGTCGGACCTTGACATGTCAGGTTAAATACATGTGTGGATGCAAGTTGAATATTTGTTCTTTTGGGAACTGTGCATCTAGATTATTATTTTATATTTCTATAAAATTTCTGTATTAAATTGTCGTCCCAAATGTCCTCAACTTTTTTAGAAAAGAGGGACAAACATTATTCTGGTATTTATATGATAATATTTTGAGAAAAAATGAAGTTATTTGTGTGATTTTTTTATTGCATAATGATATTTTTCGTTTACACATTCTGCCCTATTGGGTGGGCATGTCCCCTTCTGGTATTGTCTGCCAGGGATTTCTCTTCCCTCACCCCTTGGTGTCCAAATGACAACGTGCATTTTCACTTAGTGGGAGGGGATCCCGTATGGACAGGGAAATCCCACTTCGGGAGTTTACTACCCAGGATTTTTCATCCCCAACAACCAAACGAGCCCTAAGTGTATGGGCCTAATCGGCCAGGGGGGGACAGACCAGCCCTTGGTGCGCCCCTTTTTGGACAGCCAGGCACCCTAGGGGAAGGAAAGGGGAGGGGTGGCCCCTCCTTCCTTTACCTCCTCAAGTGAGAAAGGAAAAGGGGGCGCCACCCTCCCCTACCTTCCTCCCGCACTCATACATGGCAGGGCGCAGCTTGGGGTAGGACCCCAAGTGGACTTGGCCCCACTTGGGCCGCCTCCAGGCTGCCTCCTCCCTCCCCCACCTATATATGTGGGAGAGGGGGGCGCCTAGCACACTACAACATTGTCTTAGCCGTGTGCGGCGCCCATGTCCACTGTTTACTCCCTCGGTCATATTTTCATAGAGCTTAGGCGAAGCCCTGCGGAGATCGCATCACCGTCACCACACCGTCATGCTGACATAACTCATCCACTACCTCGCCGTCTTGCTGGATCAAGAAGGCGCGGACGTCATTGAGTTGAACGTGTGCTGAACGCAGAGGTGTCGTACGTTCGGTACTCGATCAGTTGGATCGCGAAGAAAGTTCAATTACATCAACCACGTTGTGAAACGCTTCCGCTTACAGTATACGAGGGTACATAGACACACTCTCCCCTCTCGTTGCTATGCATCTCCTTGATAAATATTGCGTGTGCATAGAATTTTTTTTCCATGCAACGTTTCCCAACAAAAGATCCTCCCTACAGACGTTATCAGGCATCTGAAAGAAGGCCATATTTTCAGTTCCATATCCACAAAGCATCTCCACTGGCTTCGGCATCTTAAGAGCAGGGCACAGTCGCATGGTCATCGGGTGGTTTGTCTTGTTACAAATGAAACAATACTGTTGTGACTCACAGTCATCAGATGTGTGTCCTGAAGACTGACATTTAGTGCACCACAACTTTTTAGGCACTGTTGCAACTCCGGCTACCCCTGAAGATTGAGTCGTATGTGGTGACTGATTCTGCATAAGGCCCAACTGCATTGGGGTATACTACCCTTGTCCCGCTGGCATGGTCGATGTAGAGGCAAAGGCGGGCACATGACTTGGTGGTGTCTGCATAAGAATAGCAAGGGGAGGAGCAGTAGTTGGAGGCACTGCTCCTTGTTGATGTTTAGGGAGGCCGCCCTTGCTGCCCTTCAGCTTGCGAGGACGTGTGGTGGCAGCGGCCCAGTGGCAGCAGAATTATACGCCAACCTGGCATTGAAAGTGGGAGTCGATTGCACGCCGGCGGGAGGATAATGCTGCTGCAAATGAGTGTTCCATGTGGGTTGATAGGAGAGCACTGTCGATTTTTGTTGTTGTTGTTGCTGCTGCTACGGCACGAAACTTGTTGGGGAACGTAGCATAAATTCAAAATTTTCCTACGTGTCACCAAGATCTATCTACGGAGAAACCAGCAACGAGGGGAGGGAGAGTGCATCTACATACCCTTGTAGATCGCTAAGCGGAAGCGTTCAAGAGAACGGGGTTGATGGAGTCGTACTCGTCGTGATCCAAATCACCGATGATCCTAGTGCCGAACGGACGGCACCTCCGTGTTCAACACACGTACAGCCCGGTGACGTCTCCCATGCCTTGATCCAGTAAGGAGAGAGGGAGAGGTTGAGGAAGACTCCATCCAGCAGCAGCACAACAGCGTGGTGGTGATGGAGGAGCGTGGCAATCCTGCAGGGCTCCGCCAAGCACCGCGAGATATGAGGAGAAAGAGAGGGAGGGCTGCACCAATAGGCAGAGATCAGATCGCGTGTTATGGGCAGCCCCTAGGCCTCACTATATATAGGGGAGAGGGAGGAGGGTGCGCCCCCTCTAGGGTTCCCACCCCTAGAGGGGCGGCAGCCCTAGATGGGTCTTGGGGTGGCGGCCAAGGGAGGATTCCCTCCCCCCCAAGGCACCTAGGAGGTGCCTTCCCCTCCTAGGACTCTTCCTTTAGGGTTTCCCCCACCCTAGGCGCACGGGCCCTAGGGGGAAGTGGCGCCCCAGCCCACTTTGGGCTGGATCCCTTCCCACTTCAGCCCATGGGGCCCTCCGGGATAGGTGGCCCCACCCGGTGGACCCCCGGGAACCTTCCGGTGGTCCCGGTACAATACCGATGACCCCGAAACTTGTCCCGATGGCCGAAACAGGATTTCCTATATATAAATCTTTACCTCCGGACCATTCCGTAACTCCTCGTGACGTCCGGGATCTCATCCGGGACTCCTAACAACATTCGGTAACCACATACAAACTTCCTTTATAACCCTAGCGTCATCGAACCTTAAGTGTGTAGACCCTACGGGTTCGGGAGACATGCAGACATGACCGAGATGACTCTCCGGTCAATAACCAACAGCGGGATCTGGATACCCATGTTGTCTCCCACATGTTCCACGATGATCTCATCGGATGAACCACGATGTCAAGGACTTAATCAATCCCGTATACAATTCCCTTTGTCTATCGGTACGACACTTGCCCGAGATTCGATCGTCGGTATCCCGATACCTTGTTCAATCTCGTTACCGGCAAGTCTCTTTTACTCGTTCCGTAACACATCATCCCGTGATCAACTCCTTGATCACATTGTGCACATTATGATGATGTCCTACCGAGTGGGCCCAGAGATACCTCTCCGTCACACGGAGTGACAATTCCCAGTCTCGATTCGCGCCAACCCATCAGACACTTTCAGAGATACCCGTAGTGCACCTTTATAGTCACCAAGTTACGTTGTGACGTTTGGTACACCCAAAGCAATCCTACGGTATCCGGGAGTTGCATAATCTCATGGTCTAAGGAAATGATACTTGACATTAGAAAAGCTTTAGCATACGAACTACACGATCTAGTGCTATGCTTAGGATTGGGTCTTGTCCATCACATCATTCTCCTAATGATGTGATCCCGTTATCAACGACATCCAATGTCCATGGTCAGGAAACCGTAACCATCTATTGATCAACGAGCTAGTCAACTAGAGGCTTACTAGGGACATGGTGTTGTCTATGTATCCACACATGTATCTGAGTTTCCTATCAATACAATTCTAGCATGGATAATAAACGATTATCATGAACAAGGAAATATAATAATAACTAATTTATTATTGCCTCTAGGGCATATTTCCAACAGTCTCCCACTTGCACTAGAGTCAATAATCCAGTTCACATCGATATGTGATTAACACTCAAGGTCACATCCCCATGTGACTAACACCCGAAAAGTTTACTAGAGTCAATAATCTAGTTCACATTACCATGTGATTAACACTCGATGAGTTCTGGGTTTGATCATGTTATGCTTGTGAGAGATGTTATAGTCAACGGGTCTGAATCTTTCAGATCCGTGTGTGCTTTACAAATCTCTATGTCATCTCCTAGATGCAGCTACCACGTTCTATTTGGAGCTATTCCAAATAACTGTTCTACTATACGAATCCAGTTTACTACTCAGAATAATCTGGATCAGTGTCAAAGTTTGCATCGGCGTAACCCTTTACGACGAACTCTTTTACCACCTCCATAATCGAGAAAATTCCTTAGTCCACTAGTTACTAAGGATAACTTTGACCGCTATCCTGTGATCCATTCTTGGATCACTCTTGTACCCCTTGACTGACTCATGGCAAGGCACACTTCAGGTGCGGTACACAGCATAGCATACTATAGAGCCTACGTCTTAAGCATAGGGGACGACCTTCGTCCTTTCTCTCTATTCTGCCATGGTCGAGCTTTAAGTCTTAACTTCATACCTTACAACTCAGGCAAGAACTCCTTCTTTGACTGATCCATCTTGAACACCTTCAAGATCATGTCAAGGTATGTGCTCATTTGAAAGTTCCATTAAGCGTTTTGATCTATCCTTATAGATCTTGATGCTCAATGCTCAAGCAGCTTAATCCAGGCTTTCCATTGAAAACACTTTCCAAATAACCCTATATGCTTTCCAGAAATTCTACGTCATTTCTGATCAACAATATGTTAACAACATATATTCATCAGAAATTCTATAGTGCTCCCACTCACTTCTTTGGAAATACAAGTTTCTCATAAACTTTGTATAAACCCAAAACCTTTGATCATCTCATCAAAGCGTACATTCCAACTCCGAGATGCTTACTCCAGTCCCTAGAAGGATTGCTGGAGCTTTGCATACTTATTAGCATCTTTCAGGATAGACAAAACCTTCCGGTTGTATCACATACAACCTTTCCTCAAAAATCGTCGAGGAAACAATGGTTTTTGGCATCCTATCTGCAAGATTTCACAAATAATGCAGTAATTGCTAATATAATTCCAACAGACTCTTAGCATCGCTACGAGTGAGAAAGTCTCACCGCAGTCAACTCCTTGAACTTGTCGGGAAACTTCTTAACGACAAGTCGAGCTTTCTTAATGGTGAAATTTACCATCATTGTCCGTCTTCCTTTTAAAATCCATCTGTACTCAACAGCCTTACGACCATCAAGTAGTTCTTCCAAAGTCTACACTTTGTTTTCATACATGGATCCTCTCTCGGATTTTATGGTCTTGAGCCATTTATCGGAATCCGGGCCCACCACCGCTTCTCCATAGCTTGTAGGTTCATTGTTGTCTAGCAACATGACTTCCAAGACAGGATTACATACCAGTCTGAAGTAGTACGCATCCTTGTCATCCCACGAGGTTTGGTAGTGACTTGATCTGAAGTCTCATGATCACTATCATAAGCTTCCACTTCAATTGGTGTAGGTGCCACAGGAACAACTTCCTGTGCCCTGCCACACACTAGTTGAAGAGACGGTTCAATAACCTCATCAAGTCTCCACCATCCTCCCACTCAATTCTTCCGAGAGAAACTTTTCCTCGAGAAAGGACCCGATTCTAGAAACAATCCCTTATTGCTTTCAGATCTGAGACAGGAGGTATACCCAACTGTTTTTGGGTGTCCTATGAAGATGCATTTATCCGCTTTGGGTTCGAGCTTATCAGCCTGAAACTTTTTCACATAAGCGTCGCAGCCCCAAACTTTTAAGAAATGACAGCTTAGGTTTCTCTAAACCATAGTTCATACGGTGTCATCTCATCGGAATTACGTGGTGACCTATTTAAAGTGAATGTGGTTGTCTTTAATGCCTAACCCATAAACTATCATGGTAATTCGATAAGAGACATCATGGTATGCATCATATCCAATAGGGTGCAGTTATGATGTTCGGACACACCATCACACTATGGTGTTCCAGGCTGTATTAGTTGTGAAACAATTTCCACAATGTCTTAATTCTGTGCCAAACTCGTAATTCAGATATTCATCTCTATGATCATATCATAGATATTTTATCCTCTTGTCACGACAATCTTTCAACTTCACCCTGAAATTACTTGAACCTTTCAATAATTCAGACTCGTGATTCATCAAGTAAATATACTCAACATCTACTCAAATCATCTGTGAAGTAAGAACATAACGATATACACTACACGCCTCAGCACTCATTGGACTACACACATCAAAATGTATTACTTCCAACAAGTTGCTTTCTAGTTCCATTTTACTGAAAAACGAGGCTTTCAGTCATCTTGCCCATGTGGTATGATTTTCATGTCTCAAGTGATTCAAAATCAAGTGAGTCCAAATGGTCCATTTGCATGGAGTTTCTTCATGCATATACACCAATAGACATGGTTCGCATGTCTCAAACCTTTCAAAAACGAGTGAGCCCAAAGATCCATCAATATGGAGCTTCTTCATGCGCTTTATACCGATATGACTTAAGTAGCAGTGCCACAAGTAGGTGGTACTATCATTACTATCTTATATCTTTTGGCATGAACATGTGTATCACTATGATCGAGATTCAATGAACCATTCATTTTAGGTGAAAGACCATTGAAGGTATTATTCAAATAAACAAAGTAACCATTATTCTCCTTAAATGAATAACCGTATCGCGATAGACATAATCCAGTCATGTCTATGCTCAACGCAAACACCAAATAACAATTATTTAGGTTTAACACCAATCTCGATGGTAGAGGGAGCGTGCGATGCTTGATCATATCAACATTGGAAACACTTCCAACACATATCGTCAGCTCACCTTTAGCTAGTCTCCGTTTATTCTGTAGATTTTATTTCGAGTTACTAACACTTAGCAACCGAACCGGTATCTAATACCCTGGTGCTACTAGGAGTACTAGTAAAGTACACATCAACACAATGTATATCCAATATACTTCTATCGACCTTGCCAGCCTTCTCATCTACCAAGTATCTAGGGTAATTCTGCTCCAGTGGCTGTTCCCCTTATTACAGAAGCACTTAGTCTCGGGTTTGGGTTCAACCTTGGGTTTCTTCACTAGAGCAGCAGCTGAATTGCCGTTTCATGAAGTATCCCTTCATGCCCTTGCCCTTCTTGAAACTAGTGGTTTCACCAATAATCAACAATTGATGCTCCTTGATTTCTACTTTTGTGGTGTCAAACATCGTGAATATCTCAAGGATCATCATATATGTCCCTGATATATTATAGTTCATCACGAAGCTCTAGCAGCTTGGTGGTAATGACTTCGGAGAAACATCACTATCTCATCTGGAAGATCAACTCCCACTCGATTCAAATGATTGTTGTACTTAGACAATCTGAGCACAAGCTCAACAATTGAGCTTTTCTCCCTTAGTTTGTAGGCTAAGAAAATCATCGGAGGTCTTATACCTCTTGACGTGGGCACGAGCCTGAAATCCCAATTTCAGTCCTTGGAACATCTCATATGTTCTGCGATGTTTCAAAAATGTCTCTGGTGCCTCAATTCTAAACCATTTAGCATTACGCACTGAACTATCATGTAGTCATCAAAACGTGTATGTCAGATGTTCGCAACATCCACAGACGACGTTCGAGGTTCAGCACACTGAGCGGTGCATTAAGGACATAAGCCTTCTACGAAGCAATGAGGGCAATCTTCAGTTAACAGACCTAGTCCGCATAATTACTACTATCAACTTTCAACTAAATTTTCTCTTGGAACATATCTAAACAGTAGAACAGAAACGCGAGCTACGACATAATTTTCGAAGACCTTTTGACTATGTTCAGGATAATTAAGTTCATCTTATGAACTCCCACTCAGATAGACATCCCTCTAGTCATCTAAGTGATTACATGATCCGAGTCAACTAGGCCATGTCCGATCATCATGTGAGACGGACTAGTCAACATCGGTGAACATCTTCATGTTGATCGTATCTTCTATACGACTCATGCTCGACCTTTCGGTCTTCTGTGTTCCGAGGCCATGTCTATACACATGCTAGGCTCGTCAAGTCAACCTAAGTGTTTGCATGTGTAAATCTGTCTTACACCCGTTGTATGTGAACGTTTGAATCAAACACCCGATCATCACGTGGTGCATTGAAACAACGAACTGTCACAATGGTGCACAGTTAGGGGGAACACTTTCTTGAAATTTTAATGAGAGATCATCTTATTTACTACCGTATTTTTAAGTAAACAAGATGTATAAACATGATAAACATCACATGCAATCAAATAATAGTGACATGATATGGCCAATATCATATAGCTCCTTTGATCTCCATCTTGGGGCTCCATGATCATCTTGTCACTGGCATGACACCATGATCTCCATCATCATGATCTCTATCATCGTGTCTTCATGAAGTTGTCTCGCCAACTATTACTTCTACTACTATAGCTAATGGTTAGCAATAAAGTAAAGTAATTACATGACATTTATGTTGACATGCAGGTCATAAATAAATTAAGACAACTCCTATGGCTCCTGTCGGTTGTCATACTCATCGACATGCAAGTCGTGATTCCTATTACAAGAACATGATCAATCTCATACATCACATATATCATTCATCACATCCTTTTGGCCATATCACATCACATAGCATACCCTGCAAAAACAAGTTAGATGTCCTCTAATTGTTGTTTGCATGTTTTACGTGGCTGCTATGGGTTTCTAGCAAGAACGTTTCTTACCTACGCAAAAACCACAACGTGATATGCCAATTGCTATTTACCCTTCATAAGGACCCTTTTCATCGAATCCGATCCGACTAAAGTGGGAGAAACAGACACCCGCTAGCCACCTTATGCAACTAGTGCATGTCTGTCGGTGGAACCAGTCTCACGTAAGCGTACGTGTAAGGTTGGTCCGGGCCGCTTCATCCCACGATGCCGCCGAATCAAGATAAGACTAGTAACGGCAAGCATATTGAACAAAATCAACGCCCACAACTACTTTGTGTTCTACTCGTGCAAAGAATCTACGCAATAGACCTAGCTCATGATGCCACTGTCGGGGAACGTAGCATAAATTCCAAATTTTCCTACGTGTCACCAAGATCTATCTACGGAGAAACCAGCAACGAGGGGAGGGAGAGTGCATCTACATACCCTTGTAGATCGCTAAGCGGAAGCGTTCAAGAGAACGGGGTTGATGGAGTCGTACTCGTCGTGATCCAAATCACCGATGATCCTAGTGCCGAACGGACGGCACCTCCGCGTTCAACACACGTACAGCCCGGTGACGTCTCCCATGCCTTGATCCAGCAAGGAGAGAGGGAGAGGTTGAGGAAGACTCCATCCAGCAGCAGCACAACAGCGTGGTGGTGATGGAGGAGCGTGGCAATCCTGCAGGGCTTCGCCAAGCACCGCGACATATGAGGAGAAAGAGAGGGAGGGCTGCACCAATAGGCAGAGATCAGATCGCGTGTTATGGGCAGCCCCTAGGCCTCACTATATATAGGGGAGAGGGAGGAGGGTGCGCCCCCTCTAGGGTTCCCACCCCTAGAGGGGCGGCAGCCCTAGATGGGTCTTGGGGTGGCGGCCAAGGGAGGATTCCCTCCCCCCCCAAGGCACCTAGGAGGTGCCTTCCCCTCCTAGGACTCTTCCTTTAGGGTTTCCCCCACCCTAGGCGCACGGGCCCTAGGGGGAAGTGGCGCCCCAGCCCACTTTGGGCTGGATCCCTTCCCACTTCAGCCCATGGGGCCCTCCGGGATAGGTGGCCCCACCCGGTGGACCCCTGGGACCCTTCCGGTGGTCCCGGTACAATACCGATGACCCCGAAACTTGTCCCGATGGCCGAAACAGGATTTCCTATATATAAATCTTTACCTCCGGACCATTCTGGAACTCCTCGTGACGTCCGGGATCTCATCCGGGACTCCTAACAACATTCGGTAACCACATACAAACTTCCTTTATAACCCTAGCATCATCGAACCTTAAGTGTGTAGACCCTACGGGTTCGGGAGACATGCAGACATGACCGAGATGACTCTCCGGTCAATAACCAACAGCGGGATCTGGATACCCATGTTGGCTCCCACATGTTCCACGATGATCTCATCGGATGAACCACGATGTCAAGGACTTAATCAATCCCGTATACAATTCCCTTTGTCTATCGGTACGACACTTGCCCGAGATTCGATCGTCGGTATCCCGATACCTTGTTCAATCTCGTTACCGGCAAGTCTCTTTTACTCGTTCCTTAACACATCATCCCGTGATCAACTCCTTGATCACATTGTGCACATTATGATGATGTCCTACCGAGTGGGCCCAGAGATACCTCTCCGTCACACGGAGTGACAAATCCCAGTCTCGATTCGCGCCAACCCATCAGACACTTTCGGAGATACCCGTAGTGCACCTTTATAGTCACCCAGTTACGTTGTGACGTTTGGTACACCCAAAGCAATCCTACGGTATCCGGGAGTTGCACAATCTCATGGTCTAAGGAAATGATACTTGACATTAGAAAAGCTTTAGCATACGAACTACACGATCTAGTGCTATGCTTAGGATTGGGTCTTGTCCATCACATCATTCTCCTAATGATGTGATCCCGTTATCAACGACATCCAATGTCCATGGTCAGGAAACCGTAACCATCTATTGATCAACGAGCTAGTCAACTAGAGGCTTACTAGGGACATGGTGTTGTCTATGTATCCACACATGTATCTGAGTTTCCTATCAATACAATTCTAGCATGGATAATTAACGATTATCATGAACAAGGAAATATAATAATAACTAATTTATTATTGCCTCTAGGGCATATTTCCAACAAAACCACCCAAAGGTTGAAGAAGATATGGCCGCTGCTGCAAAAACTGACCCGATGTACCAATGAACTGCTGTTGGAATGGCACCCGGTACGCTTGTGGCTGCTGAACCGGCGGCTGATACACTGACGGCTGATGTACTGGCACGAAGGGGCAATGCGGTTGTCCCTACGATACTTATTTATTCGTAACTTTTCTGCCGACACACTAGATAATATCAAGGGCCTCCAAGAGCTGACAAATTTGAGGTATCTATTTATCCCATGGCGTCACTTTTCTCTGAATGTAGAGAGGGTGCAAATGGATGCTCTATGCTCTTGTTTGGGAAGACTTTGTAGCCTCAAGGAGCTGAGTGTGGATATCAAGGGTTGCATGGATGGCTTGATGCCACTTTCCCCTCTCCCCACCTCATATTGCCTCAAGAGACTTTTGTTATCACGACACTGTCCGTTTTCAAGGTGCCTGCATGGATGGGAGAACTCTGTAACCTTGACGAGCTACGATGCCACATTGATGTGCTACTAAATGATAGTGTTAGTATCCTTGCGGAGTTGCCCGTCCTTACTAACCTCGATTTAGTAATATGCAAAGCCACAAGTGAAATGATTGCCATGCATGGGGGAGGAGCATTCGCTGCTCTAAAGCGCTTCCATCTCCGGTTAAGGAGCGCTTCGTGCCTGACCTTCCTGGCTGGTGTAATGCCCAAGCTCTGGGAAATCCAGCTCAACTTCATTATCCATGGATGGATGCACAATGGGGCCGCGCTCGCCGCATTGAGCACTTGTTAGCACTCAAACAATTGTCTGCACAAATCGGTTGCACCGGTACAAGCATCATGTCTACCTTGAGGAGTGCTGTAAACATGCATCTAAGCCAACCTCATCTTGGAATCCATCTTTCTAATTACGACTTTTTTTACCAATGAATAATGTATCCTCTCGCTCGGGAGCAAGCAGCTGGTATGTGCAAATCTCTCTCTCTCCCTTCCCCCTTGTAACGCCCAGATAATTAAGCTACAGTGAACCTCTGGTAATGATGCCACATCACCACGATTACTGTTGCTAATCTCGCGTTAGCTCAAAATGATTCAAATTCAAATTTGAGTTAATGGCAAACATTAAAAGTTCTCAAACATTAAAACTAAAATGTTATATTTGCGACAAATAATCCATACATTTTTTTGGTGAAGAAACCACACTTTTATTAAATGTTTAAAATACTCTAAAATTAATAAAACAGTAGCAAAAACAGTATTTAATTGCTTTAAAATAATAAACAAATATTAAACTAGTTTAATTAGTCACCAAACTTTTTGTGGAAGTAGTTGGATTTTCAACCTATTTTAGGTGTGGCTTTTACTTACTGTAAAACTATGAATTGCTAAAGTAATAAAATGAAACTAAAAGAAGATAAATAACAAAAAACAAATTAAAAAAATGAATAAACCTCCCCCTCAACCTGGGCCACTTAGCCCACCAGAACCAACCAGGCCGGCCCAGCTGCCCATCTCCCCGTTGTCTTCTTCCACACTATAGAGGAAGGGGATCATGGCTTCTGTCAATGATCGCCACGGCCCCGGTCATTGCCGTGGCGGCCATCCGCCGCTCCCCGACTACCTATAAGGACCCTGAGCCCCCTTGGAACCCTAGACTCCCACCTCTTCCTCCTCACGCTGCTCTCTCCCCTGTTCCCGCATCCACCCGCCACGGCCGTCGCCGTTCTAGCGGCCACCATCGTCCACAGGCCTCGCGAAGATGTACGGAGGTGCGCCTCCATAGTCTACATCGACTACCGTGATCGGTTCGAGCAAGACCGCCCCGGGCAGACCGAATCGAGTCACTACATCCCCGTTGATCACCGTCGTCCGCCGCCTCGATTCGTCGCCGTCCTGCACTTCTAAGCCTCCGAAGAGCCTCCATGAGCTCCGTCGGTGAGCCACTCCCCCTTTGCCTCTCTTCCCGAGCTCTGCGCGCCCTGCAGCCCGCTCGACCCGCCCGCGTCGCCGGTCGCCCCCGTGTGTGGTCCACGCATCGCGGCCGACCCCCTGCTCCGCCATGGTTGCTCCCGTGATGCTGCTCTGCTGCGCTCCCGTCGCCGCCTGCAAGTGCCCCGGCCACGCGCCCCTGCTCGACGCCCGCCTCGCCTCGCCCGACTCCGACCGCCGCAGCCCCCGTTCGCGCCGTCTCGATTCGCTCCGCAGCCCCCGTGGCCTCTGCCGGTTGTGCCTGCTAATGAGGCCAACCCCCCATGTTTAGTTAGGGTACTAGTCCCTCACTAACAGCCACCTCTAACACCCCTGACAAGTGGACCCCCCACACTAATTTAGATTAGTTCAAAATAACACTAAAGTTAAATGTCTCGCTGACATATAGGTCCCACCACCAATTAAGCTAAATAGTCAAAATCAATTGAACTTGTGCCTATGACACCTAGGTCCCACTGGACCTTTGACCAGACAAAGTTGACCAGTCAACTGCTGACTAGGCAGTTGACTGGACCCCCATTGTCACCCTCACATGCATTCTGCTGGGTACATTTGTGTGTACCCGTATCATTTATTCTTTTAATTTCGAATTAATAATAATTTCAGAAAATGAATAAAACTTTAAAAATTAATAGAAAATAAACTGTATCTCGGATCAAAATACTTTATACATGAAATTTGCTCAGAACGACGAGACAAATCCGGATATGCAGCCCGTTTGTCCGCCACGCGTCCCTAGCATAGTGAACATGCAACTTTCCCCCTCTGGTTCATCTGTCCGAAAACGAGAAACTTCGAGGATACTTTCCCGGATGTTTCCCCCCTTCGCCAGTATCACCTCCTACTGCGTTAGGACACACCTGGCACCGTTACTTGTCATGTCATGCATCGCCATGCTTATGTATGCATTATATTTATTGTTTCTTCCCCCTCTTCTCTCGTTAGACACCGAGCCGACGCCGCTGCTACCTAGTACGACTACGGTGTTGACGACCCCTACTTGCCAGAGCAACCAGGCAAGCCCCCCCTTTGATCACCAGATATCGCCTACTCTTTCTTTCTACTGCTTGCATTAGAGTAGTGTAGCATGTTACTGTTTTCCGTTAATCCTATTCTGATGCATAGCCTGTCTTTGCTACTACTGTTGTTACCTTTACCTGCAGTCCTAATTGCTTAGTATAGGATGCTAGTATTCCATCAGTGGCCCTACATTCTTGTCCGTCTGCCATGCTATACTATCGGGCCGTGATCACTTGGGAGGTGATCACGGGTATATACTTATATACATATCATATGATACCTGTGGTGACTAAAGTCGGGTCGGCTCGTTGAGTACCCGCGAGTGATTCATGGATTGGGTCCGAAAGGATGTTTGTCCCGACGGCCCTCTAAGTGGATCTTTGTGGCGGAGCGATAGGGTAGGTTGAGACCTGCTACCTCTTTAGCACTGCATTGGTTTTCCCCGAAGAGGAAGGGATGATGCAACAAAGTAGCGTAAGTATTTCCCTCAGTTTTTGAGAACCAAGGTATCAATCCAGTAGGAGGCTACGCGCGAGTCCCTCGTACCTGCACAAAACAAATAAATCCTCGCAACCAACGCGAATAGGGGTTGTCAATCCCTACACGGCCACTTACGAGAGTAAGATCTGATAGATATGATAAGATAATATTTTTGGTATTTTTGTGATAAAGATGCAAAGTAAAATAAAGGCAAAGTAAAAAAGTAAAGGAAATAGCTAAGTAGTAGGAGATTAATTTGATAAAGATAGACCCGGGGGCCATAGGTTTCACTAGTGGCTTCTCTCGAGAGCATAAGTATTCTATGGTGGGTGAACAAATTACTGTTGAGCAATTGACAGAATTGAGCATAGTTATGAGAATATCTAGGTATGATCATGTATATAGGCATCACGTCCGAGACAAGTAGACCGACTCCTGCCTGCATCTACTACTATTACTCCACTCATCGACCGCTATCCAGCATGCATCTAGAGTATTAAGTTAAAAACAGAGTAACACCTTAAGAAAGATGACATGATGTAGAGGGATAAACTCATGCAATATGATGAAAACCCCATCTTGTTATCCTCGATGGCAACAATACAATACGTGCCTTGCTGCCCCTACTATCACTGGGAAAGGACACCGCAAGATTGAACCCAAAGCTAAGCACTTCTCCCATTGCAAGAAAGATCAATCTAGTAGGCCAAACCAAACTGATAATTCGAAGAGACTTGCAAAGATAACCAATCATACATAAAGAGAAGATTCAAATATTGTTCATAGATAGACTTGATCATAAACCCACAATTCATCGATCTCAACAAACACACCGCAAAAAGAAGATTACATCGAATAGTTCTCCACAAAAGAGGGGGAGAACATTGTATTGAGATCCAAAAAGAGAGAAGAAGTCATCTAGCTACTAACTATGGACCCGTAGGTCTGAGGTAAACTACTCACACTTCATCGGATGGGCTATGGTGTTGATGTAGAAGCCCTCCGTGATCAATGCCCCCTCCGGCGGAGCTCCGGAACAGGCCCCAAGATGGGATCTCGTGGATACAGAAAGTTGCGGCGGTGGAATTAGGTTTTTGGCTCCGTATCTGATCGTTTGGGGGTACGTAGGTATATATAGGAGGAAGGAGTACGTCGGTGGAGCAACAAGGGGCCCACGAGGGTGGAGGGCGCACCTGGGGGGGGGGGGGGGGGGTAGGCGCGCTGCCCTACCTTGTGGCCTCCTCTTCTGTGTCTTGACGCAGGGTCCAAGTCTCCTGGGACTTGTACGTTGAGAAAATCACGTTCCCGAAGGTTTCATTCCATTTGGACTCCATTTGATATTCCTTTTCTTTGAAACCCTAAAACAGGAAAAAAACAACAATTCTGGGCTGGGCCTCCGGTTAATAGGTTAGTCCCAAAAATAACATAAAAGTGGAAAATAAAGCCCAATAATGTCCAAAACAGTAGATAATATAGCATGGAGCAATCAAAAATTGTAGGTACGTTGGAGACGTATCAAGCATCCCCAAGCTTAATTTCTGCTCGTCCTTGAGTAGGTAAATGATAAAAACAGAATTTTTGATGCGGAGTGCTACTTGGCTTAATTTTAATGTATTTCTTCTTTATTGTGGTATGAACATTCAGATCCGAAAGATTCAAGATAAAAGTTTAATATTTACATAAAAATAATTATACTTCAAGCATACTAACAAAGCAATTATGTCTTCTCAAAATAGCATGGACAAAGAAAGTTATCCCTACAAAATTATATAGTCTGGCTATGCTCCATCTTCACCACACAAAATATTTAAATCATGCACAACCCCGATGACAAGCCAAGTAATTGTTTCATACTTTTGGTGTTCTCTAACTTTTTTAATCTTCACGCAATACATGAGCGTGAGCCATGGACATAGCACTTATAGGTGGAATAGAATGGTGGTTGTGGAGAAGACAAAAAGGGAGAAGATAGTCTCACATCAACTAGGCGTATCAACGGGCTATGGAGATGCCCATCAATAGATATCAATGTGAGTGAGTAGGGATTGCCATGCAACGGATGCACTAGAGCTATAAGTATATGAAAGCTCAACAAAAGAAACTAAGTGGGTGTGCATCCAACTTGCTTGCTCATAAAGACCTAGGGCATTTTGAGGAAGCCCATCATTGGAATATACAAGCCAAGTTCTATAATGAAAAATTCACACTAGTATATGAAAGTGGTAACATACGAGACTCTCTATCATGAATATCATGGTGCTACTTTGAAGCACAAGTGTGGTAAAAGGATAGTAACATTGTCCCTTCTCTCTTTTTCTCTCATTTTTTTATTTGGGCCTTTTCTTTTTTTATGGACTCTTTTCTCCCTGTTTTTCGTTCGGAGTCTCATCCCGACTTGTGGGGGAATCATAGTCTCCATCATCCTTTCCTCACTGGGACAATGCTCTAACAATGATGATCATCACACTTTTATTTTTATTACAACTCAACAATTACAACTCGATACTTAGAACAAAATATGACTCTATATGAATACCTCCGGCGGTGTACCGGGATATGCAATGAATCAAGAGTGACACGTATGAAAGAATTATGAATGGTGGCTTTGCCACAAATACGATGTCAACTACATGATCATGCTAAGCAATATGACAATGATGGAGTGTGTCATAATAAAAGGAACGGTGGAAAGTTGCATGGCAATATATCTCGGAATGGCTATGGAAATGCAATAATAGGTAGGTATGGTGGCTGTTTTGAGGAAGGTATATGGTGGGTGTATGATACCGGCGAAAGGTGCGTGGTATTAGAGAGGCTATCAAAGGTGGAAGGGTGAGAAAAGTGCGTATAATCCATGGACTCAACATTAGTCATAAAGAACTCATATACTTATTACAAAAATCTACAAGTTATCAAGGCAAAGTATTACGCGCATGCTCCTAGGGGGATAGATTGGTAGGAAAAGACCATCGCTCGTCCCCGACCGCCACTCATAAGGAAGACAATCAAAAAATAAATCATGCTCCGACTTCATCACATAACGGTTCACCATACGTGCATGCTACGGGAATCACAAACTTTAACACAAGTATTTCTCAAATTCGCAACTACTCAACTAGCACAACTTTAATATCACCATCTTCATATCTCAAAACAATTATCAAGCATCAAACTTCTCATAGTATTCAACACACTCATAAGAAAGTTTTTATTATTTTTGAATACCAAGCATATTAGGATTATTTAAGAAAATTACCATGCTATTTAAGACTCTCAAAATAATATAAGCGAAGCATGAGAGATCAATAATTTCTATAAAACAAATCGAGCACCGTGCTCTAAAAAGATATAAGTGAAGTACTAGAGCAAAACTATATAACTCAAAAGATATATAAGCGAAGCACATAGAGTATTCTAACAAATTCCAAATCATGTATGGCTCTCTCAAAAGGTGTGTACAGCAAGGATGGTTTTGTTAAACTAAAAAGCAAAGACTCAAATCATACAAGACGCTCCAAGAAAAACACATATCATGTGGCGAATAAAAATATAGCTCCAAGTAAAGTTACCGATAGAAGTAGACGAAAGAGGGGATGCCTTCCGCGGCATCCCCAAGCTTTGGCTTTTAGGTGTCCTTAGATTATATTGGGGGTGCCATGGGCATCCCCAATCTTAGGCTCTTGCCACTCCTTGTTCCATAATCCATCAAATCTTTACCCAAAACTTGAAAACTTCACAACACAAAATTTAAAGTAGAAAATCTCGTGAGCTCTGTTAGCGAAAGAAAACAAAAGACCACTTCAAGGTACTGTAATGAACTCATTATTTATTTATATTGGTTTTATACCTACTGTATTCCAACTTCTCTATGGTTTATAAACTATTTTACAAGCCATAGATTCATCAAAATAAGCAAACAACACAGAAAAACAGAATCTGTCAAAAACAGAACAGTCTGTAGTAATCTGTAGCTAGCGCAAGATATGGAACCCCAAAAATTCTAAAATAAATTTCTGGACGTGAGGAATTTATCTATTAATCATCTGCAAAAATAATTAACTAAATAGAACTTTCCAAATAAAAATGGCAGGAGTTCTCGTGAGCGCTAAAGTTTCTGTTTTTTACAGCAAGTGTAACAAGACTTTTCCCAAGTCTTCCCAACGGTTCTACTTGGCACAAACACTAATTAAACACAAAAAACACAACCAAAACAGAGGCTAGATAAATTATTTATTACTAAACAGAAACAAAAAGCAAGGAATAAAAATAAAATTGGGTTGCCTCCCAACAAGCGCTATCGTTTAACGCCCCTAGCTAGGCATAACAAGCAAGGATAGATTTAGGTATTGCCATCTTTGGCAGGCAATCCATAAGTGGCTCTCATAATAGATTCATAAGGTACTTTAATTTTCTTTCTAGGAAAGTGTTCCATGCCTTTCCTTAATGGAAATTGGAATCTAATATTTCCTTCCTTCATATCAATAATTGCACCAATCGTTCTAAGGAAAGGTCTACCAAGAATAATAGGACATGAAGGATTGCAATCTATGTCAAGAACAATAAAATCTACGGGCACATAATTCCCATTTGCAACAATAAGAACATCATTAATTCTTCCCATAGGTTTCTTAATAGTGGAATCCACAAGGTGCAAGTTTAAAGAGCAATCATCAAGATCACGGAAACCTAACAAATCACACAAAGTCTTTGGAATCGTGGAAACACTAGAACCCAAATCACATAAAGCATAGCATTCATGATCTTTAATTTTAATTTTAATAGTTGGTTCCCAATCATCATAAAGCTTTCTAGGGGTAGAAACTTCCAATTCAAGTTTTTCTTCATAAGATTGCATCAAGGCATCAACGATATGTTTAGTAAACGCTTTATTTTAACTATAAGCATGAGGAGAATTTAGCACGGATTACAACAAGGAAATACAATCAATAAAAGAGCAATTTTCATAGTTAAATTCCTTGAAATCCATAATAGTGGGTTTAGCAACATCTAGGGTTTTAATTTCTTCAATCCCACTTTTATCAATTTTAGCATCAAGATCAAAAAATCCGAATTGTTGGAACGCCTTCTAGGTAAAGGTGGACCATATTCAGTCCCATCATTATCAAGATTCATATTGCAAAACAAAGATTTAATAGGGAACACATCAATAAATTTTAGATCTTCATCTTTATTTTCATGGCAATCCGGTTTTGCGGCCATCCTATTAACTAAGGTGGCCTGCCTATCCAAAATTTCAGCAGTCAATTTCTCAAGACGAGCAATCTCGGATCTTAAACCATCGAATTCTTTAGACATATCATCAAGCTCTTTATTCATAAAACTCATAAAATGTTGATGATCCTTAAGCTCGTTTCTGAAGAATCTATTATGTTCAAATTGCAAAACCATAAAACTCCTGACATTGCTTTCGATCTCTTCTAACCTTTTAAGGTGGAGATCACCAAATTTAGGTAGAGCCATTGAGGCAAGCAAGCAAACTAACACACAAGCAAACAAAAAGCAAGCGGGCAAAAAGAGGAAAATAGAGAAAGAGAGGGAGGATAGAGAGAGAGGGCGAATAAAACGGCAAGGGTGAAGTGGGGGAGAGGAAAATGAGAGGCAAATGGCAAATAATGTAATGCGGGAGATAAGGGTATGTGATGGGAACTTGGTATGTTGACTTTTGCGTAGACCTCCCCAGCAACGGCGCTAGAAATCCTTCTTGCTACCTCTTGAGCACTGCGTTGGTTTTCCGCGAAGAGGAAGGGATGATGCAACAAAGTAGCGTAAGTATTTCCCTCAGTTTTTGAGAACTAAGGTATCAATCCAGTAGGAGGCTACACGCGAGTCCCTCGTACCTGCACAAAACAAAATAAATCCTCGCAACCAACCGAATAGGGGTTGTCAATCCCTACATGGCCGCTTACAAGAGTAAGATCTGATAGATATGATAAGATAATATTTTTGGTATTTTTGTGATAAAGGTGCAAAGTAAAAAAGCAAAGAAATAGCTAAGTAGTAGGAGATTAATATGATAAAGATAGACCCAGGGGGCCAGAGTTTCACTAGTGGCTTCTCTCGAGAGCATAAGTATTTTACGGTGGGTGAGAAAATTACTATTGAGCAATCGACAGAATTGAGCATAGTTATGAGAATATCTCAGTTTGATCATGTATATAGGCATCACATCCGAGACAAGTAGACCGACTCCTTCCTGCATCTACTACTATTACTCCACTCATCGACTGCTATCCAGCATGCATCTAGAGTATTGAGTTCATAAGAACAGAGTAACGCCTTAAGAGAGATGACATGATGTAGAGGGATAAATCCATGCAATATGATAAAAAAAAACCCATCTTGTTATCCTCGATGGCAACAATACAATACGTGCCTTGCTGCCCCTACTGTCACTGGGAAAGGACACCGCAAGATTGAACCCAAAGCTAAGCACTTCTCCATTGCAAGAAAGATCAATCTAGTAGGCCAAACCAAACTGATAATTCGAAGAGACTTGCAAAGATAACCAATCATACATAAAAGAATTCAGAGAAGATTCAAATATTGTTCATAGATAGACTTGATCATAAACCCACAATTCATCGGTCTCAACAAACACACCGCAAAAAGAAGATTACATCGAATAGTTCTCCACACACTAGTAGAAAAAGGGTCAAACGTGAAGCACATTAGTGCCGGTTTGTATTTGAGCTGGCACTAATGTATACATTAGTGCCGGTTCCAACGGCTAGCCGGGCCGCTTTCATTAGTACCGGTTCGTGGCTAACCTTTAGCACCGGTTCGTGCCATGAACCGGTACTAATGAGAGTGGTGGCAGGATGTTGTCAGACTGGGGCCCCTCCAGCCCCTTTAGTACCGGTTCTTGGCACGAACCGGTACTAAAGGTCGTCCTACATAAACCCTTCGTCCACCCGAGCTCGCTCTGTTCTTCCCCTCTTCCTCTCGAGCTCATCACACATTTTGCCCAAAATTTGTCAAGATTTGAAGGCCCCCATCCATTCAAATGATCACAAAGGTTAGCAACTTTGTCCTTTCATCTCTCATTGCTAGATTAGCTCTTGCAATGCTTTATATAGTGATTAATTTGTGAGTTTAGTAATTTGGGAGGATATATATATATATGTGCTAGTATTTGATTTATATGCAATTTGAGGTCAAAAATAACACTTAGTTTGCATATGTAGGTGTGGTTTACTTAGTGCCTTCTAAATCTCCGTCGTAACCACCGTCGATCGCCCGCACCGTCCCGTCGCCGGCACCACCTTGTGGTGAGCCTCTTGTTCATGAAATTTTATATAAAAATTGATGTTTGTGTGATTTGGATATATAGTTACTCGTATAATTATCTTACCCCGTACGTTGTTTGTTATACATATAGTGCCATGGTTTTGATATCCGTCCCCGTCGGCCCTTGTCCTTGTTATGATTCGGATGTGGTATATATATTCTCTTTTAAAACTAGTTGCATTTCGTGTCTATGACAAATTATGCCCATCAAGTTGACATAGAAATTTTTTCTAGGAGGTATGTGAACCGGAAATTCCAACCGACCCTATTGTCGAGAGGTTAAATTTAGTTGAAAGAGAAAACGAGTACTTGAAAGAAAAATTGAAAATAATTGAGGGGGAGAAGATGGAATTGGAGTTGCATGTTGCCGATGTCGTCGATGATCACAAGATCAAGATGGAGAAAATGCGCTTGAAGATTAGAAAGATTAGAAAATATGCCATCGATAGTGAGGCTTGGTATCATTATGCTGTTGGATCCATTGTTACCTTAGTTGCGATCTTGATCGTATTTGTTGTTGCATTTAAATGCTTTAGCTAGAGAGTTATTTGTTTGTTGCATTTAAGTGTTGTATGAACTTTATGTATGAACTTGTATTAATTTGGTCTATTCGGTGTTGTGTAATGAAGATGAGCCGGCAATGGATGTACGATGACCGATGCTCTCCCCAGTTCGTTGAGGGCATGCATACTTTTCTGCTTGCGGCTGAGGCAAACAAGCGGGCGGATGGTTTTATGCCTTGTCCATGTGCTCGCTGTAAGAATGGTCACAATTACTCTACGTCAAGAACCATTCACGTCCACCTGTTTAAGTCCGGTTTCATGCCCCACTATAATGTTTGGACCAAGCACGGAGAAAGAGGGGTTATGATGGAAGACAATGAAGAAGAAGAGGACGACGACAGCTATCCTGGCCATGGGTTCCCTGAATACGATGATACAACAATGGGGGAAGAAGCTGAGCCGGTAATGCAGGAAGAAGCTGAGCCGGCAATGCGGGAAGAAGCTGAAGAAGAGGCATCAGATGAGCCCGTTGATGATCTAGGTCGGGCCATTGCTGATGCAAAGAGAAACTGCACAAGTGATTTGGAGAAGAAGAAGTTGCAGCGCATGTTAGAGGATCACAAAAAATTGTTGTACCCGAATTGCGTAGGTGACAAGAAAAAGCTGGGCACCACACTGGAATTGCTGCAATGGAAGGCAGAGAATGGTGTATCTGACAAGGGATTTGGAAAGTTGCTGGTAATGATAAAGGATATGCTTCCAAAGGAAAACGAATTGCCCGAGAGTACGTACGAAGCAAAGAAGGCTGTCTGCCCTCTAGGGTTAGAGGTGCAGAAGATACATGCATGCCCTAATGATTACATCCTCTACCGCGGTGAGTACGAGGATTTGAATGCTTGCCCGGTATGTGGTGCATTGCGCTATAAGATCAGCCGCGATGACCCTGGTGATGTCGAGGGCGAGCGCCCCAGGAAGAAGATTCCTGCCAAGGTGATGTGGTATGCTCCTATAATACCACGATTGAAACATTTGTTCCAAAACAAAGAGCATGCCAAGGCGATGCGATGGCACAGAGAAGACCGTAAGAAAGACGGGAAGTTGAGAGTACCCGCTGACGGGTTGCAGTGGAGAAAAATCAAAAGAAAGTACGGGAAGGAGTTTGCAGATGACGCAAGGAGCGTATGGTTTGGTCTAAGCGCAGATGGCATTAATCCTTTTGGGGAGCAGAGCAGCAACCATAGCACCTGGCCTGTGACTCTATGTTTTATAACCTTCCTCCTTGGTTGTGCATGAAGCGGAAGTTCATTATGATGCCAGTGCTCATCCAAGGCCCTAAGCAACCCGGCAACGACATTGATGTGTACCTAAGGCCATTAGTTGAAGAACTCTTACAACTGTGGAATGGAACAGGTGTACGTGCATGGGATGAGCACATGGGGGAAGAATTTGACCTACAGGCGTTGCTGTTCGTGACCATCAATGATTGGCCTGCTCTTAGTAACCTTTCAGGACAGACAAACAAGGGATACCGCGCATGCACGCACTGTTTGATGATACCGACAGTATATATTTGGCTAATTGTAAGAAGAATGTGTACCTGGGACATCGTCGATTTCTTCCGAGCAGGCATCCCGTAAGAAAGAAAGGCAAGCATTTCAAAGGTGAGGCGGATCACCGGACGAAGCCTCGCCACCGTACTGGTGCTGATGTACATGATATGGTCAAGGATTTGAAGGTGGTCTTTGGAAAGGGTCTTGGTGGACAACCTGTTCCGAATGACGCTGATGGACGCGCACCCATGTGGAAGAAGAAATCTATATTTTGGGACCTGCCCTATTGGAAAGACCTAGAGGTCTCCTCCACAATCGACGTGATGCACGTGACGAAGAATCTTTGTGTGACCCTGCTTGGCTTCTTGGGCATGTATGGGAAGAGAAAAGATACACCTGAGGCACGAGAGGACCAGCAACGTATGCACAGAAAAGACGGCATACATCAGGGTCATGCAAGCTACGCTCTTACCAAAGAAGAGAAGGAAATCTTCTTTGAATGCCTGCTCAGTATTAAGGTACCGTCTGGCTTCTCGTCGAATATAAAGGGAATAATAAACATGGCAGAGAAAAAAAATTCCAGAACCTAAAGTCTCATGACTACCATGTGGTTATGACGCAACTGCTTCCGGTTGCATTGAGGGGGCTTCTACCGAAAAACGTTCGATTAGCCATTATGAAGCTATGTGCATTTCTCAATGCAATCTCTTAGAAGGTAATTGATCCAGAAATCATACCAAGGTTAGAGAATGATTTGGTGCAATGTCTTGTCAGTTTTGAGTTGGTGTTCCCACCATCCTTCTTCAACATCATGACGCATGTCCTAGTTCACCTATGCGAAGAGATTAACGTTTTGGGTCCTGTATTTCTACACAATATGTTCCCCTCTGAGAGGTTCATGGGAGTCTTAAAGAAATATGTTCATAACCGTGCTAGGCCAGAAGGAAGCATCTCCAAGGGCCGTCAAAATGAGGAGGTCATTGAGTTTTGTATTGACTTTATTCTTGACCTTAAGCCGATTGGTGTTCCTGAATCGCGGCATAAGGGCAGACTGGATGGAAAAGGCACGCTAGGAGGGGAACAAATAATATGTATGGACGGACATTCTCTCACTGAAGCACACTACACAGTTCTACAGAATTCCGCCTTGGTGGCTCCGTATATGGATGAAGACAAGAATTTGCTACGCTCCAAACACCCGGAGCGGTCTGATGACTGGATTACACGTGAACAAACCAGGAGTTTCGCCAGCTGGTTGCAGACACGTACCATGCATGACACCTCTATTGAAGATGACCTGTACTTGCTGTCCCAGTTACCATCTTCGAATATAATGACTTTCAAAGGGTACGAGATAAATGGTAATACATTTTACACGATCGCCCAAGATAAGAAGAGCACCAACCAAAACAGTGGTGTTCGCTTTGATGCAGAAACCAAGACGGGAAAGGAAACATATTATGGTTATATACAGGACATATGGGAACTTGACTATCGACGTGGTTTGAAGGTCCCTTTGTTTCGGTGCAAATGGGTCAATATGACACGAGGCGGGGTAACGGAAGACCCGCAGTACGGAATGACAACAGTGGATCTCAACAATCTTGCGTATGCAGACGAACCATTCGTCCTAGCCAATGATGTGGCACAAGTTTTCTATGTGAAGGACATGTCTACCAAGCCAAGAAAAAGAAAAGATAAGGAAGCGAATGCATCGTACGATGAGCCAAAGCGGCACATAGTTCTTTCTGGGAAGAGAAACATCGTGGGAGTGGATGACAAGACAGACAAGTCAGAAGATTATGAAAAGTTTGATGAAATTGCTCCATTCACAGTGAATATTGACCCGAGCATCCCGTTAAATGATGAAGATTTTCCATGGTTACGGCGCAAAGGGACACACGCGAAGAAAAAGTTTCACACCCAAAGATCTGGGATGTGATCGGCTTCACTATCATCACTTTCTTCTGTGTTTCACACCCAGAAGGGAATCTCTGTAATAGTTAGGGTACTTAATTATGTGTTTTGGCATTTGAAACGCGAAGAAATTTTATGTGCAAACAAATTCTTTCATGCCTTTACTGATTTTTGAAGTTAAGTTATTCACAAACTAGTGATTCACACTAATTTCAAATAATTCAAAATTTAAACTATTCAAATTTGAAAACTACGGGCACTAACAGAAGTTTGTAATTTTTTGTACCTAAAGCAAAAATATTCACAAAGAAACTCTAAATACACAAAAAAAAACAACTCAAAAATAAATAAAGCAAAAAAATAAAAAATCCCGCCTACTAGGCCAAAGCGGCCGGCATACGACTAGAAACCTAACCTGTTGTTGGGCCAGGATGCAGGCCCGCAAAGGCCCAGTAGGCCAACAGGGCAGCACAGAACATGTAGGCCCAGTAGGCCTGCTTTGGAGAGGAGCTCGAGAGAGCTATCGCATGGGGGTTTATAAACCAGTGCGGTCGTCCCTCGGCTAGCGAGGTGGGACTAAACTTGCCGCACCGCACCTGAGCCAGCGCACCTCCTTTAGTATCGGGTCGTGGCACCAACCGGTACTAAAGGGGGGCCTTTAGTACCGGTTGGAGCCACCACCCGGTACTAAAGGGGGTCGCTTCCCGCCGCTTGGCCTGGCCAAAACAGGCCTTTAGTACCGGTTGGTGGCTCCAACCGGTACTAAAGGCCCCTCCTATATAAACAACACTTACGAAAATTTCAGTTTCTCATCTGCTTCTTCTCCTCTGCACCGTCGCGCGCCGCGCCCCCCGTACGTCTCCATCCCTCGTCGTCGCCCCCGTCGCCGCGCCATCCCCGTCCCCGTCGTCACCGCCGCCCCGTCCCGGCCCGTCCCGCGTCGTCCCCGTCCCCGTTGTCGCCGCCCCGTACGTCCCCGTCGTCGTCGCCGCCCTGGCCCATACGTCCCCGTCCCCGTCATCGCCGCCCCGTCCCTGTCCCCGTCGTCGTCATCCCCGTCGTCGCCGCGCCCGTCGCCATCCCCGTCGCCGCCCCCCGTCGCCTCTCGCCTCGCCGGTGAGCGCGCGCACACACACACATACATTTTTTGTTTTTTAGTTATACAAATAGTTAGAAATTTTTTCTGTTTTTTAGAAATTGTTAGAAATTTTTCTGTTTTTTAGAAATAGTTAGAAATGTTAGAATAGTTAGAAATGTTAGAATTGTTAGAATAGTTAGAAATGTTAGAATTGTTAGAAATTTTTCTGTTTTTTAGTTATGGAAATAGTTATAAAAAAGTTAGAATTGTTAGAAATTTTTCTGCTTTTAGAAATTGTTAGAAATTTTTCTGTTTTTTAGAAATAGTTAGAAATGTTAGAATTGTTAGAATAGTTAGAATTGTTAGAAATTTTTCTGTTTTTTGGTTATAGAAATAGTTATAAAAAAGTTAGAATTGTTAGAAATTTTTATGTTTTTTAGTTATAGAAATAGTTATAAAAAAGTTAGAAATTTTTCTTTTTTTTAGTTCTAGAAATATTAGAAATGTTATAGAAATGTTAGTTATATAGAAATGTTAGAAATTTAGTTATCAAAATCCAATCATTAAAAAAATGTTACTTTTTGCGGGCATATAGCTAGTATTTGTTCTCGACGATGCCCGGCCCGCATCCTCGCCGTCGACCCGTCCGCGACGACGTCCGACTGACCCATGTCCGGGACTGGGCTCCGCCGGGCTGGCACTGGGAGGTGCTGCCTGGAGGGGCGCGCCGCTTGATGAGGAACCCGGCCCCGGGTCCCGTCGTCGACCCTGATCTCATTTGGTGGCGTTCGCGTGGGCCAGTTTCGGTGCGGAGGGAGCCAGCCCCGCCGGAGGTGGTACGTCGCCGTGTCAGGGAGGAGGACGAGCATGTCCATCGCTATATGGTTGCGTTAGAGGGCGGCAGGTTCTCCAATACCTGGCAGTTTCTTCAGGGATCTCACTTCAGCTATGATCCTGTGAGGGTTCCTTCTCTTCGGGTGTCCACCGCCCACGCCGCAGGAAGTGCGAGTGTCCTAGATTCTTCTGTAGTATTCGATCTTTATTAGCTACCTAGCCAGTGATGTACTCGGTATATAATATTCAAGACGATGTATTCGAGATTATATATTATTCGAGATGATGTATTCGAGATTATATCTATTATTCGAGACGATGTATTCGAGATTATATCTATTATTCGAGATGATGTATTCGAGATTATATCTATTATTCGAGACGATGTATTCGAGATTATATCTATTATTCGAGACGATGTAATTTGAATACTAAATTGTTTTATATTTCTTTTGGCATAGTTAAATAAAAGCTATGGCGGACAATACCAACAGAGAGGGAGAACAGACCATGTTCGATATAATACGCGGGCCAGATGATGATCAGAATGAAGAAGATTATGACGGCTCCGAATTTCTAAACAACACCGGAGAGGGTGATATGATATTCGATCGCGACGACCGAATTGATGAAGTCATGAACTATGATTATGACAACACCGGAGAGGTATATATATTTATATAAGTAGGCATCTGGTGATCATCACATGTTTTAAATGAGTTGAAGATATATTAACGAATCAATCTTTCTTCTTTCAGCCATCCGGATCGAGCAAATCTTCAGGCAACAGGACGAAACGAGGCCCGAACAAAAAGTTGAAGGAGGGCGTAAAGTATAATATCGAGGCAATCAAACCTAATGGTGAACCATTAGCGCCTAAGAAGATTGCGGACAAGTTCGTTCGTCAGTGCGCAGTTCTTGTGAAGGACCAACTCCCGATCTCCCTTCAAGAATGGAGAAAGCCAGCAAAGCCACGTCCAGATCTTACTTTTGTCGATGACAGACAAAAAAGTCTGCTTTGGGATACTCTCATGGAACATTTCACCCTACCAGATCATTTCACAGAAGCAGATGTGCAGAAAGTCAAGGACGCTGCTCTTAGGAAGATGGCGGTTGCATTCAAGAACCACAAGAATCGTGAATGGGACAAGTACGTCAAGGGAGGAAGGAAGACTCCAGTATTCGAGGGAACACTAGAGAATCAAAGTGCTCATTGGGACGATTTCGTGAAATTAAAGGATTCAGAATTATCTAAGGAACGGTCAAGAATAAACAAGGCCAATGCCGCAAAAAAGGATAAGTTCCATAAGCTGGGGCCAGGTGGCTATGCGGTGGGAATGCCTAAGTGGGATAAGTCTGAGAAAGAGATGCTGGATGCAAGTGTCACTCCAGAAACATTGAGCTGGCCCCCCAGGTGCAGGACTTGGTTCTATACGCATCGGGGGGAGTTGGACCCGAAGACAGGCAAAGTTTCCAAGAAGGCATGTCTGGACGGAGCCGAAGATAAGCTACTTGTTGCAATAGAAGAGGCTCGATCCGGGTTGTTCAAGTCCAACAGAGAGAACGACGAGCATGGGCGCTATTCCGTGGTATGAGGGGTTTTTGGACTGGAACGCCGACTACAGAACCCGTGCGAGAAAGAAGATTGCGGAGGAGAAGAAGAGGAAGATGGAGGAGGAGCAGAGGAAGCTCGACTATGAACGCCTTCAAGGCCTAGAATTAGCGCACGCGGACTTGGCAATCAAATTCCAGCAGCAGCAGGAGCAGATCGACTCACTTAGCCAGCAAAGGGGGTCTCAGCAGCTGCAGCAGCTAGCGGATGATCCAGCATTGGATACCACCGCCCCATCCATGCCGAGAAGCAGCGTGGGTTCCGCCCCGTTTGACGCAATGCTGGATAGATACCCCGTGGATGATATCGTGCAGAACACTAACTGCGAGCTACACTTCAAAATTAAGAACATATCCTTGAAGGTGGCGGACGGCGTTGCTTATACAAATTCCCCCGATGCAACCTTCCATTGCAACCCAATTCCGGCAGGCTATGCTTGTGTCGTGGTTGATGAGGTGGTGGACCAATATTCGGGGCTAGAGATTGACATTCCTGGAGGTGACGAGGAGCACACACTCGGAGATGCCAAACATCGTATCATCCTATGGAGAAAGGATTGCATCATCTTTCGAAGGCCACTGACACCGCGTCACCCGACTCCTCGTCGAAGTCCGCCACCGAGTCAGCAGACTCCCGCTCCTCCAAGTCCACCAACGCGTGAGGCCACTCCTCCTCCTCCTCCAAGTCCGGCAAAGTGTCAGGCCACTCCTCCTCCAAGTCCGACACAGCGTCAGACGTCCACTCCTCCTCCAAGTCCGGCACAACCTCAGGCCACTGCAAGTCCGGCACAGCTTCAGGCCACTCCTCCTCGTGCAACTCAGCCCCGTCAGCCGTCTCCGCCGCCTCAGCAATCGCAGAAGAGACACCCCGCAGCTATGGTGCGTAGCGGTACGAGTCGAGGTCATAGTACAGGAAGTACAGGCGGAGGCAAGTGATATAAATATGGTCCAAACCTCACTACTCCTCTTCCTGAGAGGGCTTACGACAGGACCGAGGAGCAAACCAATGCCATAGTGCGAGCAGAAGTCGACGCCCATTTTGGACCGAAACCGCCACCGCCGCCAAGGGAGAAAGTCCCTGTGGAAGTAGTTGACCACTTCATTCATATGGCTCAACCACCAGCTCCTAAGCCTGTTGACACAGACTATGAGCGCCACATCAGGAAGTTACATCGACAACGTCGAGAGAAGAAGGCGAGCTCGAGCTCGAGCAAACAACAAGCAGCTGTCAAAAAATGTGGGAAAACCGTTGCCCAGCTGGGAGAACAGGCGGCGCAATCGATCCCCCCGCTTGTTGTGCCGCGAACAACACGTGACAGTACGCGCACCCAATATTATTGTGGGCAAACAGTTTACGTTCCCGAGGTGGGCGATGTGGTAATAACCCAGGAGCATATAATGCAGGCTGAAACTCTCAAAATCACTGTTGGACAACTCCTCGAGATCGAGGACATGCCTGTGCTTACAGAGGAGGAAATAAAACGGAAATATGCCCGGGGCCAACCTTTGGTCAAGCCATAAGAGGTCAAGAAGCTCCCAACGAGAATGTATGAATTGCATCAATGGTACATGGACATTACCAAGAGATCCGATCGAGAGTCCCTCATGGTGCAAGTCAAGAAGGATCATTACAACCATGAGAATGCTGTGACCATTGAGTATTCTGAACTGTTTCAGTTATACAATCAAGACGCACTCGAAAAATCTATCATCAGTTGCTATTGTCTCTAAGTGATTTCTTTCTGTAATTTAAGTCTCAAGCTAGCTGTAGTGATCCTTTTGATCAATCATTACCTGTAATTATCCTCACTATATTCTTTTCTGTGGTATTATGCAGGATGAAGATGTATGAAATGAGAAAAGGTGGACGCTATGGCATTGGGTTCATTGACCCAAACACCGTTAATGAATACACATGGAAAATAAACAAGCATTATGAAAAGTAGGTAGAGGACAACATTCTAGAGTTCTTGAAGCGCCTCAAATACAATGAAGATATACTACTTCCTTACAACTTCCAGTGAGTCACACTTTCTTGTACTACAAATTCTCTGTTTTTGCCTACTAGCTAGCTACATGTTTTTGCTTACATATGCCCGCTTAATTAAGACATGCAAACGTGTGTGCATGCAGATTTCACTGGATCTTGTGTATCATTAAAGTTGACGCCGGAACAGTTCAAGTACTGGACTCACTACTCAAAGCAAATAGTGACTATGACATCTTGTTTGGGATAGTCAACAGGTAATTTCAATCATTATTAACTATATATCTCGGCCTATTTAGTTCGTCATTTCATGATATGAACTATTTAATAACCCCTTTATTCATTTTCTTTGTCGGCGGGCAGGGCTTGGGCAAGGTTCATCGGCGTCACGGAAGGCGAATGGAAACGACAGCTGAAATGGTTTCGACCCAAGGTAAGTAATTAAGTAGTACTAGCTAGCTAGTTGCCATCTCTTTAATTATCATGCTTGATTAAATATTATCTGATCAAATTAAATTCCATTCTCGTAATAAAGGCCCTGAAGCAGGCGCAGGGGACTGATCTGTGTGCATTCTGCGTTTGCGAGAACATTCACATGATGGCGTTCGAAAGGAGCAGATCTCAAAGACAGGAATGGGTACGCTTGTCAGAACACTATTCACAATTTTTACACCATTATCGATATCTAGTCACACAACTAATACACATGCATATTGATATCCTTCTTAACAGTTCAAAGAGGTGCGGGACAAGCTCCTAGAAACGGAGCGCGTAGAAGCACTTCAAGAGGAAATTGCGGGATTTTTGCTCGACCAGGTCATAAATCCGAAGGGAGAATACTATTACCCGCTACCGCCCCCATTGACCAGGTCATGAACCACTTCCAATTGTCATCGTGCTCCGAAGGCACCAATTAGGCTAATGCCACTGGCTCTGAAGGCAACATGCATATGTAGGAGAAATTGTATATAGCTATACATGTGTGTATGTGTGAATTAATATGGTGGTTTGTGAGACATTGATGATATATATATATGATTGGTTCTACTAAAAATTCTATTTATATATATATGCATAACGTGTACAATGTGTAGTATCGTAAAATACCAGCAAACGAAAAAGAATTAAAATGGAAAACACAAAATTAAATGAAAAAGAAATCATAAAACCAAAAACCCCCCAAACATTTTAGTACCGGTTGGTGTTACCAACCGGTACTAAAGGGCTCCCGGCCCCCGGAGCTGGCTCGTGCCACGTGGTTGCCCTTTAGCACCGGTTCGTGCTGAACCGGTACTAAAGGGGGGGGGCCTTTAGTGACCACACTTTAGTGCCGGTTATGGAACATGCACTAAAGGGCCTTACGAACCGGTGCTATTGCCCGGTTCTGCACTCGTAACTAGAGAGGGGAGAACATTGTATTGAGATCCAAAAAGAGAGAAGAAGCCATCTAGCTACTAACTATGGACCCGTAGGTCTGAGGTAAACTACTCACACTTCATCGGATGGGCTATGGTGTTGATGTAGAAGCCCTCCGTGATCGATGCCCCCTCCGGCAAAGCTCCCGAACAGGCCCCAAGATGGGATCTCATGGATACAGAAAGTTGCGGCGCTGGAATTAGGTTTTTGGCTCCGTATCTGATCGTTTGGGGGTACGCAGGTATATATAGGAGGAAGGAGTACGTCGGTGGAGCAACAGGGGGCCCACGAGGGTGGAGGGCGCGCCTAGGGGGGTAGGCGCGCCCCCTACCTCGTGGCCTCCTCTTTTGTGTCTTGACGTAGGGTCCAAGTCTCCTGGGTCTTGTTCATTGAGAAAATCACCTTCTCGAAGGTTTCATTCCGTTTGGACTCCGTTTGATATTCCTTTTCTTCGAAACCCTAAAACAGGCAAAAACAGCAATTCTGGGTTGGGCCTCCGGTTAATAGGTTAGTCCCAAAAATAATATAAAAGTGGAAAATAAAGCCCAATAATGTCCAAAGCAGTAGATAATATAGCATGGAGGAATAAAAAATGATAGGTACGTTGGAGACGTATCAAGACCACCTTGGAGGAATAAAAAATGATAGGCCCTGGTCGGCGTTCGCGGTTAATTCAAGATAACACGCTTAACGAGATCTTGGTATTTGATTTGAGTCTGGCCACTGGCCTATACGCACTAACCAACTACGCGGGAACAGTTATGGGCACTCAACGTCGTGGTATCAGCCGAAGCCTTCGTGATGTCAGCAACTGAGCGGCGCGCGCCGGGTTGGACTGGAACACCTGCTCTTGTCTAAGGGACGCTAGGTCTGCTTGCCGGCCGCGTACGCAACGTGCAGGTGTCCAATGGGCGATGGACCCAGACCCCTGCGCCATAGGATTTAGACCGGCGTGCTGACCTCTCTGTTCTGCCTAGGTAGGGCTGCGACGTGTTGATCTTCCGAGGCTGGGCATGACCCAAAAAAGTGTGTCCGGACAAAGAGGATCGAGCATGTTGGGAAATGTGGTGCACCCCTGCAGGGAAGTTTATCTATTCAAATAGTCGTGTCCCTCGGTAAAAGGACAACCCAGAGTTGTACCTTGTCCTTATGACAACTAGAACCGGATACTTAATAAAACACACCCTTTAAATTGTGAGATACAACCCGGTGACTGCTCTGTCACTGGGCGACGAGGAGAGGATCGTCGGGTAGGTTTATGCTATGTGATGTTCTTGGTTATCTTACCATCTACTCTCTTCCATATGCTTCAAGATGGAGGCTGTCAGCAGCGTAGTCTTCGATAGGACTAGCTATCCCCCTCTTATTCTGACATTCTGCAATTTAGTCCACTGATACTACCCATTTCATTGATACCAATGCATATGTAGTGTAGATCCTTGCTTGCGAGTACTTTGGATGATTACTCACGGTTGGTTTCCTACTTCTTTTTCCCCTTTTCCCGGTTACTGCGATCATATGATGGAGTCCACGAGCCAGAGGATCCCAAGGATGATTCTACATGGAGTTTGACTTCGAGGAGTTGTTAGGAGGTCCCAGGCAGGAGGCCTTGCCTTTTCGATCGTTACTACTTTTGTGCTAGCCTTCTTAAGGCAAACTTGTTTAACTTATGTCTGTACTCAGATATTATTGCTTCCGCTGACTCTTGTGTATTTCGAGCTTATGTATTCGAGCCCTCGAGGCCCCTGGCTTGTAATATAAAGCTTGTATTATTTTAAATTGTGTCTAGAGTTGTGTTGTGATATCTTCCCGTGAGTCTTTGATCTTGATCATACACATTTGCGTGTATGATTAGTGTACGGTCAAATCGGGGGGCGTCACACCCCTCCCCCTCCTCTGTTTGTTTCATAGGAACCATACCGTTTGAAGTTCGTCTACCTATCCAAGGCACCATATTTTGTTTTGATAGCTAGCTAATGACTTACAAAGATAAGATTCATCCCCCCTCACAAAACGTATAAAGGCTAATATAGACCTTTAACAAATCATATTTACTTTTGTTTGTATGATGGGTCACCCACGAGATGTATACAAGTGCGATGCCTCGCATTCGAACTCTACACTTCCCATTCATTTCTGCACGTAATAACCACTAGGACAACTAAGCAGTTGTGCAGATTTTCTCCTTTCTACCTTCTTATGGAAAATATAACACTCATAGAAGAACCTTGTTTCACCGTTTCTCTTCAGAATTTTTTTGTTTTTCTAATTTATTTTTCAATCTTTCTGTCTATTTTTGTTTCTTATCTTAATTGACAAACTTTTTTAAAAATCGTCAACTTATTAAATTTTTGTGAATATCGTTTCAAATTTGATGAACTTATTTTTTATGGAAATTTGTAATTCTAATTGTTATGGAAACACAAACAATTTTTGGAACGCGAAATTTTTTTGAAACTTCAAAAAAAAGAAAATTTTAATAAATTGATGAACAAATGTAAGACAAACATTTTTTAAAATTTCTAAAAACAAATATTTTTTGAAATTGTAAAACAAAATTTGAAGACATGAACATTTTTTGAATACCGAACATTTTTCTAAAAAATTTATGAAAAATTGAGCAAACACATTCGGAACAATTTTTAAAAAGCATGAACATTTTCTGAAATTCCCGAACATTTTTTTAAAATATGAACATCGATATAAAAAAGTTCATCGATTTGAAAAACAGTTCATCGATTTGAAAAAAGTTCACTAATTTGAAAGAAGTTCATCCATTTGAATTTTTTTCCCAAATTTGAAAATAAAGTTCACGAAACTAAAAAATTTCTTATATTTGAAAAGGAGTTCATGAATTAAATACTTTTTTCACAGGCCCGACTAGGCCAGTCCATTATCCCTCACGAAAAAAAGGAGAAAAATAAAATATCAGTTTTAAGTACCTGTTAAATTAATGATTTTAAATATTTATTTCTCTAAACCTGGCATGGATGTCTACCATGGGTATGCCCACCTACTGGGAGAAGTTGAGGTCATTTCATGAATTTTTTAAAAAATGCCATGTTCAACGAAGGATGTTCGGCGGGCAACAAGGCTCCGTGTGTTAGCATGTTGTATTCCGAAATTATTGGAATGGTCCCAATTTTTTCATGGTCTTGTACGAACGATTAAAGGCACTATGCCAAGTTGTTTAAGTTTTCAACAATTCATGCATTTTCTCAGTATAAAATGACAGATAAATAGTCAAACGTGACACAACTTGCATACGGTGTCGGAGTTTGTTCAACCCTGACATGAATGCATATGATTGGCATGCCCACCTATTGACCATGTTCAACGCATGGTGTTTGGGTAGCGAAGAAGGCTCTGTTTGGGAGCATGTTTTTTTGTCATTTGTCAAATGACCCCAAAAAATTTCCATGAGCTTATATGACCAATTAAAGGCAGCATGCCCAGTTGTTTTGGTTATCGGCAACTTTTGCATTTTCTGGAGTTTTTAAGATCAAAAAACACCGCTAAATGGTTGGGCATGTCGCAACTTGCATACGATGTTAGAATTAGTTCAAACCTGACATGGATGCCTACCATGGGAATTCTCACATACTTGTAAAATTTGGGTTCATTTGAAGGATGTTCAAACATAGACAATGTTCAATGAAGGATATTCAGGTTGGCCAAAAGGCTCCCTCTCAGAGCACGTTATTTCTTGACATTCTTCAAATGGCCCCAAAAAAATTCACTATCTTCTATGACAAATTAAAGGCACCATGCCAAGTTGTTTGATTTTCTGACAATTCTTGCATTTTCTGGAGTTTCCTCGGTGAAAAATAGCTGATAAATGGTGGGACATGTCGCAACATGCATATGATATCGTAATTCGTTCATACCTAGCATGGATGCCTATAATGGGCATGCTTACCTGCTTGCAAAAGTTGGAGTCATTTCACGGATGTCCAAAAATAGTGTGTCAAACGGAGAATGTTTAGGTGCTAGAAGGTTCCGTCTGAGAGCATGTTATTTCTCGACATCCTTGAAATGGATCCAATTTTTACCATGGACCTGTGTGACCAATTCAAGACACCATGCCAAGTTGTTTGGATTTTAGACATTTTTTCTATTTTTTGGAGTTTTCGGCGGAAAAAGGCAGATAAATGGCCGGATATGTAGCAACTTGTATACGGTGTCGGGAATCGTTTGAACCTGGCATGGATTCCTATCATGGGCAATGCCCACCTTCCTGCAAAAGTTCGGTTCATTTCAAGGTTGTCCAAAACTAGACCATATTCAATGAAGGGTGTTTGGATAGGCGAGAGGGTCTTTTTGGGAGCTCCTCGTTTCCAAAAACCCCTTAAATGACCCCAATTTTTTTCATTGCCTTGTATGACCAATTCAAGGTAGCCAAGTTTTTTTTTAGTTTTCGTCAATTTGCATTTTCTGGAGTGTTCTCCGTAAAAAATGCCAATAAATGGTCGTATGTGTTGCAACTTGCATATGATGTCGAAATTCATTCAAACAAGGCATCGCTTCCTACCATTTGATGCCCACATGCTTGCAAAAATTGGGGTCATTGTAAGGATGTCCAAGAATAGAACATGTGCATCCCATGGAGTTCGAGTAGGGTAGGAAGGGTCAGTTTAAAAGCACGTTGTTTTTCGACATCCATCAAATGGCCCCAGAATTTTCCAACAAGTTCTTGTTGGGGAATGCAGTATTTCAAAAAATTTCCTACGATCAGGCAAGATCTATCTAGGAGATGCATATCAACGAGAGGGGAGAGTGTGTCCACGTACCCTTGTAGACTGAAAGCGGAAGCGTTTAGTAACGCGCTTGATGTAGTCGAACGTCTTCGCGATCCAACCGATCCAAGCACCGAATGTACGGCACCTCCTTGTTCAGCACATGTTTAGCTCAATGACGTCCCTCGATCTTTTGATCCAGTTGAGGACGAGGGAGAGTTCCGTCAGCACAACAGCATGATGAGGCGATGATGAAGTTACCGGCGCAGGGCTTAGCCTAAGCATTACGATGATATGACCGAGGTGTGTAACTGTGGAGGGGGGCACCGCACACAGCTAAGAGAAGACTTGGTGTTCCTTTGTGGTGCCCCCTCCCATGTATATAAAGGGGGGAGGAGAGGTGGCTGGCCCTAGGGGGGCGCGCCATGGGGGGAGTCCTACTCGGACTCCCTGTCCAAGTAGGATTTGGTCCCCCTTTATTATTCCAAGTAGGAGAAGAAGGGAAGGAGGAAGAGGAGAGAAGGAAGGAGGGGGGCGCCGCCCCCACCCCTTGTCCAATTCGGACTGGGCAAGGGGGGGCGCGCGCCACCTCCTAGCCGGCCCTCTCTCTTCTCCACCAAGGCCCATGGTGGCCCATTAACCTCCCGAGGGGGGGGGTCCGGTAACCCCCAGTACTCTGAAACTTATCCGAAACGACCCAAACCATTTTGGTGTCCGAATGTAGCCTTCCAATATATGAATCTTTATGTATCGACCATTTCGAGACTCCTCGTCATATCTGTGATCTCATGCGAGACTCCGGACAAAGTTTGGTTCATCAAAACATGAAACTCATAATACAAATCATCATCGAACGTTAAGCGTGCAAACCCTATGGGTTCGAGAACTATGTAGACATGACCAAGACATATCTCCGGTCAATAACCAATAGCGGAACCTGGATGCTAATATTGGCTCCTACATATTCTACGAAGATCTTTATCGGTCAAATCGCATAACAACATACATTGTTCCCTTTGTCATCGGTATGTTACTTGCCAGAGATTCGATCGTCAGTATCATCATACCTAGTGCAATCTCGTCATCGGCAAGTCTCTTTACTCATTCCTTAATGCATCATCCCGTGACTAACACATTAGTCACATTGCTTGCAAGGCTCATAGCGATGTGCATTACCGAGAGGGCCTAGAGATACCTCTCCGATACATGGAGTGACAAATACTAATCTCGATCTATGCCAACTCAACAAACACCATCGGAGACATCTGTAGAGCATCTTTATAATCACCCAGTTATGATGTGACGTTTGATAGCACATAAGGTGTTCCTCCGGTATTCGGGAGTTGCATAATCTGATAGTCTGAGGAACATGTATAAGTCATGAAGAAAGCAATAGAAGAAAAACTAAACGATCATTATGCTAAGATAACGGATGGGTCTTGTCCATCACATCATTCTCTAATGATGTGATCCCGTTTCAAATGACAACACATGTCTATGGTCAGGAAACTTAACCATCTTTGATTAATGAGCTAGTCAAGTAGAGGCATACTAGGGACACTTTGTTTTTCTATGTATTCACACATGTACTATGTTTCCGGTTAATACGATTCTAGCATGAACAATAAACATTTATCATGATATAAGGAAATATAAATAACAACTTTATTATTGCCTCTAGGGCATATTTCTTTCAGTCTCCCACTTGCACTAGAGTCAATAATCTAGATTACATAGTAATGATTCTAACACCCATGGAGTCTTGGTGTTGATCATGTTTTGCTCGTGAGAGAGGCTTAGTCAACGGGTCTGCAACATTCAGATCCGTATGTATCTTGCAAATCTCCATGTCTCCCTCCTTGACTTGATCGAGGATGGAATTGAAGAGTCTCTTGATGTGCTTTTCTTGTGAAATCTAGATTCCTTTGCCAAGGCAATTGCACCAGTATTGTCACAAAAGATTTTCATTGGACCCGATGCACTAGGTATTACACCTAGATCGGATATGAACTCCTTCATCCAGACTCCTTCATCTGCTCCTTCCGAAGTAGCTATGTACTCCGCTTCACACGTAGATCCCGCCACGACGCTCTTCTTGGAACAGCACCAACTGACAGCTCCACCATTCAATATAAATATGTAACCCGTTTGTGACTTAGAGTCATCCGGATCAGTGTCAAAGCTTGCATCGACGTAACCGTTTACGACGAGCTCTTTGTCACCTTCATAAACAAGAAACATATCCTTAGTTCTTTTCAGGTATTTCAGGATGTTCTTGACCATTGTCCAGTGATCCACTCCTGGATTACTTTGGTACCTCCCCGCTAAACTAATAGCAAGGCACACATCAGGTCGGGTACACAGCATTGCCTACATGATAGAACCTATGGCTGAAGCATAGGGAATGACTTTCATTTTCTCTCTTTCTTCTGCAGTTGGCGGGCATTGAGTCTGACTCAACTTCACACCTTGTAACACAGGCAAGAACCCTCTCTTTGACTGAACCATTTTGAACTTCTTCAAAACTTTATCAAGGTATATATGCTTTGTGAAAGTCTAATTAAGCATCTTGATCTATCTCTATAGATCTTCATGCCCAATATATAAGCAGCTTCACCGCGATCTTTCATTGAAAAATTATTATTCAAGTATCCTTTTATGCCATTCAGAAATGTAGTATCATTTCCGATCAACAATATGTCATCCACATATAACATCATAAATGCTACAGAGCTCCCACTTACTTTCTTGTAAATACAGGCTTCTCCAAAAGTCTGTATAAAACCATATGATTTGGTCACACTATCAAAGCGTATATTCCATCTCTGAGAGGCTTGCACCAGTCCATAAATGGATCGCTGGAGCTTGCACACTTTGTTGGCACCTTTTGGATCGACAAAACCTTCTGGTTGCATCATATACAACTCTTATTTAAGATATCCATTAAGGAATGCATTTTGACATCCATTTGCCAAATTTCATAATCATAAAATGTGGCGATTGCTAAAATGATTCGGATGGACTTAAGCATCGCTACGGGTGAGAAGGTCTCATTGTAGTCAACTCCTTGAACTTGTCAAAAACCTTTTGCAACGAGTCAAGCTTTGTAGACAGTAACATTACCGCCAACGTTAGTCTTCTTCTTGAAGATCCATTTATTTTCTATTGCTTGTCGATCATCGGGCAAGTCAACCAAAGTCCATACTTTGTTATCATACATGGATCCCATCTCATATTTCATGGCCTCAAGCCATTTCGCACAATTTGGGCTCATCATCGCTTCTTCATAGTTCGTAGGTTCTTCATGGTCAAGTAACATGACCTCCAAAACAGGATTATCGTACCACTAGTGCGGATCTTACTTTGGTTAACCTATGAGGTTCGGTAGTAACTTGAACAAATGTTTCATGATCATCATCATTAGCTTCCTCAATAATTGGTGTAGGAATCACTTGAAGGAAATATGCCCTAGAGGCAATAATAAAGTTGTTATTTATATTTGCTTATATCATGATAAATGTTTATTATTCATGCTAGAATTGTTTTAACCGGAAACTTAGTACATATGTGAATACATAGACAAACAAAGTGTCACTAGCTAGTATGCCTCTATTTGACTAGCTCGTTCAATCAAAGATGGTTAAGTTTCCTACCCATAGACATGAGTTGTCATTTGATTAATGGGATCACATCATTAGAGAATGATGTGATTGACTTGACCCATTCCGTTAGCTTCGCATTTGATCATTTAGTATATTCCTATTGCTTTCTTCATGACTTATACATGTTCCTATGACTATGAGATTACGCAACTCCCGAATACTGGACGAACACTTTGTGTGCTACCAGACGTCACAACGTAACTGGGTGATTATAAAGGTGCTCTACAGGTGTCTCCGATGGTACTTGTTGAGTTGGCATAGATCAAGATTAGGATTTGTCACTCCGATTGTCGGAGAGGTATCTCTGGGCCCTCTCGATAATGCACATCACTATAAGCCTTGCAAGCAATGCAAATAATGAGTTAGTTGCGGGATGATGTATTACGGAACGAGTAAAGAGACTTGCCGGTAACGAGATTGAACTAGGTATTGAGATACCGACAATCGAATCTCGGGCAAGTAACATACCGATGACAAAGGGAACAACGTATGTTGTTATGCGGTTTGACCGATAAAGATCTTCGTAGAATATGTAGGGACCAATATGAGCATCCAGGTTCCACTATTGGTTATTGACCGAAGATGAGTCTCGGTTATGTCTACATAGGTCTTGAACCCGTAGGGTCCGCATGCTTAACGTTCGGTGATGATCGGTATTATGAGTTTATGTGTTTTGATGTACCGAAGGTAGTTCAGAGTCCCGGATGTGATCACGGACATGACGAGGAGTCCCAAAATGGTCGAGTCATAAAGATTGATATAATGGACGGCTATATTCTGACACCAGAAGGGTTTCAGATGATCTCGGAGAAAACTGGAGTGCCGGAGGGGTTACCGGAACCCCCCGGCGGCTAATCGGCCTCGATGGGTCCTAGTGGAGAGAGAGGGGGGCCGGCAGGGCAGGCAGCGTGCCCCCTCCCCTTGAGTCCTAATAGGAAAAGGAAGGGGGGGCGGCACCCCCTTGCCTTTCCCCTCTCCCACTCCTTTCTTCCCCCTCCTAGTGGGACTAGGAAAGGGGAGTCCTACTCCCACTAGGAGGAGGACTCCTCCTCTTGGCGCGCCCTCCTAGGGCCGGCCGTCCTCTCCCTTGCTCCTTTATATATGGGGGCAGGGGGCACCCCATGGATACACAAGTTGTTCTTTGATCTTTTAGCCATGTGCGGTGCCCCCCTCCACCATAATCTACCTCGGTCATATCGTAGCGGTGCTTAGGCGAAGCCCTGCGTCGGTAGCTTCATCAACACCATCATCATGGCGTCGTGCTGACGGAACTCTCCCCTGAAGCTCTACTGGATCATGAGTTCGTGGGACGTCACCGAGCTGAACGTGTGCAGATCGCGGAGGTGCCGTACGTTCGGTACTAGGATCGGTCGATCGTGAAGACATACGATTACATCAACCGCATTGTCATCACGCTTCCGCTTACGATCTACGAGGGTACGTGGATGACACTCTCCCCTCTCATTTCTATGCATCACCATGTTCTTGCGAGTGCGTGGGAATTTTTTTTAAAATTATTACGTTCCCCAACAGTGGCATCCGAGCCAGGTTTATGCGTAGATGTTATATGCACGAGTAGAACACAAAGGAGTTGTGGGCGTGGGTATATACATATTGCTTTCCGTCACTAGTTGATTCTTGATTCAGCGGCATTGTTGGATGAAGGGGCCCAGACCGACATTATGCGTATGCTTACGCGAGAGTGGTTCTACCGATGTGCTTCGCACACATGTGGCTAGTGGGTGTCTGTTTCTCCAGCTTTAGTTGAATCAGATTCAATGAACAGGGTTCTTTCTGAAGATCAAAAAGCAATCGCTATACCGCATTGTGGTTTTTGATGCGTAGGTAAGAACGGTTCTTGCCCAGCCCGTAGCAGCCACGTAAAACTTGCAACAACAAAGTAGAGGAAGTCTAACTTGTTTTTGCACGGCATCTTGTGATGTGATATGGTGAATACATGATGCTAATGTTTATTGTATGAGCTGATCATGTTTTGTAACACAGTTATCGGCAACTGGCAGGAGCCATATGGTTGTCGCTTTATTGTATGAAATGCAATCGCCATGTAATTGCTTTACTTTATCACTAAGGGGTAGCGATAGTCGTAGAGGAAATAGTTGGCGAGACGACAACGATGCTTCAATGGAGATCAAGGTGTCAATCCGGTGACGATGGTGATCATGACGGTGCTTTGGAGATGGAGATCAAAGGCATAAGATGATGATGGCCATATCATATCACTTATATTGATTGCATGTGATGTTTATCTTTTATGCATCTTCTTTTGCTTAGATCGACGGTAGAATTATAAGATGATCGCTCACTGAATTTCAAGGTATAAGTGTTCTCCCTGAGTATGCATCATTGCGAAAGTTTGTCGTGCCGAGACACCACATGATGATCGGGTGTGATAAGCTCTACGTTCACATACAATGGGTGCAAGTCAGTTTTGCACACGCGAAATACTCGGGTTAAACTTGACGAGCCTAGCATATGCAGATATGGCCTCGGAACACTGAGACCGAAAGGTCGAGCGTGAATCATATAGTAGATATGATCAACATAGTGATGTTCACCATTGAAAACTACTCCATCTCACGTGATGACCGGACATGGTTTCGTTGATATGGATCACGTGATCACTTAGATGATTAGAGGGATGCCTGTCTAAGTGGGAGTTCTTAAGTAATTTGATTAATTGAACTCTAATTTATCATGAACTTAGTACCTGATAGTATTTTGCATGTCTATGTTATTGTAGATAGATGGCCCGTGCTATTATTCCGTTGAATTTTATACGTTCCTTGAGAAAGCAAAGTTGAAAGATGATGGTAGCAATTACATGGACTGGGTCCGTAACTTGAGGATTGTCCTCATTGCTGCACAGAATAATTACGTCCTGGAAGCATCGCTAGGTGTACCACTCGCGCCGGCAACTACAGACATTGTGAATGCGTGGCAGTCGTGTGTTGATGACTACTCGATAGTTCAGTGTGCCATGCTTTACGGCTTAGAGCCGGGACTCCAACAACATTTTGAACATCATGGAGCATATGAGATGTTCCGGGAGTTGAAGTTAATATTTCAAGCAAATGCCCGGATTGAGAGATATGAGGTCTCCAATAAGTTCTACAGCTGCAAAATGGAGGAGAATAGTTCTGTCAGTGAACATATACTCAGAATGTCTGGGTACTACAATCACTTGATTCAACTGGGAGTTAATCTTCCGGATGATAGTATCATTGACAGAATTCTTCAATCACTACCACCAAGCTAAAAGAGCTTCATGATGAACTATAATATGCAAGGGATGGATAATACTATTCCCGAGCTCTTCGCAATGCTAAAGGCTGCAGAGGTAGAAATCAAGAAGGAGCATCAAGTGTTGATGGTCAACAAGACCACCAGTTTCAAGAAAAAGGGTAAAGGGAAGAAGGGGAACTTCAAGAAGAATGGCAAGCAAGTTGCTGCTCAAGTGAAGAAGCCCAAGTCTGGACCTAAGCCTGAGACTAAGTGCTTCTACTGCAAACGGAATGGTCACTAGAAGCAGAACTGCCCCAAGTATTTGGCGGATAAGAAGGATGGCAAGGTGAACAAAGGTATATGTGATATACATGTTATTGATGTGTACCTTACTAATGCTTGCAGTAGCACCTGGGTATTTCATACTGGTTCTGTTGCTAATATCTGCAACTCGAAACAGGGACTATGGATTAAGCGAAGATTGGCTAAGGACGAGGTGACGATGCGCGTGGGAAATGGTTCCAAAGTCAATGTGATCGCGGTTAGCACGCTACCTTTACATCTACCTTCGAGATTAGTTTTAGACCTGAATAATTGTTATTTGGTGCCAGCGTTGAGCATGAACATTATATCTGGATATTGTTTGTTGCGAGACGGTTATTCATTTAAATCTGAGAATAATGGTTGTTCTATTTATATGAGTAATATCTTTAATGGTCATGCACCCTTGAAGAGTGGTCTATTTTTGATGAATCTCGATAGTAGTGATACACATATTCATAATATTGAAGCCAAAAGACGCAGAGTTGATAATAATAGTGCAACTTCTTTATGGCACTCCCGTTTATGTCATATTGGTGTAGAGCGCTTGAAGAAACTCCATTCTGATGGACTTTTGGAATCACTTGATTATGAATCACTTGGTACTTGCGAACCATGCCTCATGGGTAAGATGACTAAACGCCATTCTCCGGAACAATGGAGCGAGCAACAGATTTGTTGGAAATCATACATACTCATGTATGTGGTCCAATGAATATAGAGGCTCGCGATGAGTATCGTTATTTTCTCACCTTCACAGAAGATTTAAGCAGATATGGGTATATCTACTTGATAAAACACAACTCTGAAACATTTGAAAAATTCAAAGAATTTCAGAGTGAAGTGGAAAATCATCGTAACAAGAAAATTTCTACGATCTAATCATGGAGGAGAATATTTGAGTTACGAGCTCGGTCTTCATTTAAAACAATGCAGAATAGTTTCGCAACTCACGCCACCCGGAACACCATAGCGTAATGGTGTGTTCGAACATTGTAATCATACTTTACAAGATATGGTGCGATCTATGATGTCTCATACTGATTTACCGCTATCGCTTTGGGGTTATTCTTTAGAGACGGCTGTATTCACGTTAAATAGGGCACCACCTAAATCCGTTGAAACGACGCCTTAGGAACTGTGGTTTGGAAAGGAACCAAAGTTGTCGTTTCTTAAAGTTTGGGGTTGTGATGCTTATGTGAAAAAGCTTCAACCTGATAAGCTCGAACCCAAATCGCAGAAATGTGTCTTCATAGGATACCCAAAGGAGACTGTTGGGTATACCTTCTATCACAGATCCGAAGGCAAGAGATTCATTGCTAAGAATGGATCCTTTCTAGAGAAGGAGTTTGTCTCGAAAGAAGTGAGTGGGAGGAAAGTAGAACTTGATGAGGTAACTGTACCTGCTCCCTTATTGGAAAGTAGTTCATCACAGAAATCTATTCCTGTGACTCCTACACCAATTAGTGAGGAAGCTGAGATGATGATCATGTAACTTCAGATCAAGTTACTACCGAACCTTGTAGGTCAACCAGAGTAAGATCCGCACCAGAGTGGTATGGTAATCCTGTTCTGGAGGTCATGTTACTTGACCATGATGAACCTACAAACTATGAGGAAGCGATGACGAGCCCAGATTCCACAAAATGGCTTGAGTCCATGAAATCTGAGATGGTATCCATGTATGAGAACAGAGTGTGGACTTTGGTTGACTTGCTCGATGATCGGCAAGCCATCGAGAATAAATGGATCTTCAAGAAGAAGACTGACGCTGACGGTAATGTTACTGTCTACAAAGCTCGACTTGTTGCGAAAGGTTTTCGGCAAGTTCAAGGAGTTGACTACGATGAGACTTTCTCACCTATAGCGATGCTTAAGTCCGTCTGAATCATGTTAGAAATTGCCACATTTTATGATTATGAAATTTGGCAAATGTATGTAAAGACTACATTCCTAAATGGATTTCCGGAAGAGGAGTTGTATATGATTCAACCTGGAGGTTTTATCGATCCAAAGGATGCTAAGAAAGTGTGTAAGCTCCAGCGATCCATCTATGGACTGGTGCAAGCATCTCGGAGTTGGAACAAACGTTTTGATAGTGTGATTAAAGCATATGGTTTTATACAGACTTTTGGAGAAGCCTGTATTTGCAAGAAAGTGAGTGGGAGCTCTGTAGCATTTCTAAAATTATATGTGGATGACATATTGTTGATTAGAAATGATATAGAATTTCTGGATATCATAAAAGGATATTTGAATAAGAGTTTTTCAATGGAAGTCCTTGATGAAGCTGCTTATATATTGGGCATCAAGATCTATAGAGATAGATCAAGACGCTTAATTGGACTTTCACAAAGCACATACCTTGATAAAGTTTTGAAGAAGTTCAAAATGGATCAAGCAAAGAAAGGGTTCTTGCCTGTGTTACAAGGTGTGAAGTTGAGTCAGACTCGGTGCCCGACCACTGCAGAAGATAAAGAGAAAATGAAAGGTGTTCCCTATGCTTCAGCGATAGGCTCTATCATGTATGCAATGCGGTGTACCAGACCTGATATGTGCCTTGCTATTAGTTTAGCAGGGAGGTACCAAAGTAATCCAGGAGTGGATCACTGGACAGCGGTCAAGAACATCCTGAAATACCTGAAAAGGACTAAGGATATGTTTCTCATTTATGGAGGTGAAAAAGAGCTCATCATAAATGGTTACGTCAATGCAAGCTTTGACACTGATCCGGATGACTCTAAGCCACAAACCGGATACGTGTTTATATTGAATGGTGGAGCTGTCAGTTGGTGCATTTCTAAGGAAAGCGTCGTGGCAAGATCTACATGCGAAGCGGAGTACATAGCTGCTTCAGAAGCAGCAAATGAAGGAGTTCATATCCGATCTAGGTGTCATACCTAGTGCATCGGGTCCGATGAAAATCTTTTGTGACAATACTGGTGCAATTGCCTTGGCAAAAGAATCTAGATTTCACTAGAGAACCAAGCACATCAAGAGATGCTTCAATTCCACCCGCGATCAAGTCAAGGAGGGAGATATAGAGATTTGCAAGATACATACGGATCTGAATGTTGCATACCCATTAACCAGGCCTCTCTCACGAGCAAAACATGATCATCACCAAGACTCCATGGGTGTTAGAATCATTACTGTGTAATCTAGATTATTGAGTCTAGTGCAAGTGGGAAACTGAAGGAAATATGCCCTAGAGGCAATAATAAAGTTGTTATTTATATTTCCTTATATCATGATAAATGTTTATTATTCATGCTAGAATTGTATTAACCAGAAACTTAGTACATGTGTGAATACATAGACAAACAAAGTGTCACTAGTTTGCCTCTATTTGACTAGCTCGTTGAATCAAAGATGGTTAAGTTTCCTAACCATAGACATGAGTTGTCATTTAATTAACGGGATCACATCATTAGAGAATGATGTGATTAACTTGACCCATTCCGTTAGCTTATCATTTGATCGTTTAGTATATCGCTATTGCTTTCTTCATGACTTATACATGTTCCTATGACTATGAGATTATGCAACTCCCGAATACCGGAGGAACACTTTGTGTGCTACCAAATGTCACAACATAACTAGGTGATTATAACAGTGCTCTACAGGTGTCTTCGATGGTACTTATTGAGTTGGCATAGATCGAGATTAGGATTTGTCGCTCCGATTGTCGGAGAGGTATCTCTGGGCCCTCTCGATAATGCACATCACTATAAGCCTCGCAAGCAATGCAACTAATGAGTTAGTTGCGGGATGATGTATTACGGAACGAGTAAAGAGACTTGCCGGTAACGAGATTGAACTAGGTATTGAGATACCAACGATCGAAACTTGGGCAAGTAACATACTGATGACAAAGGGAACAACGTATGTTGTTATGCGGTTTGACCGATAAAGATCTTCGTAGAATATGTAGGAACCAATATGAGCATCCAGGTTCCGCTATTTATTATTGACTGAAGATGAGTCTCGGTTATGTCTACATAGTTCTCGAACCCGTAGGGTCCGCACGCTTAACGTTTGGTGATGATCGGTGTTATGAGTTTATGTGTTTTGATGTACCGAATGTAGTTTGGAGTCCTGGATGTGATCACATACATGACAAGGAGTCTTGAAATGGTCAAGACATAAAGATTGATATATTGGACGGCTATATTCTGACACTGGAAGGGTTTCGGATGATCTCGGAGAAAACCGGAATGCCAGAGGGGTTACCGGAACCCCCCGGGCTGGCCAGGGCAGGCCGCGCACCCCCTCCCCTTGAGTCCGAATAGGACAAGGAAGGGGGGCGGCACCCCCCTTGCCTTTCCCATCTCCCACTCCATCCTTCCCCCTCCTAGTGGGACTAGGGATGGGGAGTCCTACTCCCTCTAGGAGGAGGACTCGTCCTCTTGGCGCGCCCTCCTAGGGCCGGCCGGCTCCCCCTTGCTCCTTTATATATGGGGGTAGGGGGCACCCCATGGATACACAAGTTGATCTTTGATCTTTTAGCCATGTGCGGTTCCCCCTTCCACCATAATCCACCTCGGTCATATCGTAGCGGTGCTTAGGCAAAGCCCTGCGTCGGTAGCTTCATCAACACCATCATCATGCCGTCGTGCTGATGGAACTCTCCCTCGAAGCTCTACTGGATCGTGAGTTCGTGGGACACCACCGAGCTAAACGTGTGCAGATCATGGAGGTGCCGTACGTTCGGTACTAGGATCGGTCGATCGTGAAGACGTACGACTACATCAACCGCGTTGTCATAACGCTTCCGCTTACGGTCTACGAGGGTACGTTGACGCCACTCTCCCCTCTCGTTGCTATGCATCACCTTGATCTGGCGTGTGCGTAGGAATTTTTTTTAAATTACTATGTTCCCCAACATCACTGGAACTGATTTCTGTGATGAACTACTTTCCAATAAGGGAGAAGGTACAATTACCTCATCAAGTTCTACTTTCCTCCCACTCACTTCTTTTGAGAGAAACTCCTTCTCTAGAAAGGATCCATTCTTAGCAACAAATATCTTGCCTTCGGATCTGTGATAGAAGGTGTACCCACTGTCTCCCTTGGGTGTCCTATGAAGACACATTTTTCCGATTTGGGTTCAAGCTTATCAGGTTGAAGCTTTTTCACAAATTCATCGCAGCCTCAAACTTTAAGAAATGACAACTTGGGTTTCTTGCCAAACCAAAGTTCATATGGTGTCATCTCAATGGATTTCGATGGTGCCCTATTTAAAGTGAATGCAGCCATCTCTAAAGCATAACCCCAAAACGATAGCACTAAATCTGTAAGAGACATCATATATCGAACCATATCTAATAAAGTGTGTTTACGACGCGCTGTGGTGTTCCAGGTGGCGTGAGTTTCGAAACTATTCCACATTGTTTCAAATGAAGACCAAACTCATAACTCAAATATTCACCTCCACGATCAGATCGTAGAAACTTTATTTTCTTCTTATGATGATTTCCACTTCACTCTGAAATTCTTCGAACTTTTAAAATGTTTGAGACTTATGTTTCATTAAGTAGATATACCCATATCTACTCAAATCATCTGTGAAGTTCAGAAAATAATGATACCCACCGCGAGCATCAACACTCGTCGGACCGCATAAATCAATATGTATTGTTTCCAATAAGTCTGTTGCTCGCTCCATTATTCCAGAGAACGAAGTCTTAGTCATCTTGCCCATGAAACTACAAAAAAAGACACATCTGTGACATTTTGGGCCGAACGAATTATTTTCTGCCATGCTTATGACACTTCTATAATGATAATTGTGACAAAACCTGGTATCATCATAGATGCTACTTCTATGACAAAAAATCATGATAGAAAATGGGCTTGTCTTCCTAGGCGGGACAGAGACGCAGCTACATGACATTCTTTGGGCCGTCCATGACGGAGAAAACCATGGTAGAAGCGAGGGCGAGAAAAATATTAGGGGAGTTCCCGGTTACGGTGGGTGGTTGGGGCCGAGCGATGCGTGTTTCTCTCATATGTACGCGCGTGTGTGTGAGGCGTTGTGCTCTAACTGAACTCGAGCGAGGCATTGCGCTCTAACTGAACCCGAGCGATTGCACTGCAGGCTACACATTACTGAACCTGAGCGATCGATCGATACCTTGCTGTTAACTGAACCTGAGTGATTCCTTCGCTACTGCTGCTAACTGAAGCCGATCGATGCTGCCTCTTGATGAATAGTGAGCGTTGTTTGGGGGTTTGGATGAACAGTTCCCGGTGGGGGGTTGGATGAACAGGACCCCGTGGTAGTAGAGGCCGTTGCCGTAGGATGAACAGGGCCCCGATCGATCGAACGATTGATGAACATGACCCAGTGGAGGGTTGGATGAACAGGACCCCATGGAGGGCTGGTTGAACAGTAGCCGGTGGAGGGCTGGTTGAACAGTAGCTGGTGGAGGGCTGGATGAACAGTAGCCCATGGAGGGGTGGTTGAACAGGACCCCGTGGAGATGGCTGGTTGAACAGTAGCCGGTGGAGGAGCGCGTGGTGGAGACTGGCCGAACAGGTGCCCGTGGATGAACAGGTGCCCGTGGATGAACAGTTGCAGGTGGAGACTGGAGGAGGTCGACGGTGGATGAAAAGTAGCCCATGGAGGCTGGAGGAGGTCGACGGTGGAGATGAACAGTATCCCGTGGAGTCCCGTTTTGCGGTACGCCACACCCCTCCCGATGAACAGGACCCCCGTTTCGACCGTAGCGCTCCAACACAAGACTGTTTCCTCCATTTTGCGGTATGCCACACCCCTCCCGATCAATAGGACCCCGTTTCAACCGTAGGAAGTCCGTTTCCTCTGTTTTGAGGTACGCCAGACCCCTCCCGATGAACAGGATCCCGTTTCCACCGTGGCCGATCGAACACAAGGCCGTTTCCTTCGTTCTGCAGTACGCCAGGCCTCGTTTCCATCGGTTGTTCCGTCCAAGCCGGTTGGCTTCTGATGAACAGCACACGTTCCATTGCCTCCCGATGAACACGACGCATTCCGTTGCCTCCCCATGAACACGACGACGATGCAATTTTTCAGTTTCGACCTAGCCACAGCCATGTACAGGAGCCCTGGCCGTACGTATGCGCCAGTAGGTGTTCGAGACCCCGCCCGTATGTACGTACATGGCCGTATTTACTTTCTTGCACCCTGGCCGCTGTACGTATGTGTACATGCTACGTGCGTGCCTCAACTACGACACGTGCGCGCCTCTAGTACCACACGTGCACTTCCTTACACGGCCATGGTTCATCACTGCAGCCTGCAGACAGGCCGATTGACCAGTATGTACGTACACGTTCACGACTAGAATGACAATGCTACGTACGCTTTGACCAGGTGGGTCCCAACTGTCAGGCACTTCCTTGCATGCGAAGATGTAGCTGGTGGGTCCCAGTAGCCAGGGGGCGAATCATTTTTTTTGCCCGTAATATGGACGCACTTCCTTGCGTGCGAAGGTGTAGCTGGTGGGTCCCAGCAATCAGGGGAAGAAAACATTATTTTTCAGGGTAAAAAGGATACAGTTGCATGCATGCGTCCATGGGTGTGGTGCGTCCCCACTGTCAGCTTCTCACGTACAGTCATCTTCCGATGACTCTCGTTTGTTGACCACGTTGGCCACACCGTGCCAAGCGCACCAAGGCCGATGGACGACAGTGAGGCCTCAGACTGGAACGACCCGGAGATGGGGAAGAAGCGACAGTGGAGTCGTAGACGGAGAGGAGTGGGAAACTTGACTGGTTTGGGTGCGCGGCAGCACTGCCGCCCACGGGAGACAGGAGCAAGAACATAGTTTGAAGAAGGAGCACAGCTGTTGGATTAACATCCAATGGTCCAGCTGCTAGAATCATTTGTTGATTAAGTTGGCAAAGCCCTGCATACACGTCCGCTTAGTAGGCCCACAAGTTAGCCACCAAATCTGACGGGTCCTAGCTGTTAACGGGAGGAATAGTTTTTTCCGCATAACAACGAGGCACTTCCTTCTGTGCGAAGATACAGTCGGTGGGTCCCAGCTATCAGGGGGAGGAAAAAAAATTTCAGCTTAATAAGGAGGAACTTTCCTTGCGTGTAACCATGGACCTCGTGGGTCCCAGCCATTAGGCTCTCCATGTACAGTGCTCTTCCGATGACTCTCGTTTGTTGACCACGCCACGCCAAGCGCAGCGAGGCGGTGGACGACGGCGAGGCCCCGCATGAGAATGACCCAGAGATAGGAAGACACGACAGTGGAGTTGCAGATTGAGAGGAGTACAAGGGTTATAATTGGTTCTGGTGCAGCGTGGGGCTGCAGTTGGTGAGAATAGCAGGAGGTGTGGAGGTTTCGAGGGATAGTCTGGCCGGCGGTGGGGTACGCTTTGCAGCGATGCGTGCTAAGCAAAGCCGCTAGCCGCTGGAGGCCGGACCAGGCGGTCCCGGCGACGCTGGAGGAAGAAGACGAGAGATTGAAGGTGCATGCCGGACGTTGGATATAAATCCAATGGTTGTGGATGTTATAATCATTTGTTGACCAAGTTGACAACGCCCTGCGTAGGCTTCAACCTATTGGCCCACATGTCAACCTGCAAAAATGTGGCATATATTTAACCCATGTTTTCTAGAATGTACAGTCTATTTGCTGGGCTGGGTGAACAAATAATTTCACGTCAATGCGGCCCATTTAATATTTTCTAAGAAATCCCATCCCATTTGCACTTTCTAGAAATACACGAATTAGCTGGGCTCGTTCTATATACAGTATAATGTTAGGTTAGAAGGAGCAATTAATATGAAAAAATAAAGCATTGCGACACATTTTTTATATATAAAATTAACAAATTAGCGAGTTATTGCTCAAAATAAAAATGAGCACGTTATTATTACATTAGTCCTTAAAATCTTCGCAAGCTTTTGTACGCAATCACCAGGATTTTCCTTCCTGTGAGTCAAAAACAACCAGGATTTTCCTTGCCAACTTCTGTTAAACATTTACTTTTATAAGTTAATAACACGTGGGATGTTTTTATAATGTATATATAAGTCTCTATAAAATATACGATAATAGTAATTATATAAATATATATAGTGTGGTTAGAAGGGAAAACATAAATTGGACACAACATTAGTGTTCTTATATATATATAGATAAATAGAACAGAAATCTGCGTTTTATTAAGAAAATACATTGGGCCACCGACCTTTAAGAAAAAGTAAAACCTACGTTGGGAGGCCCATAGGCCGGTATGGACCTCAAAAAATAAGTTGGAACCACTGTCTCCATATGTCGTGGGCTACTCATACCTAGGCTTAGCTGATACTTGTTTGCCCTCTGGAAAAAAATGATACCAGCTAGATCCCCAAGCGAACTGGATGAAAGAGGGGGCCAGCGGCCCGACTGAAGAAGCACATCAGACGCGATATTTTTCTTTAGTGGATGGCTCTCGATGGTGTTTTTTTACTTGCCTCTGCACCATACAACTTGTATTTTTAGCCTCCCGGTCCGTGGTGGACCAACATCCGATTTGCTGGGTGGGCCAACCTACAGAAGCCAGCACTCGATTTTTCATCAAGCCCCAAAAACAATGCAATACTACTTGTTTTGAGGCCGAAAACATTACGGCAGAGGTTGAGCGGGGGAGGGGGAAGACAGGGCAAAAATATTAAAAAGAGCTGATGCACCGTTGCTACCCTAACAAAGCAGGTGCAATTCTTCTCCGGAAGAAGGTGTGCTGTTGACACCCACACGTCACAAATCCCACAGTAGACATACTAACAAGTTCACACACAAGTACAACAGAACATGTAAACATTTGTATCAAACTCAGGTTCACAGGACATGTTCATATTCATAGCCAACATTCACAATCAACAACTCAAAATATTCATATATATACACAAGTTCAGCATGTCTATGCATCCAAATGATTGACAGATCACACGACAATATTCATAGATAATTCACAAAAAGAATCAGATGTACACATGTTTAGTATGTTTATGCAACCAAATGATTGAGATCACAACCAATATCATCCATGGAAGAACTTTAATTACCTAGGGTACAGACTGGTAAATGGTGTTCAGTCGGAGGTACTTCTTGCTAAAATTAATGCTTGTACGAGTAAACTTTCGAGTACATAAGAGGCAGCACAAACAATCTGAACTTTGCTTGTAGGTTTATCCTCAAATAGTGGCCTCGTGCCGAGGGAGGTTTGAGAAACTTGGCCACTACTTTCACCCAACTAGTTTATTGGCTCATCTTGGTCCTGTAGCTCGCCAAAATTCTACATTCCAGACAATAAAGGAGGCGGTTGAGAAAATGAACTACCCAAATTTTTTATGTAGTTCAACTGAAATGGAGCATCCCTGGCGTGCAGACTGATTAAGTGCCAGATGAATATATGCATCAACCAACTTGTCTGTAATCTTTAGACTCCATGCCATACAGTTCGCTACCATATGTGTCGATAACCAAAAGGCACAGGCTGGGACCAAAGACTGGACTGCGTTTTTCTGGGCTATGCGCCAAGCAATATTTTTGGCGTTCACTCTCCTAATACTTGGAGTTTGAAAACTAGTTGATGCCGGTTGATACTCGAATGAATATAGGCACTTCTTCTTGTCAACATCAATGCTTGTCTGGGTGAACTTTGGAGTACATAGCAGCAACATAAGTACCTGTCCGTCTGATCTTTTTGTGCAGTTCTACTGAAATCACCCAATGTAATGATTTGCTTGCGAGTTCAGGCTCCAAGTTACTCCTTTATGAAATCGGCAAACAGTAGCACAATACAAATTACCAATACATATTACAAGCACAATAATCAGGATAAAGACCAGTACCAACCTGTGTGAGGTAGCATATCAATTACTATTTACTTTGACTGGAAGCCGTGAAAAGCCAAGCGACTGACAGCAAAGGAAGGAAGCAAGCCCAGATTAGCGACTGACAAGAAAGGAAGGAAGCTGTCGAGGCAATGAAGCACCCAAAGTTTTTGTGAAGTTCCACCAAAATCGAGCATCCATGTTGGCACATATATTGAGAGCCTGAGATTACTGTAATAGTGGGACTAGTTGATGAAACATACACTGACAAATAGAAGCACCCTCATTATCTTAATGGGTAAAGTTAGCAACATAGTAGTCTTGCTTAAAGAGAGGTATTAGTTTATTTAATCAGTGCCAATTAGCTCAACACTCAAAGCATTGCCATGTATGATAGGTTGCAAAACTTTAACGTGCAAAGATAAAGGAGTTTCTCACGACAGTAGCACAATACGAATAGAGATGACAGCAAACTAATATGGATGAAGGCCTTAGGTCGGTACCAACCTAAGAAAAAAGCTTACTCATGTAGTCCCAGAAGAGATGATAAAGCACTCACTTGAATCACTCAATAGTATATATTTTTGTGCACTTCAAATGTATGGTTGAAATCGCTCTTGTTTACCAGTGTTGAGATTATATCGAAAGATTATCAAGAACTTCCAGTAGAGTTAAAGCACTGGCTGGGATATAGTTCATTGTATTGTCTTGTGTAGTTCCACTACAATGTATGATTGGCACAACATGATCCCTGTTTGCACAAGTAGGAACAAGGTGAAACCTTCATTAGCTTAGTGAGAAAGGATAGAAAGACATTAGCATATTACTCTAACAGTAACATCAAATTTATCATGGACAATACGAAGAAGTGGAAGGGCTCCCTGGAGGATCGTCTCACATGTAAGATAGACGTTGCCGGAGCCCTTGAATGGCCTCGGCCGAGGCCTCGGCTTCAGCAAGATCACCTTGGCACTATTTATTCTTCTTCTTCTTCCTCTTCATGCTTTGTTTCTCTTTCTCCTCACCAGTTGGTGAAACCAAGTACATGATTGGCCTTCTATTTCAGAATTGGTTTTGTCAGTGAGGAAGTACAAGTGTACTTGTAAACAATAGCATTATTTCCTCGTGGCAATGCAAAATAGAGATGAACACATGCATTAAATATCATTATTACCTAAAGGAAGGTTATGGTGCCAATATGGATGATAATGATGCATTCAACCATCTTATGTGTGGATAGCAAATCTAGTCCTGGTCATACCACTGTGTACAACATTTCTCTTATATTTCCTTTTCGACCAAGAGACCGGTTGGATGACCAGTCTGTACTACTTTCACCCCTATCCTTCCTATTTATACCAAGTCCGATGTACATACTAAATTCCCCCACCCCCACTTTATTTCTTGTTTGAACCATGTACAAGATTCGACTCCATGAAGTATCTTTACCTCTAACAATAGAAGAAGAAAAATACTCCCTTCATCCCAAAATTCTTGTCTTAGGTTCATCTAGATACGGATGTATCTAATACTGAAGCATGACTTGATACATTCGTATTTAGAGAAATCTAAGACAAGAATTTTGGGACGGAGGGAGTATGTGTCGTTTGACCATCTGATCGAGAGGGGCTGAGAGGTAGAAAATGATGCACAGGCAGTGACGTAGCGAGCTGGGGAAGTAGAGCTAGGGCAATTTCGAAGGAAGATATACCTGAAGGTCGTCGGGATGTGGATAGGTGGGCGGCGGGAGGCTGGATCTTGCCACACTATGGCAACGACGAAGGGTTCGGAGGACCTCCCGCGCCGGCGCTCGGCCAGAGATAATGGTGCGGCTGGCAGTGGGTCTCCTCCCTCGCTGTCGACGACGACCTAAACGCTGCCCCTCCTCCCCTTCACCGGCGGAGGGGGATACGTCCGGATCTGTAACCAGCGGTAAGGATAGAAAGACAATGTTTTTTGAAGGGAGAAAGATAGTGTTACCACCGCTATCTTGTTTAGATCTGAAGAGGATGAGACTGTGTGAATAGAGCAACCCTAGCAAGCAAGCGCGGAGGCTCCGGCCTATATATACGTAGTGGGATAGTTTTCCTTTTTCACTCCATCAAAACAATCATTTAAAATTGTGTACGTCCCAGGTCACCATTTTTTTCGAGTTGTTGATTGTTTTTTGAGATAGCTACCCGCTTATTCCAAGTGGTGTTACGATGTGCCAGGTTGCACTTTGTATCGTTCAAGTCTGGTACAAGACCTTCCATTAAATGAACAACCACCCCCTCGTAAAATTTGTGAACAAGTCCATGGCTAAAATTATCAGAAACGTGGGCTGCCCCAACATGCATTATTATTTATTTTTCTATGTGGGAGTATCCTCAAAACAAAATGTGAGAGTACAATATGTATTGGGCGCCTTTGCAATTGGTGCTAAATTTTGACCAAAGATTTAACTGAAAAAATGTTAGTGCATGTTAACAAAAATTATATTGTTTAATTCGTATTTGAACATAGTTTTCAATTATGTAATTTTTTGTGACCTGCATGCACATTTGGTTAGTTAAATTTATAGTCAAAATTTGGCAAGGTGCGTTAAATCAACACATGCAAGTATCAAAAGGAGAGTCACGGCATGCATGCAAGCGTTGTAATTAATGCATCGGTAAATGCAAATTATTGAAATATATCGAGTGCAGTGCTTTGATGTGCCGCGTAAACTCGTACAAGACCGAGAAGTTTGATTACTACAATGCCGCTCGCCTTATCCGCACTTGCCTTTGGTTGCATGACAGGTGGGCCACCCACCTGTTGGGCCCACCTGTCATACACACAAAGGCAGGAGCAGTAAGTCAATGAAGTTGCGTCCCTCCCTCACCCATGAGCGTGGTGGCTGGCAGGACTAGGAGAAGCTTTCGTTCGCTACACGCTCTCCCTCCCACACGCGGTGGACATGCAACAGTTAAATCGGTGTCAGATGGCCAGAAGCATGCAGTAGTACTCCATCATTGTTCGACTTCCCGAAGAGGCTAAGAGCCAAGCGCAGCCCGGATGCTCGTGTGGCAGTTTCATGTGTAGAGTAGTCTAGGATAGCGTGTACCGTGCATGTAAGCTTAAAATCGTTGGATTCGGCTCCATGCTTTTTTGATTAAAATAATCTTTTGGCCCTACCTGTCATCCTGGTGATTGTAGTTTGCACACTCATCTGGTCAAGATAGGAATATATATTTTAATTTCTAGTGGGGTAAATGTTAGAGGTTGCAGCAAATGGAGTATTCTACACTACGGGTCTTTTAGCCAAGTTTAGAGGCAACCATGTGGGGCCAGTGCTATGATGTGTCGCGTCAACTCGTACAACAAGGAGAAGCTTGATTTTACTACTGCACGCCTTCTCCCTCGCCCATGCGCGCGGTGGCTCGCAGACGAGGACAAGCTTTTGCTTAGGCTGGTCGTAATGGAATACTAGTATCATGCATATGATACTAGTGTATGATACTACACATCCATAGTGCATAGTATCATATGTTAGTATCATCGATGACTTCATTTATTAGGATGCATGACACATAGTAGCACAACATTTAATATGATACAGTGTCATGATATGATACTCAACCCTCTCTTTCTTTATTTACTTCTATGCCACCTCATCAAATTTGCCTAGTTGGCATGCATGAGACTCCCCCGTTCCTAAATATTTGTCTTTTTAGATATTTCAAATGGACTACCACATACGGATGTATATATACATATTTTAGAGTCTAGATTCACTCATTTTGCTCCCTATGTAGTCACTTGTTGAAATCTCTAGAAAGACAAATATTTAGGAACGGAGGGAGTACTACCTATGATACTCCCATTACAACTAGCCTTACAAAGTACTACAACAAGCTATCCCTCCTGCACGCGGTGGATGGACATGCAGCAGTGGATTCGATATTGTAGAAGTAGTAGTAACATCATTGTCCGTTTTCTCGAAGAGGCGAAGAGCCAAGCGCAACCCGAACGTGGCAGTTGCGAACGCTCGCCACATTGTGTTTGGTTGCATTCTCATCTCAGCATAGTTGTTCCCTCTTCGTGCATGCTCATTCCAGCACTCCTCTTCATGCATGCTCTTCTCATGCATGCTCCTAGTGTATTTGTGTTAAGCTAGTGTGTACTCATGCACCCTTCATACACCCTACCAAACACCCAAAAGTGGGTCGAGAAGGGCTTGGAGCACGCATATAGCTAGGCTTTTGCATGAGACAAAATTGCTATTTGAGACCACTATTGTAGTACTACTTGCTAGTATAGCCCTGTAACCGGAAAGGAGTATTTGCCTTTCTAGAGATTTCAACAAGTGACTACACTACACCCTAAATGAGTAGTACTAGAGCAAAATGAGTCAATCTACACCGTAAATAAATGCGTAGTTCTCTCGTTTTTCTCACCGCCTTGGTCGCGGTGCACAATAGAGTACTCCTATATGACTAGCCACTCTATCTACTTGCGGGACATCAAAGCATCCGGGCCCGCGTGCCATCCACCAAATCACAGCGAGGTGCTATAGTCGAGACTCACTGGTCACCCCGGTGTGGCCTCGAAGTGGCTTCGAAATTGGACTGGACGAAGCAACCATCATTTCACTGGAACGCTCGTTGAATCCCTTTCTCCCCTTTCTTGAAGAAAACCTCACTCCAGGCTACTCACTTCTGCCATTTTTCTTCTATACCGACGAAGGAAAGGTGGGTGAATCAGTGATGCTACTATGTTTTCATTCCAAGAATCTTCTTTTTGCGAAGCACCGACCTATTCTCACAGCCTATTATTTTCCCATTTTCATTGCGAATGTGCTTTCCTTTCGATTGCTTTTTGTGTGTCAGTTCATTGATGGATCCTGGAGCACTAGGCAAAGAGTTGACGGCGGACAACCCACAGGAGACAACGATCTCCAGGAAGCGAGCACCGACCAATGAGTTGACATGTTGGCGGGCCAACTCGTGGAGACGAAGAACTCCAAGAAACAAGCACTGGCCAAAGAGTTGACGACGTTGGCGGACGAACTCCTTAAAGAAAGTTGGAGGAATAGCAAGGGCCCCATCGTGCCTACCCCAGAAACTCTAATGGCCACCTATGCGAGGCTAAAGGCCGTGTTTGAGGAGATAGTCGCCGTTGAGAAGCAGTATTCCCTTGGAAAGATGATGGATGAGGGAGTCCTGGACTAAGGAGTCGTCGGATGTCCGATCTATTGGATATGGGACGGACAGATGGGCCGTAAAGATACAAAGACCGAAGACTCTACCCATGTCCAGATAGGACTCTCCTTGGCGTGGAATGCAAGCTTGGCAATCAACTATGAAGATTCCTTTCTCTGTAACCGACCTTGTGTAACACTAGATCCCTCCTGTGTCTATATAAACCAGAGGTCTAGGTCCCTAGATAGATCCTCATAATCATAGTTAGGCTAGACTTTTAGGGTTTAGCCATTACGATCTCATGGTAGATCAACTCTTGTAATACTCATATTCATCAAGATCAATCAAGGAGGAAATAGGGTATTACCTCCATAGAGAGGGCCCAAACATGGGTTAACATTGTGTCCCCCGTCTCTTGTTACCAAAGATCCTAGACGCACAGTTCGGGACCCCCTACCCTAGATCCGCCGGTTTTGACACTGACATTGGTGCTTTCATTAAGAGTTCCACTATGCCGTCGTCAAGAAGTTTTGATGGCCCCTTCAATCACTTACAACAACGTTCTCCAAGGGAAAGTCTTCCTCCCCGGACTGATCTTCGTCGGCGGCTTCGCACTATGGGCCAACTCGATTGGCCATCTGGAACAGATCGAAAGCTACGCCTCTGGCCACCAGTTCAGATTTGGAAGCTTGAACTATGTCGCGCATATCCGTGGAGCCTTGATCTTCGACGGATTCGAGACCGCGACAGCTGCTCCTAGCCACTACAATGAACATGACTTAGATCTGTCATTGGGCCATACGCAGGAAATTGCACCTGAAACCGCTCTGGTCTTAGATCCAGAGTAGGTCACGCCATCCGAGGATAGGAAGCTCAATCCCGCCACAGAAGCCGCAGACTCCACGGTGTTGGAGCCGCACACAGACTTAACTTCCAATAACATCTGTGTCACCGGAGCTACGGACTCATTTCCGGTTATAAGTTCCGAACTATGTGCGTCCGTGCATGCCGAGCATGATCGGTCATCGATCGCCGAATTCAGCGTCGTGGACATCTTCCGGCTCCCGCCTTTGAGCGACATGCTAAACTCGTTAAGAGCACTATCTTTAGCGGGAGGCTCACAGCCGAATTGTGTCCGGCTCGAACCGGAGGCTGATGATGGAGAATTTCACTTCCCACCCACCACCCACTTCATAGCCACTGTCGAAGACTTAACTGACATGCTCGATTACGGCTCCGATGACATCGACGGTATGGACAACGATGCCGAAGAAGAAGAGGCCCAGAACTCGTCGTTAATTGGACGCTGGATGGCCACTTCCTCGTATGATGTATACATGGTGGATGCACCAAAGGAGAACAGCGGCGATGACAAAGAATATCCAGTTGAGGATAAACCTCCTGAGATACAATCGAAGCGCCGGCGTTAGCGGCGCCGCTCTAAGTCACACCGCAGTAAAGACAGCAACACTGGCACAGGAGAAGATAACACTCTGGAAGGCGCCGAAGACAACGAAGACCCCGTTGACGCAACTACTAAACAGGATGAACGGGAAGATGGGCAGGATAGCCCTGGTAAACAGGACATGCACAAAGACTTGGAGGATAGTAATTATCTCCCGCTCTCCGAGGATGAGGCGAGCCTCGGCACTGAGGATTTCATCGTGCCTGAGGAACCTCTTGAGCAGGAGCGCTTCACGCGCCAACTAATATCCACTACAAGGAGCCTGAAAAAGAAGCAGTAGCAGCTTCAAGCTGACCAAGATCTGCTCAACGATAAATGGACTGATGTCCTAGCAGCCGAAGAATACAACCTCAAAGCGCCCAGCCAAAAGCTACCTGACGCGCAAATTGCTACCTCAGTTCGACGACGAGGTGCCGGAACACATACCACCATCGCGCAATGCGGCTGACCGACCACCATGTGGTCGGGATAAAATGGCAACTCAAGTCGAATACCAGCCCGCCCCGCCTCAATGCAAAGGCAGAGGTAAACCAGCTTGCGGTCATACATATGACCTTCAGCGGGACCTGAACAATAAAGCAGGACATACTATATCAATCTACGGATCACGAGGACGTGCCCCGACATGCGACGACGGCCATCTATTCGGACGTGACAAACCTAGTCATGCACGGGCTAAAAGCCGCATACGGACTCCATTAGAGCTACGTCGCGATACGACCCGATATAGAGGCGCCGCACACCCTCATTGCTTCACCGACAAAGTCATGGAACATGAATACCCAGAAGGGTTCAAACCCGTGAATATAGAATCATACGATGGAACCACAGACCCCGCGGTATGGATCGAAGACTTCATTCTCCACATTCATATGGCCCGCGGCGATGATCTTCATGCCATTAAATACCCCCCCTAAAACTCAAAGGACCAGCCCGGCACTGGTTGAACAGCCTGCCCGAAAATTCCATTGGCAGCTAGGAGGACATGGAAAGAAGCCTTCCTTGATAACTTCGAAGGTACATATGTTCGACCTCCAGACGCTGACGACTTAAGCCATATAGTCCAACAGCCCGGAGAGTCCGCCAGGAAATTCTGGACTAGGTTCTTAGCTAAAAAGAACCAGATCGTCGACTGTCCGGATGCCGAAGCCCTAGCGGCCTTTAAACACAGCATCCGCGACGAATGGCTCGCCCGCCACTCGGCTAAGAGAATCCAAAGTCCATGGCAGCCCTCACGGCACTCATGACCCGCTTTTGTGCGGGCAAGGATAGTTGGCTGGCCCGTAGCAAAAATAATGCAAGCGACACCGGCACCCCTGAAGCTAAAAATAGCAACGACAAGTCTCAACGAAACAGATACAAGCATCGAAATAACAATGAAAACACCGAGGATATGGCGGTCAATGCTGGATTCAGTGGTTCTAAGTCCAGTCAGCAGAATAAGCTGTTTAAAAAGAACAATTCGGGCCCATCCAGCTTGGACCGCATACTTGATCGTCCGTGCCAGATTCATGGCACCCCAGACAAACCACCCAATCATACCAATAGACATTGTTGGCTTTTAAACAGTTCGGCAAGTTAAATGCCGAAAACAAGGATAAGGGGTCGCAAAGCGAAGACGACAACGAGGAGCCCCGGCCACCGAACACAGGGGGACAGAAGAAGTTCCCTCCTCAGGTCAAAAAGGTGACCATGATATACGCTACCCACATCCCCAAGAGGGAGCGCAAGCACGCGCTCAGGGACGTCTACACGATAGAGCCAGTCGCCCCAAAATTTAATCCATGGTCGTCATGCCCGATCACTTTTGATCGTCGGGATCATCCGACTAGTATCCGTCACGGTGGTTCAGCCGCACTGGTCCTGGACCCAATAATTGATGGGTTCCACCTGAAGCGAGTCCTGATAGACGGTGGCAGCAACCTCAACTTGCTCTATCAGGATACAATGTGCAAAATGGGCATTAACCCATCACGGATCAAGCCCACAAAGACTACCTTTAAAGGTGTCATACCGGGAGTAGAGGCCCGCTGTACGGGCTCAATCACACTAGAGGTTGTCTTCGGATCTCCGGAAAACTTCCGAAGCGAGGAGTTAATCTTCGATATCGTCCCCTTTCGCAGCGGCTATCACACACTACTCGGACGAACTGCATTTGCTCGATTCAACGTGGTGCCACACTAAACTTATCACAAAATCAAGATGCCCGGACCATGCAGTGTCATAACAGTCAATGGAAACACGGAACGCTCCCTCCGCACCGAGGAGCACGCCGCTGCCTTAGCGGCAGAGGTACAGGGCGGCCTTTTCAAGCAGAACTTCAATTCAGCGGCCGATCCCCCGAACACTTTCAAGCGAGTCCAAACCATTCTGTAGAAGGACAGCTCGGCTCGTCAAGAGCTCGACTAGAAATTTGACCTCCATCCGAGTCCTGATCAAGTGGCGGCAATTGTACCGCGCGTACATAATTACGCACTAAAAGTACCATGGACACGGATGGAGGCATAATCGTCTTGTGATTCGCAATACGGCTCGACCGCCTCGGACACACATAATTTCACTATTTCCTTTTTGTTTTCTTTTTTCTTTTTCTCTTTTTCATAGGCCTTTCCTGACGGCTTGACCATCAACTCTTTTCGAAGTATAAAAACACCAAGGCAACAAGAAGCATGGACGTACTGGGAATCTTTAGGTGGTTTCTTTAACAATTCCTTTACCTATTTTTCAGGACCCACACGCAGCTCTCCCTTGGTTAAGGCATAGTAAATAGCCTTATCATTATTGCACTACTTGTATAAATGCGCTTTAACGCACCAAGGAAATTATAATAGAAACAGTTTGCGGCCCAAATTTTACGGCTCTAGCCTACCACTTGTTCTTCCTTTTCTTCCTTTTTGTCTTTTCTTTTCTGGTAACTCTATCAGATAACACCCCTACACTCTGGTGCATTTCAATTTGCCAGGGGCTTCATAGCGCCCCGCAACATGGCAACAAAAGTCCGAACACTTTTATAGTACAGTTTGGCACCCCGAATTTAGCACTATATGCATTGGCTCCGAATCATGTCATTGGTCAATAGTTGGGTTGCCCGGCTCTTGTGCTTACTACCTTATGTTCCGCTCTATCGGCTCGGGTAGTAAAGAGAGAACTACTGCGATTGTGCCCTGGTTTACCCAAGTGAGCACCTCAGTAGAGAAAGCCGAAAACTGATTGTCATGATGCGGCAAGAGCCGGTCAGCTCTTCGGAGGTCTCAAATCCTTAGAGATTTTTTCCGCATTATGCGAGAGATTGGTACTTACCCGATCAAGTGTTTATAGCATCCTAGTCCGGATACTAGGGGGCTGTGCCTATATTTCTATTGTCAAACTCCTATGGCTAAGTGAGGATGCTAAAGCCGCATAGTCTGATTACCCGGTTCGTCGCACTAAACACCTCCTTCAAGGACCAAACAATTGGATCAAGAGTGTTTAGATTACATCCCGAACACCCCCGTATTTCCTACGTGGGGGCAGAAGCAGACGACTGGCCAACTCTCAGATTTGACATAACACGGCCGCACAGGAGGAGAATTTTTTTAACAAAACATTTTATTACATAGCGATTTTGTTTCATCATACAAGGCAAAGACAACATGAATATATTCATTCGAAAATAATGTCTTGCGCACATTGCGTTGCTACAATGCAAGACCCCTCCGGTACATCTGCGAAATACCGCTCGGGCGTCCGGTGCTCCTTGCCCTCTGGTGGCCCCTTGGTCGTCAGCTTGACGGCGTCCATCTTCGCCCACCACACCTTGACGCGGGCGAAGGCCATGCGCACACCTTCAATACAGGCCGATCGCTTGACGACGTCTAGCCGAGGACAGGCGTTCACTAGCCGCTTCACAAGCCCAAAGTAGCTGTCGGGCATAGCTTCGGCAGGCCACAACCGGATTATCAAATCCTTCATGGCCAGTTTGGCCACCCTATGCAGCTCAACCAGCTGTTTTAGCTGATCGATGAAGGGCACGGGATGCTCTGGCACAAGGTATTGCGACCAGAACAGTTTCTCCATTGAGCTCCCTTCTTCGGCCCGGAAGAACTCCACGGCGTCGGACACACTGCATGGCAGATCTGCAAATGCCCCTGGAGAACTCTGAATCCGGGTTAGTAGGAAATATTTCTTCTTCACATACTTGCTTTGCATACTAAATGCCTTACCTGCTGCGATCTTCTTGGCCTCCTGGATCTCCTGGAGGGCACCCTGGGCTTCAACACGGGCCGCTTCCGTGCTTTGGCGAGACTTTGAGAGTTCGGCCTCTCGAGCCGAGACATCACTGAGGGAGTCCTGGATTAGGGGGTCTCCGGACAGCTGGACTATATCCTTTGGCCGGACTGTTGGACTATGAAGATACAAGATTGAAGACTTCGTCCCATGTCCGGATGGGACTCTACTTGGCGTGGAAGGCAAGCTAGGTAATACGGATATGTATATCTCCTCCCTTGTAACCGACCTTGTGTAACCCTAGCCCCCTCCGGTGTCTACATAAACCGGAGGGTTTAGTCCATAGGACAATAACAATCATACCATAGGCTAGCTTCTAGGGTTTAGCATCTACGATCTCGTGGTAGATCAACTCTTGTAATACTCATATCGTCAAGAACAATCAAGCCGGACGTAGGGTATTACCTCCATCAAGAGGGCCCGAACCTGGGTAAACATCATGTCCCTTGCCTCCTGTTACCATCCGCCTTAGACGCACAGTTCGGGACCCCCTACCCGAGATCCGCCGGTTTTGACACCGACATTGGTGCTTTCATTGAGAGTTCCACTGTGTCGTCATCATAAGGAGGATGGCTCGTCTTGTTGTCAAGGACAATATCACCTCTGGGGGAGCCCTGGCTGTAGGCCAAACTCTCCGACTAGGCGGCTTCGCCATGACCGCCCGCTCGGTCGCTTCGCCAATGATGACCTCTCGGGTCGTCGAAAACAGCCTCCACATCGGCTCGGAATTTACCGAATAGATGGACCCAATGGAGCTCTCCTCTTTGAACGAGCTCTTGGATCGCATCGCCGCTCAAGGAGTCACTACCGACTACGATCGGATCGGGCTTGAACCCGACCAAAGGAAGATTAATTCTCCGCCGGTCACCCATCAGATAGCGGTGCTGGAGGAGCAATGCGGAAATTCTCCCTCTATCCTGAGGATGAACTATGTTCAGATTCCCGAGCTCTCCGATCCGGATACTCGCTCATGGGAGGACACCGCCCTAGCCCGGAACCTAGAATCAAGCCGCATACCGAACCCGCGGGGCAACATCTCGGAGCCCGAGCTCCCAAGATCGGAAACTCCCCTGCCCCGGGATCAAAGATTGGGACAAGGTCTGGACTTAAATCCACCCACCTACCCAGATACAAACGATCTTTCCCACATTAGGCAAGAGCCCCAAGAGACAGTACATCACTACTGGGCTAGATTCCTCCTTATAATGAACAAGGTCAAGGACTGTCGCGAGGAAGAAACAATTTCGTTCTTTTGCAACAATTGCACGGGCAAGGGAATCCTCAACGCCATAAGTCGCCATGACATAGCACACTTCACTGACTTGGCGGCCATAGTACAGAAATACTGTGCGATGGAAAGTGTCTGGAAAACCCAAATGCAATTTTGGGATAATCCGGCCCTGACAAAACCCCCAGTCCAAACTAAAAGGGTGTAATCTCACAAGTCGCCCGACTCAATTACAAAGAAGCAGAAGCCCACTATAGGGCATGGAACCGTATTGGAGGGATGGCTTAACGGGGCCTGCAAAATCCATAGTACATCGGATACCATATCAACGCACAGCCTTAGAGCATGTTGGGTACTCCGGCAAGTGGCCAAGAGCGGTGAGGATCTCCTCATCCAAAATACCTCAGAGCACCTTCCCATGGATAACAATACAGTATTGACGGTCTTTGAAACCTTCGCCTCAAATAATAGGCATAAGCGAGCACTCCGCAGCCTTGCCGAAGTCTGTCACGTGGCAGCAATAAATCCATGGAGCGACGCGGCTATTACCTTCAATGCCAGTGACGAACCTAAATTCCGAATAGCCCAAGCACCAGCCGCTTTGGTCCTCAGTCCAATTGTAGACGGCTTTCGGCTCACTAAAGTGCTCATGGACGGCGGTAGCGGATTAAACCTCATTTATGAGGAGACTCTTCAAAAAATGGAAATAGACAACGACCGTATTGAGCAAAGCAGTACGACCTTTCGAGGAATCATCCCTAATCGGGACGCACGTTGCACTAGGAAAATCATACTTGATGTGGTATTTGGCACTCCGGAGAATTACAGGTCCGAAGAAATTACATTCCAAGTGGCTCGGTTCAGTAGCGGATACCACGCCCTTCTAGGGCGGGAGGCATTCACGATCTTCCAAGCCATACCCCATTATAGGTACATGAAGCTCAAAATGCCTGGACCCAATGGAATCATCACTCTAGTTAGTGATCCGGACATAGCACTCCGTGCCGAGAACAAAACAGCCGCACTAGCCATCAAGGCATCATCCGAAGCCCTTGTGGCGGAGGAGTTAACCGCGTTGCGCTCCACGGTGGACAGGGACGATGTGATACTAGACAAAAGATCCAAGTCCACCTCCTTTAAACCAGCGGACGAAATAGTCAAATTCCAAGTCCATCCAATGGACCCTGCAAAAACAGCATCCATCGGGGCACAGTTAAACCCCACTGTAGATGCCGCACTACGGGAGTTTCTGCGCGAGAATTGGGACATATTCGCCTGGCATCCTTCAGACATGCCAAGAATCCCACGCAGATTGGCCGAGCATAGCCTTAATATTTTAAAAGGATTCAAGCCGGTCAAGCAGACTCTTCGGCGTTTCTCTGAACCTAAGCGACAAGCCATGGGAGAGGAGCTAGCCAAGTTACTGAAAGCCTGATTTATTAGAGAAATAAAACATCCGGACTGGCTAGCAAACCTGGTGATGGTACCAAAGAAGGACAAATCCTCGCGCCTATGCGTCGACTTCAAAGACCTTAATAAGGCTTTCCCAAAGGATCCTTTCCCACTCCCTCGCATCGATCAAATCATCAACGCTACCGCAGGACATGAGTCATTGTGCTTCCTCGATGCATACTCCGGTTACCATCAGATTAAGATGGCGGAGTCTGATCAAGCCGCAACGGCATTTATCACGCCATACGGCCCTTTCTGTTTTAACACAATGCCCGTTGGGCTCAAAAACGCCGGCGCAACATATCAGCGCATGATCCAGACATGTCTGGAAAAGCAGATCGGCAAGACCGTGGAGGCATATGTAGACGATGTGGTCATTAAAACCAGACACGTCGACTCCTTAATAGACAACTTGAGGCTCACGTTCACCAATCTCCGAACTTACGACATTAAGCTCAATCCGGAAAAATGCGTTTTCGGCGTCCCCGCTGGAAAGCTCCTGGGCTTTCATCGTCTCCAGTAGAGGAATTGAACCAAATCCGGCTAAAATCCGAGCTCTGTCGCAGTTGGCTATCCCAATTGACCTCAAGCAAATCCAGAAATTAACTGGATGTGTGGCGGCTTTAAGGCGCTTTATCTCCTGATTGGGAGAAAAGGCACTCCCCCTTTATCGCTTTCTTCAGCGCACCGAACACTTCGAGTGGACGGACGCAGCCACGGCCGGACTGGAAGAAATAAAAGCCATCCTAGCCACCAACCCTATTGGGGATATAACTATCAGTTATGACCCGCCCAGAAGGGGCCGGGTTAGCCCCAATGGCGGGTTACACCAGAAGCCCAGTAAGCATTCAAGATGATAGTTTCTTAAATCTTATAGAAGGCCCAAAGGGCCTGGAGGCGGCTTAAAGCCTGATATTATAAACCGTCGTATGTAAGGCAAGACTTGTAAAGAAAGGCATATAAGAGAAGTCACCCAGTCGGACACGATTTATGAGCCGGTCGAGACTCTGTAGGCCACCAGGCGTCAACCCGTGTATATAAGGGGGCGACCCGGTGGCGGCTTAGGGAAAGAAACAAGAGATCGAAAACCAAGCCGGCGAGTTGAGCCTCTTGGTGATCGAAACCTCAGCAATACCAACACAACTAGAAGTAGGCTTTTACCTTCATCGTAAGGGGCCGAACTAGTATAAAACCTCTAGTGTCCTTTGTCCCGATTAACCCCTTTAAGCTTCCTAGTTGCGATGGCCCTACGACTAAGTCCTTTCTCTAGCACATCTGTCGTGACAATTCCATGACAGTTGGCGCCCACCGTGGGGCCAGCGCACGGTGGATTTGAGTTCTTGAAGAGCAACTTTGAAGGGCTCAAGGGATACGCTGTGGGCCGGATGACCAAGAGTCGTTGAGGCAAGGTCTACATCGACAACGAAGGCTGGGGCCCCGAGGCCGGCTCAATTGAGTGCAGGTACCGGGTGCCCTTCAGCGGAATTCATGTCTTCATCGGCCAGATCGGCGAGTCAGGTCCTGAGCCGGACGTCCACACCAACCTCATCGAAATGGCTCGGCGCGTGAGGACCGCCCGTGTTCAATCTGTCGTGAAGCATGCCTTCGTAGGCTACGTCCACGGCGGTGAATACTCTAAAGAATCAGTGGAGGGCGGTGAGACGGCCGTCTATTCTGACACTGCATCATGAACGGGCGAGACGGACTCTTTGTACCAGCTGCAGGACGGCATGCTCGGGGGCTGTTCCGATGGCAGCAGTATTCCAGACCCCCTTGAGCCGCCGAATTGGGCCGGAGTCTTCATGGCAGGGACACAGCCCGGGCAGAACTCCACAGCAGCGGTGGCAACAGCTACCAGGTCGGCTGCAGCCAGGTCAGGAGACCCCATGCGCCCCCTGGCTCAGATTCTAATGGACCTCATGGATAAACTGACGACCCTGTTGACTGCCGCGGTAGAGCCGGCGGATAAAGCCCAGCATGACGCAGAGGTGGCACGCGTACGTGACGAGATGGTGCAAGCTAAGGATAATCTAGCCGCAGAGGAAGTTAGGATGGCAGCGGAACGAGCGGCTCTGGACGTTCGTGCCCAACAACTCCAAGCAGAGACCTTCCGGCTCTCGGTGGATCTGAACGCATCAAACGAGGTCATGAGGAGAAGACATCAGAAAACTCAGTCACGTCTACCTCTGATGCTTGATCCTAGGAACCTATTCCATACACCCAGAGCTGGGGGAAGCAACCCACCGGAGGCAAACCGGATCACGACACCCGGCGCACTGGTTCAGCCGCATGCCATGGAACCACCTCGTATAATTACCGCTCCACCTCATTACATACCGACACCACCGGGTCACTTCTCCAACCCCTTGGAAAACCTCATCGCAGCGTCGGCTCGTTTGGCGGCTCTCCCAATGGCAGGCGACTCATCGGCGGCGATTGAAATGCAAAGGGTAAGAGAGCTTCTTCAAACAGCTCTGGCAGAGCAGGATGCGTACTCCTATAGTCGGGACATGAACCATTCAACTCCTCGTCCAAGCCGGAGCCCGAGCTACAGTAGGCATATGGAGTCCGCAGACATGTCAAGCAATGCTCAACGCCACAACCGGCCACACAGGCATGAGCCGGTGTGGGCTGGAGCCCTTAACCTAGCGGATCAGGAGAGGATTCGACAAGAGGCGGAACGAGCGGTTCAAATAGCAGTAGAACAGGTGGCTCATCAAACTTTTCCGGCTTATCCTGCAACCTCGGTCGAGGCAGGAGTGGCCACAAGAACCGGAGGCGTCCCTTGCTTGGTGCCGGCCATACGTATTGAGCGTCTACCGACGGACTTTAAGGGGCCCCGTAAGGTGCCTAATTAAACGATTGACTTACAGCCCGGGGCTTGGATTGGGAGTTATGAGATGGCTATGGAGCTGTTGGAGGTCAGCGACGCAGCAATGGCCAAGTATTTCACTATGATGTTGGATGGAACAGCTCGTACTTGGTTGAAGGGATTGCCACCCAATTCCATCGGCTCATGGGCGGAGTTAAAAGCCCGGTTCATCCAGAACTTCAAAGACACGTGTAAGAAGCCCATGTCGATTGTGGACCTGACCAATTGCAAGCAAGAGGATGGTGAATCCACAACCCATTGGGTGCGCCGAGTCAAGGAGATAATACATTCGTCTGATAAGATGGATGTCGGCTCAGCAGTCTTAATGTTGGAGAAAAATTGTTGTTTTGAACCTCTGAAGCAGAAGCTGGGGCGGCTCAAGCGTGACTAGAATGACATGTGTCAGTTGATGGCGGCTCTCGTCAAGTATGCTGATTCGGATAGTACCAAAGACCCAGTGTCTGACGAAGAAAGGATAGCAAAGGGAAAGAAGAATGGCAACGGCAAGGGTCACCAGCATAACCCAGCAAATCAAGGAGGTAATAAATGTAAGGCTGATGAGTTTGTTGCTAACACCAATGCACAGGGCGGAAATCAACGGCGCAAGGGCAGACAACCCCCTCGGTCGGGCGGGTCAGGTCCCACTCTTGAGCAATTATTGAATGAGCCTTGTCCAAAGCACAACACCCAGGAGAAGCCAGCCACCCACATGTGGAAGGATTGTACGATCATGAAGGCGTTTAAAAATTCAAATGCGTTTGATGGAGGTCACAGCCCAGGTGGCGGCTCAGGTGGAGGCGGTTTCCAAGGCCCGGGCGCTGGCTCAGGTGGAGGAGGATTCCACGGTCAGGGCCATCCTGGTAACCAAGGAGGATATAATCCGCAACTCAGCCAAGGTAATCAGTAGCAGTAGTCCGGATATCAGAGCAACCCGAAGTAGCTGAATAGTGGGCAATACCATGTATTCACCACTAGCTTATGTAAGAGAGACCAGAAGCTTCACAAGAGGGCCGTCAATGCCGTTGAGCCGGCGATTCCACGTTACTTACGTTGGTCAGAGCAGCCTATTGTGTGGAGCAGAGAGGATCATCCACCCCGGGTCGATAATCCGGGTCACTTGGCTTTGGTAGTGGCGCATCAGGTTGGTGGATACAAATTCACTAAGGTACTCATGGATGGAGGCAGCAGCATCAACATCCTCTACTATGAGACGTTCCGCTGGATGGGATTGACAGATAAGAGTCTTAAACAATCCAACACTATTTTTCACGGTGTGGTTCCTGGCAAGTCGGCATACCCAGTGGGTAAGATTGAACTAGAAGTAGCCTTTGGGGATGAGTATGACTCCAGAGCAGAAAAATTAACCTTTGAGATGGTTAAGATCACGAGCCCGTATCATGCTCTATTTGGACGGCCAGCTTATGCCAAATTCATGGCTCGGCCGTGTTATGTGTATTTGCCGCTTAAGATGTCGGGTTATAAGGGCACCATTACAGTACATAGGAGCCGGAAAATAGCTTTGGAGTGTGAAGAAGGTGATGCTGCCTATGCTGAATCTGTCTGTGCAACAGAGGAGTTAAAGTTTTAGAAAGATCATGTTGACCCGGCAGACATGACATCACTAAAGAAACCAACAACAGAGCATGAGCCGGTGTTGAAGTTCAAATCAGCTGATGACACCAAGATGGTTGACTTTGTGCCTGGTGACTCATCCAAGCAGTTCACCATCAGTGCAAACTTGGATCCAAAATAGGAAAGTGCGCTCATCGAGTTCATCCGTGAGAACCGGGACATCTTCGCATGGAAACCTTCAGACATGTCGGGTGTCCCAAGGGAACTCGCTGAGCACACTCTCAATATTGATCCAAAGTTTAAACCTGTCAGACAGTTTCTCCGACGGTTCAATGAAGAAAGGCGCAAGGCCATTGGAGAAGAGGTGGCCCGGCTTTTGGCAGCTAGGTTCATTGTAGAAGTCTTTCACCCAGAGTGGTTAGCCAACCCGGTGCTTGTACTCAAAAAGAATGGAACCTGGCGTATGTGTGTGGATTACACCAATCTGAACAAGGCTTGTCCGGCTGATCCTTTTGCCCTCCCCCGTATTGATCAGATCATTGATGCTACGGCGGGTTGCGCAAGTTTGAGTTTCTTGGATGCTTATTCTGGTCATCATCAGATCAAGATGTCAGTCAAAGATCAGGAGAAGACGGCTTTTATCACTCCTTTTGGAGCTTTCTACTATGTGTCTATGCCTCTTGGGCTTAAGAGTGCCCAGGCGACTTACCAACGGTATGTGCATAATTATCTTCATGATCAAATTGGGTGTAATGTTCATGCTTATGTGGATGATATAGTGGTAAAGTCCAGGAAAGAGGAAACCTTGGTTGGAGATCTGAAAGAGACTTTCGATAATCTCCGGGTCTACAAAATGATGCTTAACTCGGCCAAGTGTGTTTTTGGAGTCCCAGCCGGCAAGCTCTTGGGTTTTTTGGTGTCTAACCGAGGTATTGAAGCTAACCCGGAGAAAATCAAGGCAATTACATCCCTTGCCAAACCAACATGCATCAATGACGTTCAACGACTGGCGGGTCGTGTTGCTGCTTTGAGCCGGTTCATAAGCCGGTTAGGGGAGAAGGGAATGCCTTTGCATCAGATGATGAAGAAAACAGATGATTTTGTTTGGAGCGATGCTGCAAACTCTGCTTTTGAAGATCTGAAGACACAGCTTGCTGAGCCGCCAGTCCTGGCTGCTCCAGTTGAGAAAGAGGCGATGTTGTTATACGTGGCCGCCAACTCACGAGCTATTAGTGTGGCTATTGTGGTGGAGCGCAAGGAGGCTGGCAAGGAGCATCTGGTTCAACGGCCGGTTTACTACGTCAGTGAGGTGCTAATTGAATCCAAGCAACGATATCCACATTGGCAGAAGCTCGTATATGGGGTGTTCATGGCAAGCCAGAAGCTTAAGCATTATTTTCAGGGACATCCAATCACCGTGGTTAGCTCAGCTCCTTTGGGAGACATCATTCAAAACAGAGAAGCCACTGGACGAGTCGCCAAGTGGGCCATTGAGCTTGGGTCTCATGGGTTGAAGTATGTGCCACGTACCGCGATCAAATCTCAGGCACTAGTTGACTTCATTAATGACTGGACAGAGATGCAGATGCCAGAAGAGAAACCAGACAACACGTATTGGACTATTCATTTTGATGGGTCCAGACAGTTGGAAGGCTCGGGGGCTGGAGTTGTTTTAACCTCTCCTCGAGGTGACAAATTTTGTTATGTGTTACGGTTGATGTTTCCTTGCACTAACAACGCGGCAGAGTATGAAGCATTGCTCCATGGTCTTCGAGTGGCAAAAGAATGAGTTTGAGCCAGGTCAGATGTCTTGGCGACACAGATCTAGTGGCTCAACAGGTATCAGGCAAGTGGGATTCCAAGGACCCTCTCATGGCGGCTTATCGCCGGGAGGTTGATGCTGTTGCGGGGCATTTTAAAGGTTATCAGGTGGAGCATATTGACCGTCGAAAGAACGAAGCGGCTGATGCTTTAAGATGGTTGGGGTCCCAGCGTAAGCCGGTACCACCTAACGCCTTTTTGGATGTTTTGCATAACCCGTCTGTCAAGTTGCCCATAGAAGAAGATTTAGCTGTTCCTGACCCGGAGGCGCAGTTGGTGGCGGCTCTTCATGTCATCCCAGATTGGACAGTGTCGTTCTTGGCTTACATGACCCGGGGAGAGTTGCCAGCAGATGAGACCCTGGCTCGACAGATAACCCAGCGGTCTAAGTCAATGACGATTTCTGATGGAGAACTATACCATCGCAACGTTTGGAGTGTTTCAACGGTGTGTTTCCCCTGAAGAAGGCCAAGAAATACTTCATGAGATCCATGAAGGCGATTGTGTCATCACACCGGGTCAAAATATCTGGTGGCTAAAGCTTTTCTTCACAGTTTTTATTGGTTGACGGCTCATGCTGATGCAGAGGATCTGGTCAGTAGATGTGATGGATGTCAAAAATTTGCACGATGAGCACACGTTCCAGCTCAAGAGCTCCGGATGATTCCAATCACTTGGCCATTTGCGGTCTGGGGGCTTGACATGGTGGGGCCTTTTAAAAGGTCTAAGGATAAAAAGACACATCTTTTAGTGGCCGTTGATAAATTTACAAAATGGGTTGAGGCAAAACTGGTGAGTAAGTGTGATGCGTCCACGGCGTTTCAGTTCATGAAAAAGGTGATCTTCCGTTTTGGTTTTCCACACAGCATTATCACTGACAATGGCACTAATCCGTCCCAAGGGGCTATGGAGGAGTTTTGTCAACGTGAGCACATCCGGCTTGATGTTTCTTCTGTAGGTCATCCTCAATCGAATGGTCAAGCTGAGAGAGCAAATCAGGAAATTTTAAAAGGTCTCAAACCCCGGCTTATGGTTCCCTTACAGCGAACGCCGGGTTGTTGGTAGAGGAATTACCCTCGGTGTTTTGGAGTATCAACACCACACCTAACAAGTCTACAGGTTACACACCTTTCTTCATGGTGTATGGAGCAGAAGCAGTGTTGCCTAGTGACATCCATCATGACTCGCCCTGTGTGGCGGCTTATGTTGAAGCTAATAATGAACAAGCCAGACAGGATGCACTTGACTTGTTGGATGAAGAAAGAGACTTAGCAGCGGCTCGGTCAACACTTTATCAACAGGACATGTGCCGTTATCACAGCCGCCGGGTTATGTCTAGGACATTTCAGGAAGGCGGCCTGGTGCTCCGGCTCATCCAGGATCTGTCAGATGCGCACAAGCTATCCCCTCCTTGGGAAGGACCCTTTATGGTCAGCAAGAACTTAAACAACGGGTCGTATTACCTCATTGATGTTCGAGAACACAAAGATTCACGTAAGTCGGAGGAGGAGACTTGCCGGCCGTGGAACATTGCTCAACTTCGGCCATACTACACCTGATCCACCGGCTCTCATCATGTACATACTTAAACATTGTATATACCATGATAAGTAATAAAGTAAGACCATCGGTCTCTTTTCTTTTCGAAGATTATGCATCTTTGTTATTTCTTATTTTCAAATGACTATTAAGGAGCTGATCATATTTGAATCAAGTCTAACCTTTTTTGGTCCGGCTTATGATCGTATTCGAATCTAGCTGCAATTATCATGGTCACTTGGGGGCTTCCTGTTCAAACATAGGTCGTATTCGAACCAAAGAGAACATAGCTGTCGTAACCCTCTTGATCGGCTCAAGGCCAAACTCACTCGGGGGGGCCTTCTTGATCGTATCCGAATCATAGCTTAACCCCTTTTGGGTCCGACTTGGATCGTATTTGAAATAGGGTCGTTAAAAACCTCTCAAGGTCATTTGGGGGCTTCCTGTTCAAACATAGGTCATATTCGAACCAAAGAGAACATAGCTGTCGGTACCATCTTGATCGGTGCAACGCCACAGCCACTGGGGGCTATATGGTCGTATTCGAACCTTAGCTTAACCCCTTTGGTCCGGTTTACTGATCGTATTCGAATCATAAGCCACTAACCTTTAAATATAAGGTTAAATCATACTTGTAAACTGTTATTTGCCTTTGAGTTTTTTCTTACAAATAATTAGCATGATCTTCTTCGCCGGCTTGTCTATTTGACAACAAGGCTACCAAGGTATGATGATCATTAAAGTATTCAAAGGCATTGATTTCTCAGAAAGATTGAGTTATCAACTTCATTACCCGGGTTACTCAAGCCAGTGGCCTAAGGATCAAAGGTACAAGTATGGCTATTATTTATATGTAATTGCCTGCTACATTAACTAAAGAGTTAGTTTCAGCCCTTGTCCTTTATTCATATCTATTTTCTGTTTTCTATTATGATAAACATATTGGATATAAGCCGGGTGTTTTAACCCGTTCGGTTCTAAGCCGCCAAGCCAGTCTTTTCTCTTGTATCTACAGGGAACAGAGTTAAAGTGTTGCAGAAACAATCATCAAATATAATCTACAGGTGAAGTTTTGTTCTATTTTGGCCGCGCCAACTGTTGGCGAACCAATGCTATTATATATAGCGGCAACTCATCAAGTTGTGAGCGCAGTGCTCGTCGTCAAATGAGAGATGGACGGACATAAATTCCCACTTCAAAAGCCAGTATATTATGTATCCACCGGCCTCACTCCATGCAAATCACGGTACCCACATTATCAAAAGATAGCATACGCGGTATTCGTGGCATCCCGGAAATTATGACACTACTTTCAAGAGTGTTCAATTATGGTGGCCTCTGAAGTACCACTCAATGACATAATAAACAACCGCGATGCCATGGGCCGGATTGCCAAATGGGCTATCGAGCTCCTCCCATTCGACATAACATATAAACCACGATGAGCCATTAAGTCGCAAGTACAGGCCGATTTTGTAGCCGAATGGACAGAGGCCGAACTCACTAAAGAGTACGGCGCATACTCCAATTGGATCATGCACTTTGACGGCTCTAAAATGCTGGCTGGTCTAGGGGCTGGCGTCGTCCTGACGTCCCCCATCGGAGATACAGTGCAATACGTACTCCAAATACTATATACATACTCCAATAATGCAGCCGAATACGAGGCCCTATTACACGGTCTCCGGATGGCAGTCTCCATGGGCATTCAACGCCTGGAGGTGCGTGGGGACTCGAACCTCGCAATATCCCAAATAAATGGAGACTTCGATGCCAAGGATCCGAAAATGGTGGCATATTGCAACGCCGTCCTCAAAATGTCAGCTCGGTTTGAGGGGCTTGAGTTCCACCATGTGGCTCGGGAAAACAACCAGGCGGCGGACATCCTCACCCGTATCGGCGCTAAACGCGACCCTGTCCCACCGAGCATCTTCCTGGAAAAACTGTTTAAACCATCCGTGGTATGGGAAGGGGACACCGGCAACAATAGTCCGGATCCAGCCACAACCCCAGATACCGTACGCTCTGACACAATCGGAGGCTCGGCCATCGAAATAACACCTTCAGCCCACGTAATAATGGTCGTTATCGCCCTGTGGACAGAACCATTCCTGGCCTACCTAACTAGGCAAGAACTTCCCGAGGACCAAAATGAGGCACGCTGCATAGTGTGGCGATCTAAAGCCTACACGGTCCATGAGGGAGAGCTTTATAAGAAAAGCACTACCGGAGTCCTTCAAAGATGCATCTCTGAAGAGGAAGGGCGGAAGCTTTTGGCAGAAATCCATGCCGGACTCAGCGGCCATCACGCCGCAGCCTGGGCCCTTGTAAGCAAGGCCTTCCGTACAGGTTTTTATTGGCCAACGGCCCGGGCAGATGCGCAGCATCTAGTCTAGCATTGTGTCGGTTGCCAGCTATTTGCAAACCAAAGCCATAAGCCGCCTACCGCTATCCAAACAATCCCCATTACTTGGCCCTTTGGGGTCTGGGGGCTTGATATGGTCGGACCCCTTAAAGGGGGAACCCATAAGAAAAAATACTTACTGGTCATGGTGGCTAAATTCACCAAATGGATAGAAGCCAAACCTGTCAAGATGGCTGAATCCGGACCGGTGATAGACTTCATATCCGGGGTTATACACCGTTACGGCGTCCCCCACAACGTCATCACTGACAACGGCACGAATTTTACAACCGACGAAGTGAAACTTTGGTGCAACAACATGGGCATCAAACTCGGTTATGCTTCTGTTTATCACCCGCAAACTAACGGTCAAATCGAACGAACGAATGGTCTTATCATGCGCGGCATTAAACCCAGATTAGTGCGATCCTTAAAGGAATCAAACACGCACTGGGTAGAGGAGCTTGACTCCGTACAATGGGGGCTGCGGACCATGCCGAATCGCACTACCGGATACACACCATTTTTTATGGTGTACGGCGTTGAGGCGGTGTTGCCTTGCGACATAATTCATGACTCACCTCGAGTGCGCATGTACGAAGAAAGAGAGGCCGAGCTCGATCGGCAGGACAGTTTGGATGCCCTGGAGGAGGAGCGCGAGTAGCAAAAGCCCGTTCCACATTCTATCACCAACAGGCTCGAATGTATCAAAGCAGAGAAGTGTGGGCCAAAACCAATAATGTTGGCGAACTAGTTCTACGCCTGCGGGAGAAGAAAAAGAACAAGCTCGAGCCCAAATGGGAAGGTCCATTCATTATTGACCAGGTTCTGAACGGTGGTGCGTACCGTCCGCGGGATGCATCGGACAATCGACTCGAGCCAAACCCATGGAACGCAGCCAGACTCCGAAGATTCTACGCCTAGCGCCGGACACTATGTTCGTCTCCTTACGTCCATCCATTTTTCGCACATCTGTTTTTTCTCTCTTTCTTTCTTTTTGTTCTTCTCTCCAATGCCCTAAAGGGCTAAACTTGTATCTTGGTTACACAATCTTGATCCGCTAACCGCACTCATTATACTTGGGGGCTTCTTATACAAAAGCTCAATTTAATTATTTTTTCGGGCCTTATGCCCCGCACATGTGTTATTCTTCCGCATGTACCTTTTCTTGCCATTATATGCATCGATATGACTTAAGTTTTGGCCAAGATGGGTTGCCTAGCTCTTGTATTTATGCCCTACGTTCCCGTAAATTCGGCTAGGGCATAAGGGGAGCACCTCTGTGATTGTTACTGTCTAGTCAGCCGGATGTGTACCTCAGACTGGGTGACGCCGAAACCTAGCGTTCTTAAGGGAATATTCGGTCGGTGAATAAAAGATGACTTCCATTTAAATTACTACATGCCCCCAGATGTTTTTAACCTGTGTCTTGCAGTTCGGACATGCACATTAGGGCATGCGTACCTAGGGAAAGGAACCCTTAACGGAACTATTCTCCCTGGGAGATGTTTCTTACTATCCATGTAATATAACATAGCTAGTTGGGTACTAGTCTGTTCAAGCACTTATGACCCCTACACCTGGTTTCCATGCATACCCCGGTTATTATATAACCGAGCGGGTATTCGGATACACTCCGGACTATCGGGTCCAGAGGTCGAAGCGAAAAGGTCCGCCATGACAAATGATTTACAATCCGGCTAGGGACATTACATATGTCATTTGAAGTACACAGTCACTATGACTGATTGAATTCTTCTTCTATGCCATCCAACAGGCTGTCTAGCCTACAGTCCTGTTGGGAATACTTTGCGGCTAATTCTACTTGATCATACACTAAACTGACAGGGATCTCTTTCCCATCAGGCCCCACAGGTCCGACCTCGGCCATGTGGTTTGGGTCCGCTTTGGTATATCGTGTCTTCACCATAGCCCAAGCTTCCGTTGCACCTTGTCGGCATGCTGATATATTCCATAATCGGAAGCGCCGCCGCGCTCCCTTGAGCTTCTCTATAAGCTCCCTGATGCCTACGGGCGGGGACGCGGATGGCCACAAGGCTTGGGCAATACCCTGCATCACCTGCCGAACTTGCTCATGCAGTTGTGAGAGCTCTGGTAGAAGATCACCCGAAGACCCGGGCATCTCCTCCACGGAACGACCCGTCAATATACCTGCAGACATAACGCTATTAGCCGGCTTCTTCGCCGAACTCCTTTAAAAAGTTCGTTCAAGCACTTACTAAAAATGACGCGTCGAAGCCGTTTATTCTCCTTCATAGAGTCCGCCAGCTGGGCTCGAACATCTTTCAGTTCCACGCCTAGCCGGATATTGGTATCTTGGAGATCATTTTTCTCCTACCTGACTTGCGTCAGCACGCGCTCGCCAACATTTCGCTGTCGATCATCACGTGCTGCATCCGCCTCCACGGCCTCCGGATTCACTCCGAGGCCACCTGCAACATCTATTATTAGGTTCGCATACATGCCGCATACTACCTGGTACCCGTATTCTCTACAATAGATACAAGTGTTACCAGGGGGACCCTTCTCGGACTCCTTCAACGCGGCAACAGCGGCCCCTAGCTGGGCTTTGCACTCGTCTAGCTCTTGAGACAATTGGGAATTCTTCTCTGTAAGAACCTGCACAAATAATGATCCTTAAATCAGTTGCGTCAACGGTTTCAAGTCTCAGGGGCTACTGATACATATAATCATCATATTTTCTTACCCGTATATCCCTTACATACTAGTCCATGGCTCTGGCTAGACCATTTTGAGAAGCACAGATGTACGCGTCTCCGGAATTGAAGGCATCAAATGCCTCTACACTAGTAGAAAACAGGGCTATGGTCCAGGCCGGCTCAGCCCATTAGTCCCGGTTCAGTGTAGAACCGGGACTAATGTGGGCATTGGTCCCGGTTCGTGAGCCCAAGGGGCCGGCCGGGCCACGTGGGCCATTGGTCCCGGTTCGTCTGGACCTTTTGGTCCCGGTTGGTGGGACGAACCGGGGCCAATGGGCCTCGCTCCTGGCCCACCACCATTGGTCCCGGTTGGTGGCCTGAACCGGGACCAAAGGCTCCCCTTTAGTCCCGGTTCTTGCCACAAACCGGGACCAATGAGGTGCCTATATATACCCTTGCCCGCGAGCAGAGCACTCCAGTGCTCTGTTTTTCTCTGGCCGGCGAGGGGAGGGGTTTGTGGTGCTCTAGCTCACCTCCTATGCACATGAGGTGTTCGATGGAATGCCCGAGCCACACTACTTAAACTTTCTCCTCCCGAAGCTCGACCTCCAAGCTCCATTTTCCTCGAGATTTGTCTAGATTTAGCGGTCCGTCACGCCTCGTCCCCGTCTTCACCGCCGTCGATCACCCGCGCTGATCTCATCACCGACACCACCGTGGTGAGCCTCTTGTTCTTATCTTCTTTCTGAAAGGAAAAATATTCTTACGTGTCTGTTTAGATAGATACTTGTATCATTTTCTTACATTTATTATTGCATCTTATATAGTGCGATGGTTTTGGTATCCGCCCCCGTCGGCCCTCGTCCTGTCTATGATTCGGATTTGGTATGTATATTATCTTCATAACTATTGGTTCATTTATTGTTTATGAAAATTATGCCGACCAACGTGACATAGATTTTATTTATCTAGGATGTATGTGAATCGGAAATGCCAACCGACCCTATTGTCGAGAGGTTAAATTTAGTTGAAGAAGAAAACAATTTGTTGAAGGAAAAAATAAAAAAATTGAGGAGGAGAAGATGATATTGGAGTTGCATGTTGCGGATGTCATCGATGATCACAAGATCAAGATGGATGCAATGCGCTTGAAGATTAGAAAGATTAGAAAATATGCCATTCATACCGAGGCTTGGTATCATTATGCCGTTGGATCAATTGTTACCTTGGTTGCGATTATGATCGCATTTGTTTTCGCATTGAAATGTTTTACATAGTTTCAATGTATGGTTTAATTAATTAGATGCTCTGGAGAGCTATATGTTGTTAGATGAGAACTATGTATGCACTTTGGTTTTAATGTGATGATGAACTTCTATTAATTTGGACACTTAATTATATATAATGCACGCAGATGAACCGGCAATGGATGTACGGTGACAGACACACCCGCGAGTACATTAAGGGCGTGCATGAGTTTCTCGATGCGGCTGAGGCAAACAAGCAGAATGGTTTTATGTGTTGTCCATGCACTGAATGTGGGAATACGAGGTCTTACTCTAACCGGAAAATCCTTCACTCCCACCTGCTTTACAAGGGTTTCATGCCACACTATAATGTTTGGACGAGGCACGGAGAAATAGGGGTTATGATGGAAGACGGCGAAGAAGAAGATTACGATGACAACTATGTGCCCCCTGAATACGGTGATGCTGCAACGGGGGGAGCTGGTGAAGATCAAGAGGAACCAGACGATGTGCCCAATGATGCTGCCACGGGTGAAGCTGCTGAAGATAAAGAGGAACCAGATGATGTGCCCGATGATGATGATCTCCGCCGGGTCATTGTCGATGCAAGGACGCAATGCATTAGTCAAAAGGAGAAGCTGAAGTTCGATCGCATGTTAGAGGATCACAAAAAAGGGTTATACCCCAATTGCGAAGATGGCAACACAAAGCTTGGTACCGTACTGGAATTGCTGTAGTGGAAGGCAGAGAATGCTGTGGCTGACAAAGGATTTGAGAAGCTACTGAAAATATTGAAGAAGAAGCTTCCAAACGATAACGAATTGCCCGACAGTACATACGCAGCAAAGAAGGTCGTATGCCCTCTAGGATTGGAGGTGGAGAAGATACATGCATGCCCTAATGACTGCATCCTCTACCGCGGTGCCTACAAGGATCTGAACGAATGCCCGGTATGCGGTGCGTTGCGGTATAAGATCAGACGAGATGACCCTGGTGATGTTGACGGCGAGCCCCTCAGGAAGAGGGTTCCTGCGAAGGTGATGTGGTATGCTCCTATAATACCACGGTTGAAACGTCTGTTCAGAAACGAAGAGCATGCCAAGTGATGCGATGGCACAGTGAGAACCGAAAGAAAGATGGGAAGTTGAGAGCACCCGCTGACGGGTCGCAGTGGAGAAAAATCGAGAGAAAGTACTGGGATGAGTTTGCAAAGGACCCAAGGAATGTATGGTTTGCTTTAAGCGCGGATGGCATTAATCCTTTCGGGGAGCAGAGCAGCAATCACAGCACCTGGCCCGTGACTCTATGTATGTATAACCTTCCTCCTTGGATGTGCATGAAGCGGAAGTTCATTATGATGCCAGTTCTCATCCAAGGCCCTAAGCAACCCGGCAACGAAATTGATGTGTACCTAAGGCCATTAGTTGAAGAACTTTTACAGCTGTGGAATGGAAACGGTGTACGTACGTGGGATGAGCACAGACAGGAGGAATTTAACCTTAAGGCCTTGCTGTTCGTGACCATCAACGATTGGCCCGCTCTCAGTAACCTTTCAGGACAGACAAACAAAGGATACCACGCATGCACGCACTGTTTAGATGACACTGAAAGTATATACCTGGACAAATGCAGGAAAAATGTGTACCTGGGCCATCGTCGATTTCTTCCGACCAACCATCAATGTCGAAAGAAAGGCAAGCATTTCAAAGGCGAGGCAGATCACCGGAAGAAGCCCGCCATGCGCACCGGTGATCACGTGCTTGCCATGGTCAATGATTTACACTACGTAATCTTTGGAAAGGGTCCCGGTGGACTAGCTGTTCCGAATGACGCTGAGGGACACACACCCATGTGGAAGAAGAAATCTATATTTTGGGACCTACCCTACTGGAAAGACCTAGGGGTCCGCTCCTCAATCGACGTGATGCACGTGACGAAGAACCTTTGTGTGAACCTGCTAGGCTTCTTGGGCGTGTATGGGAAGACAAAAGATACACCTGAGGCACAAGAGGACCTGCAACGTTTGCACGAAAGAGACGGCATGCCTCCGAAGCAGTATAAAGGTCCTGCCAGCTACGCTCTTACGAAAGAAGAGAAAGAAATCTTCTTTGAATGCCTGCTCAGTATGAAGGTCACGACTGGCTTCTCGTCGAATATAAAGGGAATAATAAATATGCCAGAGAAAAAGTTTCAGAACCTAAAGTCTCATGACTGCCACGTGATTATGACGCAAATGCTTCCGGTTGCATTGAGGGGGCTTCTACCGGAAAACGTCCGATTAGCCATTGTGAAGCTATGTGCATTCCTCAATGCAATCTCTCAGAAGGTGATTGATCCAGAAATCATACCAAGGCTAAGGAGTGATGTGGCGCAATGTCTTGTCAGTTTCGAGCTGGTGTTCCCACCATCCTTCTTCAATATCATGACGCACGTCCTAGTTCATCTAGTCGACGAGATTGTCATCCTGGGGCCCGTATTTCTACACAATATGTTCCCCTTTGAGAGGTTCACGGGAGTCCTAAAGAAATATGTCCGTAACCGCGCTAGGCCAGAAGGAAGCATCTCCATGGGACATCAAACAGAGGATGTTATTGGGTTTTGTGTTGACTTCATTCCTGGCCTTAACAAGATAGGTCTCCCTAAATCGCGGTATGAGGGGACAATGACTGGAAAAGGCACTCTTGGAAGAGACTCAATAATATGCAGGGACGGATATTCTTGGTCTCAAGCACACTACACAGGTCTACAGAACTCTACCTTGGTGACCCCGTATGTCGATGAACACAAGAACAGTCTGCGCTCCAAACACCCGGAGCAGTGCGACGACTGGATTACATGTGAACACATCACGACTTTCAGCAGTTGGTTGGAAACACGTCTCAGAGGTGACAACACTGTTTGTGATGAGTTGTACTTGTTGTCCAGGGGACCATCTTTGACTGTCTTGACTTACAAAGGATACGAGATAAATGGGAATACATTTTACACGATCGCCCAAGATCAAAAGAGCACCAACCAAAACAGTGGTGTCCGCTTTGATGCAGCAACCGAGAGCGGAAAGGACACATATTATGGTTACATAGTGGACATATGGGAACTTGCCTACGGACCTGATTTTAAGGTCCCTTTGTTTAAGTGCAAATGGGTCAATCTGTTAGGCGGCGGGGTACAGGTAGACCCACAGTACGGAATGACAACAGTGGATCTGAAAAATCTTGGGTACACTGACGAACCGTTCATCCTAGCCAATGATGTGGCACAGGTTATCTATGTGAAGGACATGTCTACCAAACCGAGAAAAAGAAAAGATAAGGAAGCGAATACATCATACGATGAGCCAAAGCACCACATAGTTCTTTCAGGAAAAAGGGACATCCTGGGAGTGGACGGCAAGACAGACATGTCTGAAGATTATGAAAAGTTTCATGAAATTCCTCCCTTCAATGTCAAGGCTGACCCAAGCATCCTGATAAACAATGAAGATTATCCATGGTTACGGCGCAATAAGCAAATGACACAAGCAAAGAAAAAGTGAAGACTTTCTCCCGCAATAAGCAAATGCTATGTGGGTGAAATTATGATACCATCCCAACTTTCAACTTTTTCAGAGTTCATTTGAAATGCTTTCATGTCTTATGGTTCGAAACTTTGATACTTCGAAAGTGATTGTCCATTTTGTACACGAAGTGCATCAAGTTTTTGTCGTAACCCTCTCTACTTTTTGGAACATGCTATGTGGGTGAAATGATGATACCATGCCAACTTTCAACCTTTTCAGAGTCATTTAGCTCAAAGAATGAATTAATAGCAAACAGAATGAACTACAAAACTTTTATGAAAATAAAAACAATCAATTAAAATATTATGTTATGATCAACTAAAATAAAACTATAATATTCTTCAATAGCAAAAAGAATATAATTTGTGTGACCTAAAATCAATAGTAAAGTTATTCTAATTTTAAATAGAAATAAACTAGTGATTCACAAACTAGTGATTCATAAAAATAAATAGCAAAGAAGAAAAAAATTCTAATTTTATAGTAAAGTTATTCATAAACTAGTGATTCACACAAATTTTTAAAAATTCAAATTTAAACTATTTAAAATTTAAAACTAATGGCACTAACAGAAAGTTTATAATTTTTGTGACCTAAAAGCAAAAAGAAATCACTAAAAAACTGTAAGTATTTAGTTTTAAGTAGAAATAAAAATAAATAGAAAAAAATTCTAATTTTATAGTAAAGTTATTCATAAACTAGTGATTCACACAAATTTTTAAAAATTCAAATTTAAACTATTTAAAATTTAAAACTAATGGCACTAACAGAAAATTTATAATTTTTGTGACCTAAAAGCAAAAAGAAATCACTAAAAAACTGTAAGTATTTAGTTTTAAGTAGAAATAAAAAAATAAAAAACCAAAAAAAATATAGAAATAAAAAAGAAAAAACCAAAAAAAATGCCACCTACTGGGCCTCCACGGCCTGAATACGACTAGAAACCCTACATGGGCAGGATTCAGGCCCGCAGAAGGCCCAATAGGCCCACAGGCAAAGCAGTGTCAAATTAGGCCCATAGGCCTGCTATTCAGAGGAGTTCGGGAGGGAGGAGGCAGCAGACCTTATAAACCAGTGCCGGCCGCTCTCAACTAGCGATGTGGGACTAAACTTATGGGCGCGGGCAGCACAAGGGCATTGGTCCCGGTTGGTGGCTCCAACCGGGACTAAAGGGGGCATTGGTCCCGGTTCGTGGCAACAACCGGGACCAATGCCACCCTTTAGTCCCGGTTGGTGCCACCAACCGGGACCAAAGGCCGCCGCTTCCCGCCCTTTGGGCTGCCGAAAATTGGCCTTTGGTCCCGGTTGGTGGCACCAACCGGGACTAAAGGGTGGCATTGGTCCCGGTTGGTGCCACGAACCGGGACCAATGCCCTTGCTATATAACCAGGACTTGTGAAAATTTCACATCTCCCTCGCCTCCCGTCGCCAGTTGCCCCCGCTGCCAGGCTGCCCAAATCGCTCGCGCGCTCCTCGTCGCCGTCGCCGCCGCCGGCCGCCATCCCCGTCTCCCCGTCCCCCTGCCCCGCGCCCGAGCCCACGCCGGCCGCCGCCCCGTGCCCCTGCCCCGTCCCCGAGCACGCACGGCCGCGCCCCTGCGCCCCGGCCCGCCCCCACCATTGTCGTCGTCGCCGGCGCCCGCCCCCACTGCCGCCCCTGCCTCGACGCCGCCCCTCCTCCCCGTTCGGTCCGGCTCCGGCGACCCCCTTTCCTCCCTGTCCCCTCGATCCTTTTCATATAATTTTTTTTCATATGCATATGTTGATTATATGGATGGATGGATGATGTATATGTTCATTATATGGATGGATGGATGATGTATGCTTTTTTTCATATAATTTTTTTAGGCAGATTTTTAGATTTTTTAGGCAGATTTTTAGAATTTTTTGTGTATGTATGTTATGTTTATATGTCTGTATGTATGTTCATATGTATGTATGTTTATGTTCAGATTTTTAGAAAATGTATGTATGTATGTTTATATGTATGTATGTTCAGATTTTTAGAAAATGTATGTATGTATGTTCATATGCATATGCAAAGAAAATGTATGTTAATATATATGATGATATGTTCAAATGTTTGTATATTCATATGAACAATGAATTAGGCAAAACCTTTACTTTTTTCTAAAATTTATATTTGATCATTATTTTAAAAAAACAAGCAATACTACTTCATGTATTTTTAAGAAAGGAAGAAGAAGAAAAAGAATGAGAGGAAAAAGGAAATAAGAAGAGGAAGAAAGGAGAAGAAGAGGGGAGAGGAAGACGAGGAGAAATAAATAAGAAGAAGAAAAAAGAAGAAAAAGAAGAGGAGAGGAAGAAAGGAATAGAGGAGAAGAAGAGAAAATAGAATACTTTCTATTTTCTCTTCTTCTCCACTATTCCTTTCTTCTTCTCCTCTTTTTTTTCTTCTTTTTTTTCTTCGACACGTGGGGGGGGGGTCGAGAACGTCGGACATTCATGAGAGAGGCGAGGAAGAAGGGGAAGAAGAGGGAGAAGAAGAGGAGACGAAGAAGAGGAAGTCTTCTCCTCTATTCATTCTTCTCTTCTTTTTTCTTCTTCTTCTTCCTCTTTATTTTATCGGGAATGAGGGTCGTCGAGAGGTCGAGGAGCGGTAGAGGAGAAACCCTAAATAGAAAGTATCGTCGGTGTGAGATACATGTACCGTCGGTGTGGGACACTACACCCACATCCCACAAGTGGCGCGGGCTTCGACGCCCACGTCACTTGTGGGACGTGGATGTAGTGTCCGACACCGAAGGCCACATGTATCTCACACCCACGAAACTTGCTAGCTATTTAGGGTTTCCTCTACCGAAAAGAAGAGGAGAAATAAATAAGAAGAAGAAAAAAGAAGAAAAAGAAGAGGAGAAGAAGAAAGGAATAGTGGAGAAGAAGAGAAAATAGAATATATTCTATTTTCTCTTTTCTCCACTATTCCTTTCTTCTTCTCCTCTTTTTTTTCTTCTTTTCTTCTTCTTCTTCTTCTTCTTCTTCTTATTAGCCGGAAGTAGAGAGAGGTTTCCTAGTGTCAAAGTATTGAAGAAATCCATGCCTTCATCATTAGCCGGAAGTAACCAGGGCATGTTGGTACGAAGTTCTGCAAAGTTATTCTGGAATGGAGTCCCGGATAGAATAATCCGCTTTTTGGTACGAATTCAGCAAAGGCCTTCCAAATAGCGATATTCGGAAGGCTCTTGCTGAACTTTGTACCAAAAAGCGAATTATCCTATCTGGGACTCCGTTCCAGAACAACTTTGAAGAGCTTCGTACCATCATGCACATGTTACTTTCGCCTAATGATGAAGACATGGTTTTGTTGAATCCTTTGACACTAGGCAACCTCCCGACCCCTCGGCAATCCTCTCGAACATGAGAGGAAGAAGAGGGTCGTCTAGGGGTCGAGGGTTCCAGGGTCGTCGAGGGTTCGAGGGGTCGAGGATCGCCGAGGGGTCGAGAGAGGTTTCCTAGTGTCAAAGTATTGAAGAAATCCATGTCTTCATCATTAGCCGGAAGTAACCAGGGCATGTTGGTACGAAGTTCTGCAAAGTTGTTTTGGAATGGAGTCCCGGATAGAATAATCCGCCTTTTGGTACCAATTCAGCAAAGGCCTTCCAAATAGCGATATTCGGAAGGCTCTTGCTGAACTTTGTACCAAAAGGCGGATTATCCTATTTGGGAGTCCGTTCCAGAACAACTTTGAAGAGCTTCGTACCATCATGCACATGTTACTTTCGCCTAATGATGAAGACATGGTTTTGTTGAATCCTGAGACACTACGCAACCTCCCGACCCCTCGGCGATCCTATCGAACATGAGAGGAAGAAGAGGATAAAAAAAGAAGAGGAAGAAGAAAAAAAGAGGAGAAGAAAGAATAGAGGAGATCTTCTCCTCTATTCTTTCTTCTCCTCTTATTTTTCTTCTTCTTCCTCTTTTTTTTATCGGGAACGAGGGTCGTCGAGGGACATAGATGTAGTGTCGTCGTTGTCGATATATACCCCCTCCCGATAGCTTACAATGATTAGGTAGCTAGTTCTACGTTTGGCACTAATATATCCATCTATCATGTTTGAATAATAATTGCCATGTTGTAAATATTTGTAGAAACTATGGACACCGCCCTAGACGAAGCAACAAAAGAAGCGTTGTTGAGGGACATAATCGCAGAAGGAAGTGATGCCATCTCGTTGTTTCTCAACGAAACCGATGGTCTGGAAGGACAGGATGAACAAGCTGGCTACGGTGACCTAATGCCGGTGCAAGAAGAAGAAAATGAGGACGGCTCCGGTGACCCAATGCCGGTGCAAGAAGGAGACCGTGATGACGGCTCCGGTGATCGAACCGAGTCCGGCCAGGTATATATATTAGTTAAGCCTATGCTGACTAGCTGATTGATGCATTCATTGTTTTGGTATGTACACATATTAATTAAGTCTTTGTTCTTTTTTCTAGCCCTCCGAATCGAGCACAACTTCGGTAAAGAGACGAGGCCCGTAGAAAAAGTTGAGCTCGGATGAAAAGTTTGAGATCATAGCAATCGCGCCCGACGGCCAACCTATTGAACCCCTCCGGACAAAGAGCGCATTTGTTGCTCAGTGCGGGGTTCTGGTTAGGGACAAGATCCCGATAAGCATCCAGCAATGGTTTAAGCCAGCTACAGAAGACCCTGAGGTGTCTTATGTCAATGATATGCAGAAAAATGATCTTTGGACTGAGCTGAAGTCAAATTTCACCCTACCGCCTGAGGATAATCCAGAGAACCCAGTTAAAGAGAAATTAATCAAGTCTTTTGCTCTGAAGAGGATGGCAGAACTATTCAGGAGGTGGAAGAAAGAGCTGAATAAGTTTGTCAAAAAAAATGAGACACCAGAATTCAAGGGCAGATATGAGAAGATCAGAGATCACTGGCCCGCATTTGTGGCCCACAAGACATCAGAAAAGAGTAAGAAGATGTCGGCGACAAACAAGCAAAATGCTGCAAAGAAGAAGCTCCACCATCGCACGGGGTCAGGTGGCTACCTCGTAGCCTGGCCTAAGTGGTCCAAGAGTGAGAATGATCTGGTTCATAAAGGGATCGAACCAGAGACAAATAACTGGCCAGACCGTTGCCGGACTTGGTTCTTCGGGGCTGGCGGAACCCTGGACCCTGAAACAGGGAAGTGCATTTGGACGAACGATCAAATGGACATACCAGTCAGTAAGCTTAAGCAGTATATCGAAGCAGCACAGGAAGGGACGTTCTTTCCAGACAGAGAGAACGACAAGCTCACAATGGCCCTCGGGAATCCTGAGCACCCTGGACGGACACGAGGCACGCCAGGCTCCGTTCCGTGGAAGGTTGGGTTTCCGGACGTAGGCGGTTACAAATCCCATGAGAGGAGGAAAAAAGTGCAGCAGACCCAAATGCAGGCGCTGCAAGCAAGGGTGGACGCGATAGAGGAACGAGAAGCAAATCGCAGCAAACGTACTGCCGAAGCCTCCCCCGAAGCTACCCCGCCATCTCAGCGCAGAAGCAGCGTGGCTTCCACCAAGCTGCTTCAGCTAGAGCATGCCTTGACGGCTCCTGCCAACTATCCCGTGGATGCTATCACGGAGTCTCAAAATTGCCACCTTATGACGCAATGGATGAATTTGAAGGTCAAGGCGGCTGTTGGCTCTGTTTATCCTACTGAACCCGGCGCAACTTTTCACTGCCGGCCGATTCCAGAAGGATATGCTAGGGTGATGGTGGATGAGATAACGGAGGGATTTGAGGACCTCCAGCTTGACCACCCTACTGGTGAAGGGGAGACTCGGCTGGGGTCTTCTCTGAAGACTCCATGCCTATGGCGGAAGGACCTCATCAACCTTCCGAACTGGACGCCACCGCCTCCTCCTCCTCCTCCGGTGAGTCAGGGCACTCCGCCTCCACCGCCTCCTCCTCCTCCAGCGAGTGACGATCAGGGCCCTCGGCCGGCTCCTTCTCCGGCGCGCGGCGGCACTCCGCCTCCTTCTCCGCCTGCGCCGACGCGCCCGAGCAGCCCGCCTCCTCCTTCTCCGCCTCGTCAGCAAGGGCGGAAGAGACCTGCCGCCGCTCCAGCTGCTCCGGCGCGTCGTAGTCCTTCTCCTCCGCCGCTTAAGCAAGTAAAGAAGACAACCGCTACCTCTGCTCGGTCGGCGTCTAGCAGTACAACCAGAGGCGGGAGGACATACAGATTCGGTCCTTCTCTGAAGACTCCAGAGAAGTTACCATACGAGAGGACCCAGGAGGAGAACGCCGAGATCGCGCGAGAAGAAGTGAAGAAATTCTTTGAAGGGGTGAAAGCAAAGAAACATCCACCTCCGGAGGAGAAGGTAGATCGGGTGAAAGTGAAGCGCACTCTGGCTGCCCTGACAAAACCACCGAAGTCTGATTCGCCGAAAGGAAACTATGACCGCATTATTGGAAAGGAATTTGCCGAAGCGGAGCGGTCGGGAAGTACTGTCAGTGATCAAAGGCTGAAACAACGACGAGCTGGGAAACAAATTGCCCAGCTCGGCGAACAAGCGAAGCAATCGTGCCCCCCGCTCAAGGTGCCTAGCCACAACGTCGATAATGATCCGAGGATGGTGCCCGGTTATACCAATCCTGCAGATTACCTGCCCGACGAAGTACATTATGACCCCATGGACGTGCAGATACAAAGATACGAGTACGGGAAGCCTCTCGTCAAAGATGAAAGATCTCTATCAATGATGATGCGAAGATTGCATGATTGGTACTTGAAAATCTGCAGAGACTCTGGGGGGAGGAGTACTTTGTATGCGAGAGTTAAACCGGAGCATGACCTCGTTGGAATTGATCTGTTGCCTGTTCCATTTGAGGAGTTCTATCAGTTCTTCAATCAATTGGCCCTCGATAAAGCAACTGTCACCTGCTACTGTCTGTAAGTAGTACTACTTCTGTCATTAAGTTTCTCTATATAGCTTAGCTCTTTCATTGCATGTATTTATAATCATCCTCACTATATTATGCAGATTGAAGATCATCGAATTGAAGAAAAGACAAGTCGGTGATATTGGGTTCATTAACACAAATCTCATAGATGCAACTCAGGTTAAATTTCATGCCGCAGAAACCGAGGCCAGCATGCTAGAATCGTTGATAATAAATCAAAACAAAGATATAATACTCTTTCCTTACAACTTCAAGTGAGTGTTACTGTCTTGTGCGTATTCGGTTTCCCTTATATATTAGTCAAGGTTATAGTAATGTAATTGATGAGTTATGCATGCGTGTGCAGTTTCCACTATATTCTCCTACATATTAAGCTTGAGCAGGGACTAGTAACCGTCTTAGACTCAAGACGAAAAGATCCAAAGGACTATGCAGACATGACTCAAATACTCGAGAAGTAAGTTAAATCGATCATTATCCACCATATCAGCAACTTTGTTCATTTCCTGATATATCAAGTAATTGTTTTCTTTGTCCGGCAGGGTTTGGAGAAAATTCACCAGAAAAGCTCCGGGACTGCCGAAGGAGCTGCAATTTAGACACCCGAAAGTAAGTACTAGCTATAGTAGCATTTTAAGCGCATCTACTAGTCATTCAAGCGCTAGTTTCATCAATACCATTTGGCATTCTTGCTTATCAGTTTGATTAACCTCTATTTCTTGTAAAGTGGTTGTGGCAGCAACAAGGGAATGATTTCTGTGGTTACTATGTTTGCGAGTCCATCCGCCACACGACCTGTGAGCGGGGCTACACTGACGAACAATATGAAGTATGTAAATAACAACATTCACAATTTTATTTTATTACCATCATTTGCGTTGAGTTTCATTCATTCATATATATATGTATTGACCCCCTTCTTTAAATTAGATGTTTCGGAAGCGGGATGAACTCCTAGCACCAGCTCGCATGCGAGGAATTCAAGAGGAATTGGCGTCATTCTTTCTTGACCACGTGATCCCTGAAGACGGAGAATTCTATGTTAACCCTGAGTCCGTATGATTATATTTGTAAGAGATAATTACTGTATATATGTAGCCGGTAGTGTCAGATAGATATACGAGAACTTGTTGTTCGACCAATCTCTCGGAGAAGGAGAGGTGGTCGATATCACTTCTCTCTGTATATATGCATATATGTTCATGACGATCTTCTGTTTCCTTCGTTTGCTTACTAGCTAGCTAGCGTGTCTAGTCCTCTCTATATACGTATGTATAGTATGTAGCGTCGACCAAGCACAGACATAACAGAGGACACTTCTCTCTATTAATTATAACTAGCTAACACAATATATGAAACACCTAAATTAACCCCCTAAAACCCCCAACCCCCCCCTTTCAAAAAAAAACAAAAACCCCAGCCACAGAAGTGCTGACGCGTGGATGCCTATTGGTCCCGGTTGGTGCCACCAACCGGGACCAAAGGCCTTCCACGTGGGCAGTGCGCAGAGCCCACTCAGGAGACCCTTTGGTCCCGGTTGGTGGCACCAACCGGGACCAAAGGGTCCTGACTGGGCTCTGCGCACTGCCCACGTGGAGGGCCTTTAGTCCCGGTTCTGGATTGAACCGGGACTAAAGGGTGGAGGTATTAGTACCGACACTTTAGTCCCGGTTCCTGAACCGGGACTAAAGGCCCTTACGAACCGGGACTATAGGCCCTTTTTCTACCAGTGCTAGGGAGAAACAAGCGTCACGGAGTACGGCCCGACGACGCCTGTGATTTATGGCGCTCTCCACTTCTGAATTTGTAGCAGATAGTACATCCGCATCCTCTGTAGGAGGAGCATCTCGCGTTCGCCCCGTGTTGGCTTCCTCCTCTATGTCCGGCCCTAGAGCCCGACTGGTGGAGGCGTGGTCGGCAGCCGCTCAAGATATAGTCCGGCGAGCGTTTTTTCTATTAAGAAACATGGACGTCATTATATTTTGAGAAAGACGACAACCACGGAGCGAGGTTTTGTGTCATACCTCTGCGTCGGCGTCTCCGTCCTGACCACCTTCCTTTTAGGCCTACCCGGCCTCGGTGCCTCTTGTTGGCGAGTTGCTGCGGGTTCGGCACGGCGTCCCGAATGCCTTCCCTGTAAAACACCATATGTGTACGGTAGGTGAAGTGCATAAAAGGGAATCCTATTTTTGGAGTTGGGATCTTGGTTTTTCTTACGTGCGATGCAGGGAGTAGTCCGGGGTAGTCGGCCGTTATGGCCACCATGGCGTCATCGCAGCTCAATTGATAGAATTGCCTGTCTATCAGCTCCACAAATATGTCCGGATCTTCTTCATGTCCGGGATCGAGGGCCCGGTCAGGGTCCTCCGGTTGTGGAGGTGGGCTGTTGACCTCCCTTACAGCTTTTTGCAGTTCCTGCCATGAAACGGCAAGGTGAGTATTTACGACGAAGAATGCAGGAAGGTCGGGAGTGAAGAGTGACAACTTACCCAGCTTGGAGGGTTGTACATGGAGAATCCATCCCGTGGCTTGATACGGATGAACTCCTCTTCTTCTTCCTTGAATAACTCGGACAGAATTTTTGCTAAAGCAGAAGTGGAGTCCAGTCCCTTACGCCCGCAACGGGTGGCATCATCTTCCCCGTTAAAACACCACAGGGGGTGCCCTCGATATTGAAGTGGTTGCACTCCCCGCATTATGCATATTAACATAACCTTGATTATTGTCAATCCTGATTGAGCGAGCCCTTTAATCCGGTTCATCGGGTAAAGGACTTCTCTGTTGTTTTCCTCCTGGGGGCTCCGTGGGCGCCGGCTTTAGCGTTTCTTCAGAGGAGTATTGTTGAACTCAGGAAGACCCCGCCGAACAGGGTCTGGAAGGGGTATGTCCTCCATATAAAACCACTCTGAAGGCCAGTCTTTGGACGTCTTCTTCAGAGTACCGAACAGGTATCCGGTCTCAGCGATGCGCCATATTTCGGCTCCACCCACCTGATAAAGTGACCCCTTCTGTGTGCGGGGCATAAGGCAAAATAACCTTTTCCACAGCTCGAAATGAGCCTCTCGGCCCAGAAACAGCTCACAAAGGGCAACATAACCGGCGATGTGTAATATGGAAGCAGGGGTGAAATTGTGCAGTTGGAGTCCATAAAACTCCAGGAGCCCGCGGAGGAACGGATGAATTGGAAATCCGAGTCCCCTTAGTAAGTAAGGGACAAGGCATACCCGCTCCCCCTTAGAGGGATTAGGGAAGCTCTCCACTTGTTCCCCGCCATTATAGGTGGCGAGCCCGGCTCGGGCGGGGACCATATACGCTAGAGGGAGAAATCCCGGGGTCTACAACTCTACTAATCGGCTGTGCGGGACGGAACACCTCTCCCAGTCACCGGGCTTTGGGCTGCGGGGTGGGAGGAGGAGCTGCGGTGGTCGGCCATGATGGAATGGATTTTTTCCGAGCACGCTCCGATGGATTCTCGCCGTGGGAGGATGGTCTGGATTGGGTCTAAGAATCCCCATCTCTTTAATAGACAATTTATTTACCTGGCTAGGGGGCGAATGTAAAAATGCCCTGGCTCCTCGCATTCGCTCGACGCGTGGAAGATGGCCCTTATTGGGCGCAGAAGCCAAGGAATCCAACATTTATGGGAGCCGGACACTACTTAGCAGATATTCAGGATTTGGAGAATAACCCGCCTTGCAATGCCGAAGACAATACTACGCGCCGGACTAATCGTCATTGAAGCCTCGTTCAGGGGCTACTGAGGGAGTCCTGGATTAGGGGGTCTCCGGACAGCCGGACTATATCCTTTGGCCGGACTGTTGGACTATGAAGATACAAGATTGAAGATTTTGTCCCGTGTCTGGATGGGACTCTACTTGGCGTGGAAGGTAAGCTAGGAAATATGGATACGTATATCTCCTCCCTTGTAACCAACCTTGTGTAACCCTATCCCCCTCCGGTGTCTATATAAACCGGAGGGTTTAGTCCGTAGGACAATATACAATCATACCATAGGCTAGCTTCTAGGGTTTAGCCTCTACGATCTCGTGGTAGATCAACTCTTCTAATACTCATATCATCAAGAACAATCAAGCAGGACGTAGGGTATTACCTCCATCAAGAGGGCCCAAACCTGGGTAAACATCGTGTCCCCTGCCTCCTGTTACCATCCGCCTTAGACACACAGTTCGGGACCCCCTACCCGAGATCCGCCAGTTTTGACACCGACAATCACCCTCCAGGGCCTCATACTTCTTCACAGCATCTTGGAGCTCTTGCTGGACCTCGTTCAGCCTGGCCTTTAGCTTCTTACGAGCGGCCTGCTCCTTGACAGCTTTCCCCTCGGCTTCGGCCAGGGCATTTTTCAGGGCCTCGACCTCGGTTGTCGCCCCTACACATATCATGACACTACGATCAATATACATCATTTATTCTTTCCGAATACATAGCGACTCATTAAATACCTTGCTGGTCTTCCAGCTGCTTCCTCGCCTGGCCGAGCTCCTCTTCAGCCCGCTCCAGTCTCTGCTTTAGTCCGGAGACTTCGGCAGTGTGAGAGGTCGCAGCCAACAGTGACGCTTGCTTATTCACATCAAACACAATTTGGTTAGTTTCCTGCGAAATTTAATTGATCCTCTGTCCGGCTTTTCTTTCCGAACACCGGACAGTGTCTCAGGGGCTACTGTCTATATAGGGATTTTCTCGGTTAACGCCTCTTACCTCAAAACCGGTCAGCAGGCCACTGCAGGCTTCGGTTAGTCCGCTCTTGACGGACTGAACCTTCTCAATTACCGTACCCATAAGGATACGGTGTTCTTCCACAATGGAAGCGCCCCGTAGCGCTTCCAATAGATTATCCGACGCCTCTGGTTGGACAGAGGTCGCCAGCGGGTCGGGCACGCCTCCTTCTCTTGAAGGAGGCTGATTGTTGGACTCCAGGGCCGTATGAGTCTCTGGATCCATGCTCAGATGGGGGCCGAATTGAGCACGGCCCCCATCGTCAGTCTCCATGGGGGTCTGTTCCCCCGTGTGTCCAGCGGCCGAGGTGTCACCCTCCGGCGCCGCCATGACGGCCTCCTGAACCTCTCCCTAGCCGGGGAAGGTCCTTTGGGATAGCACCTCATTGTCTCCCTTGGCCTTGGGACAGTAAGCGGCCGGCGGTGTCTCGCTGGCCAATTCCTTTGAGTCCAACGAGCCTCTTGATGAGGATCGATGGGAGCTGTCGTGGGCCAGACTGCAATAACATTATTAAACCATGTAAAATACCAAAAGGTGGAGAGGCCGGATAAATGGACATGTGCGGGTTCTTTGTACTCACGATGCGGCCAGGGGCTTGTTACGGGGGCGTCGCTCCGGACTGCTGTCATCATCCCACGCGAAGCTGTCCGCGAGAGGGCCTTTCCGCTTCTTGGGCGCCTCTGCCTCCAGATTTATGGAGGCCGCCCTCTTCTTCCTCCCCCCATCAGGGGGAGAGTCGCTCTCCTCCTCCTCCTCCTCCTCATCTTCGTCATCTTCGGCGGCGGAGGAGCGGGTCTTGTCTTAGGACGTCACATCCGAAGGGCCCTTGCGGCAGGGGCCGCTCCGGACCCCCTTGGCCTTCTTCTCCGGTGCCGTATAGGGCGCTGACACCAGCATCTTCGCCAGGCGCGGGATGATTGGTTCCTCGGGTAGCGGAGCCGGACACCGAATCTGCTTCCCCTCTCCATCCATTCCTGAAGAAGCAATGATTATAGAAGTTCAGATATCCTCCTTGTAACAAGCAAGTAGAGGATGTGTTAAAGGCTTACCTCATTGGCGAGGTGCTTAATGTCGTGCCCGCGGCCCGAGTCTGTGGCTGGCGGTGTCTTGTTGCCCTTGAAGAGCAACTTCTAGGCATCTTCGTGAGTGGTTTCGAAGAGCCTCTTCAGGGTTTGGTGCTTCTTCGGGTTGAACTCCCATAAAGGGCGACTTCGGCTTTGGCACGGGAGAATCCGGCGAACTAGCATCACCTGGATTACATCGACGAGTTTGATATCTTTATCCACCATGCTCTGAACGCGCGTCTATAGCGCTATCAGCTTGTCTGGCGAAGACCAATTCGGGCTCTTCTCAACCTAGGAGGTGAGTCGCATTGGAGCGCCGGAGTTGAATTCGGTAGCTGCGGCCCAGTTGGCGCCGCAGGGTTCTGTGATGTAGAACCATAGTTTCTGCCATTCCTTGATAGTCTCCACGAAAATGCCTTTCAGCCAGGAGACGTTGGTCAGCTTGCTCACCATGGCGCCTCCGCATTCCGCGTGCTGGCCATCCACCACCTTCGGCTTCACGTTGAAGACCTTGAGCCATAGCCCGAAGTGGGGTTGGATGCGGAGGAAGGCCTCACACACGATGATGAACGCCGAGATGTCGAGCAAAGAGTTCGGGGCTAGATCATGGAAGTTTAGTCTGTAATAGAACATCAGCCCATAGACGAAAGGGTGGAGTGGAAACCCTAGCCTGCGGAGGAAATGAGGGATGAATACCACCCTCTCATTGGGTTTCGGCGTGGGGACGACTTGCCCCTTGGCTGGAAGACAGTGGGCGATTTCCATTGCGAGATACCTGGCCGCCCGAAGCTCAATAATGTCCTTCTCCCTGTACGGAGGAGGCCACCAACTTGCCTTCACCTCCGGATCCGGACATGGTTGAGTGCTTGCTCGAGTGGGGAAAAGATGAGAATTTGGGCGCTAGATCTCAAGAGTGGAAGGGCAGAGGAAGAGAGAAGGCGTGGGAGAAGAATGGGGAATCCTTATCCCCTTATAAAGGCAGTGAATATCGAATGCTTCCCCACTCGCCCTAAAACTCCCCTATTCCCAAGGGTTGTGTAAACGGCACGGTTGGGTTACCCACGCCCGTATTGATAAGAATCCTGCAATAAGGGGACATGGTCTCTGCTTTGACAAGATGTGCCAATGGAAACCGCATCTTGAAGCGCGAAACGGCAGACAAAAACGGTTCGATATAATGGCCGGACAGACGTGATGTCATCTTGTAAAAAGTTGTCAGCAGATGCGACTCGTGAAATATTATATTCCCTGCAGTCGTGTGTGGTACTTGTGTTGTAGATCTGGACACCTTCATTTTATCCGAAGACTATCTTGCAGTATTCAGAAAGTAGAACCTGCCTTGCAATGCCGAAGACAGTCTTCGCGCCGGACACATCGTCATTGAAGCCTGGTTCAGGGGCTACGGAGGGAGTCCTGGACTAAGGGGTCCTTGGGTGTCGGATCTATTGGATATGGGCCGGACTGATGGGCCGTAAAGATACAAAGACCGAAGACTCTACCCGTGTCCGGATAGGACTCTCCTTGGCGTGGAAGGCAAGCTTGGCGATCAACTATGAAGATTCCTTTCTCTGTAACCGACCTTGTGTAACCCTAGATCCCTCCTATGTCTATATAAACCGGAGGGCTAGGTCCGTAGATAGATCCTCATAATCATAGTCAGGCTAGACTTTTAGGGTTTAGCCATTATGATCTCGTGGTAGATCAACTCTTGTAATACTCATATTCATCAAGATCAATCAAGCAGGAAGTAGGGTATTACCTCCATAGAGAGGGCCCGAACTTGGGTAAACATTGTGTCCCCCGTCTCCTGTTACCATCGATCCTAGACGCACAGTTCCGGACCCCCTACCCGAGATCCGCCGGTTTTGACACCGACAATGGCCCCCATCGAGGACGAGAAGATGGCCCCCAGAGGGATGGGATCCCCTGGTGCGCTGCACAACGTAAAAAATAATGGCTTACTATAGTTGTGGCTTTTGATTATTTGCAATGTGCTTGCTAATATGTTAGGGTTGTGCAGGTGCCGGTGGACGTCCTTGATGATTCCGATGTCGCCGCCCGTCCTGTGGACAACGCCCCAGAGATCATTTTTGATATCGCGGTCCGTCCTATTGACATCGCCCCGGAGATCAATTCCGATGCTGCTGTCTATCCTGTGGACATCGCCCCAGAGATCGATTCCGATGTCGAGGTGGACATCGCCCTAGAGATCGATTCCCATGCCGATGTTCGTGATGTGGTCATTGCCCGAGAGATCGATGACAAGAAATAGTTTGTCGCGCTAATCCTTCAGGGTAGTTTGCATTCTGTTTAATTACCAAAACGATGCATGTTAGCAAACCATCTTAGGGCTAGTGCACTATCTTGTGTGGGTGGTACTTGCTACTTTTGTTTGATAGTGAATCATGCGAACACTCTCCGAGTTGTGGAAATAGATGTATCCTCACCAGCTTTTGATGTAATATATGGCATGCTTAGATGTAAGTTTGAACTATTTATCATATCAGCAGGGCTTGTTTGATGATTCTTGGTGTTAGTAGGCTAGCTACTGTGCGATCTATAGTACATGCAAAACACTCACCGAAGAGAAACATTGGGGCTGATGAGCTCGTGGTACGCTTATACTGATCCATCGTCGATCCACCAATAGCCCAAGCTCCTAAAATTCTAGGCTTAGTGATCGATCATACAATAGTCGACACGGATACATTCAGGCCTCATTTGGTTCATAGGGTAGGAAAATCGTAGCAAAAGTACAGAGACATACAACACAAAATCATAGTAGTACAGAGATGTACTCCCTCCGTTCCAAAATAGATGAGTCAACTTTGTACTACTAACTTTGAAATGGAGGGAGTACAAATCTTAGGGGGGGCTAGTTTGTCCTAGTGGGTTTCAGTGATATGACGTGGTATAGTGTCGTCCAGTCTTCGCGTGTGGTAGCAGTACTGCGGGTACAGTAAGTTTTCTTGAAGAAGCGGAATTAAACGAAGTCATGACGATGGTTCCTTCGTCCTACCAACTTACAGTGGGAAAGGTTGGGCCTGCGCTACGACCGGGGGGAGCCAGGACAATTTTGTGCATGGCAGGTTGAAAGTGTAACTATCCCTAGGTGGTTTTGGTAATTCCTAACAACATATAGCTCATTGAGCTAATGCTATTTCAAGATTAATATCTCAGGAAATCTCAATGATTGGCATGGCATGGATGAGAAAAGTGGACCCCTCAAAATGCTAAGGACGAAAGGATTGGCTCAAGCTCAAAGCTCAAGACTCTACATTTTCTATTTTAGTGATCCAAGACCACATTGAGTCCATAGGAAAAGCCAATACTATCAAGGAGGGATGAGGTGTTGTTTAATGAGGCTCTTGCTCAAAATGCTTAGTGAAATGCTCCAAAGCCCTCAACTACTTTCTCACATCCACATATGATCTAAACCAAAATTCAAACTCGGCCCCACCGATTCTTTCTATCCGGTGCCACCGAGTTCAGATGTCATAGCCACTGCCACAAACCCTAGGCAAATCGATCTCACCGATAGGGATCTCGGGCTCACCAAGATGGGATTGTAATCTCTCTGTTTCCCTTCAAAAAGTTTCGGTCTCACCGAGATGAGCGATTGGTCCCACCGAGATTGCAATGTAAACTCTCTGTTTCCCTTTTGTAACATTTCGGTCTCACCGAAATGAGCGAATCGGTCCCACCGAGTTTACCTGACCAACTCTCTGGTTAGCTTATTACCAAATTCGGTCTCACCGAGTTTGTGTAATCGGTCTCACCGAGATTATGTTATGCCCTAACCCTAACCATATAGGTCCTACCGAGTTGCATGTCGGTCCCATCGAAAATCCTAACGATCACTAGATTTGCTGAATCGGTCCGACCGAGTTTATCAATTCGGTCCCACCGGTATTGGCAAGTTGTGTGTAACGGTTAGATTTTGTGTGGAGGCTATATATACCCCTCCACCTCCTCTTCATTCATGGAGAGAGCCATCAGAACGAACCTACACTTCCAACTTACTTTTTCTGAGAGAGAACCACCTACACTTGTGTTGAGGCCAAGATATTCCATTCCTACCATATGAATCTTGATCTCTAGCCTTCCCCAAGTTGCTTTCCACTCAAATCTTCTTTCCACCAAATCCATATCCTGTGAGAGAGAGTTGAGTGTTTGGGAGACTATAATTTGAAGCACAAGAGCAAGGAGTTCATCATCAACACACCATTTGTTACTTCTTGGAGAGTGGTCTCTCCTAGATTGGCTAGGTGTCAATTGGGAGCCTCCGACAAGATTGTGGAGTTGAACCAAGGAGTTTGTAAGGACAAGGAGATCGCCTACTTCATGAAGATCTACCGCTGGTGAGGCAAGTCCTTCGTGGGCGATGGCCATGGTGGGATAGACAAGGTTGCTTCTTCGTGGACCCTTCGTGGGTGGAGCCCTCCGTGGACTCGCGCAGTCATTACCCTTCGTGGGTTGAAGTCTCCATCATCGTGGATGTACGATCGCACCACCTATCGGAACCACGACAAAAACATCCGTGTCTCCTATTGCGTTTCAATCCTCCAAACCCTTCCCTTTACATTCTTGCAAGTTGCATGCTTTACTTTCCGCCGCTCGTATACTCTTTGCATGCTTGCTTGAATTGTGTTAAGATTGCTTGACTTGTCCAAAGTTGCTAAAATCTGTGAAGAACTAAAATTGGGAAAAGGATAAGTTTTATTTGGTAAAGTAGTCTAATACCCCCCCCCTCTAGACATACTTTCGATCCTACAAGTGGTATCTGAACTTTTGTCTCCATTTGCTTTGATTTCCATAGCTTTTGGTAGTCATAGCCTTGGTTTGACAACCTAGGAGAGTATGGCGTCTAGCGAGAGAAATTACCACCGTAGAGGTCCTTACTTTGGTGGTACTAATTTTTCTAGTTGGAAGCATAAGATGAAAATGCATATTCTTGGACTTAACCCCGCCGTATGGGCTATTGTGTGTATTGGCTTGCAAGGTGAATTCTTTGATGGGAGAGAACTGAACCGTGAAGCTACCGCGGAAGAGTTGAAGATGCTGCAATACAATGCTCAATCTTGTGATATCCTCTTCAACGGATTGTGCCCCGAAGAATTCAACAAAATCATCCGTCTTGAGAATGCAAAGGAAATTTGGGATACTTTGATTGATATGCACGAAGGTACCAACTCCGTCAAGGAATCCAAGTTGGATGTGCTTCAAAGTCAGCTTGACAAGTTCAAAATGAAGGATGGTGAAGGTGTCGCTGAAATGTACTCTAGACTTGCTCTTAGCACAAATGAGATTGCCGGCTTAGGAAGTGAAGAGATGACTGACAAATTCATCATCAAGAAGATCCTAAGAGCTTTGGACGGAAAATATGATACCGTATGCACATTGATCCAAATGATGCCCAATTACAAAGATCTCAAGCCAACGGAAGTCATTGGAAGAATGGTTGCTCATGAGATGTCACTCAAGGATAAGGAGGAGCTCCATGACAAGTCAAGTGGTGCTTACAAAGCCTCATGTGAAGCTCCCACATCATCAAGTGAGAAACAAACATTCAATGAAGAATTGAGCCTAATGGTGAAAAACTTCAACAACTTCTACAAGAGTAGAAGCAAAGAGAGAAGTTCCAAGTCAAGGTCCTACAATGACAAAAGATCTTCTAGTCGAGAGCGAAATTGTTACAATTGTGGAAGACCCGGACACTATTGCAATGAGTGTACGGCACCCTACAAGAGAAGAGAAGATTCTCCAAAAAGAAGAAGTAGAAGAGAAGAATCACCATCAAGAGAGAGAAGGAGTAGAGATGATCGTTATGAACGAAGAACATCCCGGAGAAGCACGGATTCGGAAAGGAATGACAAGTCATCAAGGAGCTACACAAAACGAAGACATCAAGCTCATGTTGGTGAATGGGTATCCGGCTCCGACTCCGACAATCACTCCGAGAGAAGATATCACTCCGACTCCGAATATACTCAAGATGAAGGTGTTGCCAGTCTAGCACTTGTGTCAACCAACTCCTATGACATATTTGATTCACCAAATGAAGGACTTGGAAGATGCTTCTTGGCTAAAGGTCGAAAGGTATCACACCCCGAGTATGTTGATCTCAATAGTGATGAAGATGACTTGTTAGGTGATGATGATTTACTTGTTGACAACTCTAGTGATGAATACTATGATGAAACGTCAATCAATCATGCTAATCAAGATAAAACGAAAGACAATGATAAGGAGAAGATTGAGTTTCTAACTAAAGAACTAAACACTCTTAAGTTAGCTCATGAAACTATCTTAGGAGATCATCGAGAACTTTTAAGGACTCATGAGAAATTACGTTTTGAAAAGCTCAACCTTGAGCAAGAGCATGAGTTCTTAAAGGCAATCAATGATGATCTTTGCAAGAAAAGTTCTTCTTGCATTGCCAAGCGTTTACTCTTATCCACTTACATGCCTCAAGTCAAGTCTAGTAACAAAAACAAGAAAGATTCTTCCTCTAGTAGTAACAATAATCATGCTAAATCCAATGTTGTTGCTTCTAGTAGTTCTCTTGATTCCACTAATGATTCTCTTAGCCAAGTTACACTTGAGCAAGAAAATAGCTTATTGAAGGGAATTATAGAGAAAGGTGTTTACAAGAGCCTTGCCGGGAGTAAGCAATTCGAGGAAATTGTACGCAAGCAAGGAAGGTACCGGAAGAACCAAGGTGTTGGTTTTGAACGAAAGTTCAATGCCAATGGAGTTGAGTGGGAAGAAGATCAATACCCCAAGACGAAGTTTGTTCCTCTACAAAAGAAGTATGATCCTACTTCCTTCAAAGGGACACATGCTCAAGATGATCTTCCACCACAAGACCACAAGCAAAAAGGCAAGGATAAGCTTCAAGAGGAAATTGATGCATTTGAAGAAGCACCCAAGGCCTTGGTCAAGTGGGTTCCCAAGACTACATCAAGTTCTACTTCATCAAGTACGACTACAACTCCAAGGATTCCCATCAAGATTATGTGGATCCCGAAGAAGAAGAACTAGAGAGTTCCTGAGGGTGACTCCGCCAACATACTTCACTCTAATCATTTTGGCAAGAACAAGTGCAATCAACTTCCACATCTAGTTCAAGGAGTCACAGACCCTCTTGTTGGTAAGACAAGGGACAAGGTAACCTAATGGTTTCATAGACATCATCTTGTGTGTGCATCACTCTATGTCTATGGATAACCTTGCTTGTTCCTTGTGGGACTAACTCGTGTAGGTATTGAAAGTGCAACTCACTCCAAAGGATTGCTCCAAATGATCTACATCAACATTGAGCATCCACATCTTCAACACCTACATGAAGTCATCATCGACAAAACACAAGGTTACACTACAAAAAAAGACACATTTGTGACATTTTGGGCCGAACGAAATTTTTTTCTGTCATACATATGACACTTCTGTGATGATAATTGTGACAAAACCCGGTATCATCATAGATGTGGTGGGCTCCTACTTCTATGACAAAAAATCATGACAGAAAATGGGCTTTTCGTCCTGGGCGGGCCGGAGATGCAGCTGCATGACATTCTTTGGGCCGTCCATGACGGAAAAAACCGTGGTAGAAGCGAGGGGGAGGAAAATTTCAGGGAGTTCCCGGTTACGGTGGGAGGTCAGGGGCCGAGCGATGCGCGCTTCTCTCATACACGTACGCGTGTGTGTGCGAGGCATTGGCTCTAACTGAACCCGAGCGAGGCATTGGGCTCTAACTGAACCCGAGCGATTGCACTGCAGCCTACGCGTTACTGAACCCGAGCGATCGATCGATGGCTGTTAACTTAACCTGATCGAGCGATTCCTTCGCTACTGCTGCTAACTGAAGCCGATCGATGCTGCCTCTGGATGAACAGTGAGCATTGCGGGGGGGTTTGGATGAACAGTTCCCGGTGGGGGTGGATGAACAGGACCCCGTGATGTTGCCTCTGGATGAACAGGACCCCGATCGATCGAGCCGGTTGGGGCTGGATGAACAGGACCCCGTGGAGGGCTGGATGAACAGGACCACCCCGTGGAGGGCAGGATGAACAGTAGATGGTGGAGGGCAGGATGAACAGTAGCCCGTGGAGGGGTGGTTGAACAGGAGCCCGTGGAGAGGGTTGGTTGAACAGTAGCCGGTGGAGTAGCGCGGTGGAGGCTGGATGAACAGGAGCCCGTGGATGAACAGTCGCAGGTGGAGGCTGGAGGAGGTCGACGGTGGATGAACAGTAGCTCGTGGAGGCTGGAGGGGGTTGAAGGTGGAGATGAACAGTATCCCGTGGAGTCCCGTTTTGCGGTACGCCACACCCCTCCTGATGAACAGGACCCCCATTTCGACCATAGCGCTCCAACACAAGTCTGTTTCCTCCATTTTGCGGTATGCCACACCCCTCCCGATGAACAGGACCCCCATTTCTATCGTAGGAGGTCCGTTTCCTCCGTTTTGCGGTACGCCAGACCCCTCCCGATCAACAGGATACCCTTTCGAACGTGGCCGGTCGAACACAAGGCCGTTTCCTCCGTTCTGCAGTACGCCAGGCCTCGTTTCCATCGCCTGTTCCGTCCAACCCCTCCCGATGAACACGACGCATTCCGTTGCCTCCCCATGAACACGACGACGACGTTGTTTCTCCATTTAGACCCAGCCATGTACACGAGCCCTGGCCATACGTATGAGCGAGTAGGCGTTCGAGACCCCGCCCGTATGTACACATACATGGCTGTATTTTCTTTCTTGCACCCTGGCCGCTGTACGTATGTGTACATGCTACGTGCGCGCCTCTACATCCACCAGTATATATGTATGTACACGTTCGCGACCAGAATGACAACGCTATGTACGCTTCGACCAGGTGGGTCCCGACTGTCAGGCACTTCCTAGCGTGCGAAGATGTAGTTGGTGGGTCCCAGCAGTCAGGGGCAAACCTTTTTTCGTGAAATACGGTGGCCCGTCCGGTGGGTCCCCGCTGTCAGGTGGAGGAATGATTCTTTTGCACGTAATAAGGAGGCACTTCCTTGCTGCGGCCGTGGACCCAGCTGTCAGCCTCTCCACGTACAGTCCACGTCCGATGGAAGCCGTTCCTTGACCACATTGACCAAGCCGCGCCGAGAGCACCAGGGTGGTGGACGACGTCGAGGCCTAGGAAGGGGACGACGTAGAGCCGGGGAAGACGCGGCAGTGGATGCCCACGCGTAGAGGAGTACGAGGGTTCACTGGTTCGCTGCGGTGTGAGGCTGTCGTCGCCGTAGAATAACAGGGGGTGTGGGTGAGTAGAGGGATGGCCTGGCCAGCGGTGGGAGTAGTAGGGGGCGGTGAGGCCTCCGCCGCATCGCAGCCGGCCACGGGAGGCAGGAGCACGAGGCACGACCGGCGCTGGTTTGGGCGGCTGGAGCAAGAAGACCAGAGGTTGAAGAAGCACTACGGCTGTTGGATGGACATCGTACGGTCACTGGAGCTAGAATCGTGCATATTGACTAAGTTGACAAAGCCCTCTATCCCCGTCAACTTAGTAGGCCCACAAGTCAGCCTCCCACCAAGGTGGGTCCCAGCTAGCATGGGGTATTCATTTCTTTGTGCATAATAAGGAGGCACTCCCGGTGGGTCTGAGCTGACAGCAGGGGGAACGTTTTTTCACGAAATACGGTGGCCCGTCGGGTGGGTCCCAGCAGTCAGGGGCAAACGTTTTTTTTTGCGATATACTGGTGGGCGTCCGGTGGGTCCCTGCTGTCAGGTGAAGGAATAATTATTTTCCACGTACTAAGGAGGCACTTCCTTGCGGCTGCCATGGACCCAGCTGTTAGCCTCTCCACGTACAGTATTCTTCCGATGGAATTCGGTCATTGACCACGCCGCACCGACAGCACCACGGCGGGGGACGACGGCGAGGCCTAGGAAGGGGACGACGTGGAGCCGTGGAAGACGCGGCAGTGGATGCCCACACGGAGAGGAGTACGAGGGTTCACTAGTTCGGCTGCGCTGCCATCGCCGCAGAATAATAGGGGGTGTGGGTGAGTGAAGTGGAGGGATGGCCTGGCCAGCGGTGGGAGTAGTATGGGGGCGGTGAGGCCTCCGTGGCAGCACAGACGGCCACGGGAGCAGGCGGCACGACCGACGCTGCTTTGGGCGGCTGGAGCAAGAAGACCAAAGGTTGAAGAAGCACTACGGCCGTTGGATGGACATCGTACGGTCAGTCGAGCTAGAATCGTGCATATTGACTAAGTTGACAAAGCCCTTCATCCCCGTCAACTTAGTAGGCCCACTATACTGGGTCCCAGCTAGCAGGGGGAGTATTCATTTTTTTGTGCGTAATAAGGAGGCACTTCCTTGCCTGCGAAGATATAGCTGGTGGGTCCGAGCTGTCAGCGGCGGTAACGTTTTTTTTCGCGAAATACAGAGGCCGTTTCGGTGGGTCCCAGATGTCAGGTGGAGGAAATCATTATTTTGCTCCTAATAAGGAGGTATTTCCTTGCGTGCGGCCGTGGACCCAGCTGTCAGCCTCTCCACGTACAGTCCACTTCAGATGCATGTTGGTCGTTGACCATGCTGACCATGCCACACCGAGACCACCAGGGTGGTGGACGACAGCGAGGCCTAGGAAGGGAACGACACGGAGGCAGGGAAGACTCGGCCGTTGTTTTTGTTTCCCACACGGAGGGGAGTACGACTGTACGAGGGTTTACTGGTTCGTCTGCCGTCGCCGGAGAATAACAGCAGGTGTGGGTGACTAGAGGGATGGCTAGGCTAGCGATGGGAGTATGGTGGGGCGGTGAGGCCTGCGCGGCAGCATAGCCGGCCGCGGGGAGGAGGGAGCAGGCAGTCCCGCCGGTGCTGGTTTGAGCGGCTGGAGCAGGAAGAGCAGAGATTGAAGAAGCACGACGGCCGTTGGATGGACATCCAACAGTATACAAGCCATCTGTGGAAAGCCTCAAATCTGTGGAAAACAGCATACATCCCATCTGCCATTATTTCAAATAATTTACAGCTCATTTGCTAATTCTTGCGGGTTTGTTTTGGAGCCCATATTCTTTATGTTAGCATTACAGCCCATATTGTGGCCACGGTTAAAAAATTATACGAAATTTTGCATATGTCGGTGCGGTCTGAACTGTTTTTAATCCCGAAATTTCGAGTCACATTTAGACTGATTTTTAAAATAAATGTATATCAATATAAAATCCAATAAATTGTCCATGCTAAAAATCAATGCAATTTAAAATCTCAAAATGAAAAAAAGATATTTGAAAATAATTGTCGGTTTGATGTGTTTCAAAATGTACAACCCATTTCTCATTACTGATAGGCCATTTTCTCGGCCAGCCCAATGAAGCTCTCCTCGTCTTGAAAGATTTGCAGCCCAACAGGCCTGATAAAGCGACTTACTTGACAAATCACAAAAGAACTGGGGTAGCCATTTTCAGAAAGAAAAAAACTACTGGGCTGGTCTGTGGTAAACATAAAAGAAAAGGTTGTCTAGACAGGCCAGAGTGTCCCGCACAGCCCAGTTGACACCCTGCTTCCGTCTCAAAAACAAATTAGATAAATGCCACTCCAATTATGGCGATTCATAAAAATGCCACTGCAATTTCCAAACTTTGAAAAATGCCACTGCAATTTTTGCAAACTTTGAAAAACGCCACTGTAGTTTGCAAACTTTGAAAACTGCCACTCCAGACTTCGAAAAATGCCACTAGAAATGGCATGAAATGGCATTTTTCAAAGTCTGGAAATTGCAGTGGCATTTCTCGGATACACCAGATTTGGAGTGGCATTTATCAAATTAACCCAAAACAAAAATAATTGGGCGAGCTGCTGGGTCCCTGGTGTCAGCCGCTCGTTGTGCAATTCTCTCGTTTATTGACTACGTTGACAATGGCATGGGACGCAGATGTCAGAAATCCAATAGGAGGAGCCATTTTTTAATTGGCTTGAAATAAGGAGGCAGTTGCTTGCGTACTGCCATGACCTTGGCAGGTCCCCGCTGTCATCCGCTCCACGTACAGTACCAGTTAGTCGTGCTTCAAAACTGATCGGCACGCCATTAAAAAAATAAAGGTCGATAACTAATGCGGCACCTCGGGCCAACGCGGCCAGATCGCATTTTGCACGAGAAATTACACACCATGTTTCGTTGACATGTGGTCCCGTTCCAACATATCAGTGAGATGACGGCGAGTAGTAGGAGTATTTCCAAACGGACGTGTAGGCCGGGGCACCTCTTCATGAACCATGGCAAACTCGCAACCGTCCACCGACTCTTCGCCTTTCCCTCTCAATTTGGAACTGCTGTCGCACGCTCTTCCTCTCCCTCCTCCATTTTCCTTCAGCCCTTCACCCTTTCTTCTGCCATTGTTCAATCGTCTTCTCCATGTAGGGAACAGGCCGGAAACGACCCCGTTATTCTTGCTCCGATCTGAAAGATGACGTGGTGGAGGAACTCATTGATCAGTGCGACGTCATCACCTCGGCTAGCATGGCAGGTTCGTTCAAGCCGATTCTTGACTCAACTAATAACATCATTACAAAGAACCCAAGAGTCAAGGAGCGGTTTGATCTCCCCTATCTTCTTCACCGTGACCCTGATGACTGGCGCCGGCACGACGGAGGCCTCGCCCTGTGCCAGTTGATGCCGCTTGATAATGATACGTATGATGTTAAGATGCCATCGCTTGAGGGCAAGGCTTGGGCGGGCGCAAATGGAGATTGGGTTGTTTACATTGGGTCCAACTGCGAGTGGGAACTTGTGAATGTGTACACTCGTCACTGGGTTCCACTTCCAAAAATCTCAACACACTTCCTAGAGGTTGAGCACACCGGTAATGTACGCACGTTCAAATACGATCATGGTGACTGTCTTCTATGGAAGATAGCAATTTGTCGAGTTCCCAACCGCTCTTGGAATTACAACAACTATCAAGTTGTTGCTATCTTCGACAAGCTTGTTGCCGTCCTTCGTGGTTCGACTCAATGGATATTGCTCAAAAATCAGTTTCTGTACACGGATGAGTAGTGTGATGCAATTCAATACGAGGGCCTTGTGTTTGCTACCACCACTCGTGGCACTTTTTTTGCATGGCATCCTAGTAGTTTCGGTACGTTTGTCTTCCACCGTAATTTTAATTGTTTCATCCACATGCATGCGGGTTAGCAAGTTTCCCTTTACTAATTAACCTTATTCTTGTGTTTCCAAGGTCCTGTGAACATCCCACGACCTATACTTGAAAAAAATAATAACCAAGGGGGAGATGCCGATGGTGATGATCACGAGCAGCGCCCATATACTCTATGGCGCCTGGCAACTAATTCCGATGGATCACCTCTTCTTGTGTGTATACAGCCCACTGATGATGTTACTGCTAAGGAAGCAGGTGTCTCCCATGGTCGCACTCTCCTGACCTATTCCAACACCCGTTGCATGGTATTCGGGATGGATACTAGTGTGCAAGCGCCAACTCCTTCTCCCTGGCACAGAATTGATAGTCTTGAAGAAAACTCGCTCTTCCTTGGACAAAACTATTCGATGATGGTGAAAGGCGATCCAACTGTTGTTGACACATTTATGAGAAGCAACTGTGTCTATACCTCGGACATTTGGGTGGTTCCCCACCCTGGTACTGATATAGTAGGCCGCTTTAGCCTGGATGATCGGTCCTGCATTGGTCTCCAGATCGACAACGGATGGCCCATCCCAGAGAATCACTTGTGGTTCAAAGCTAGTGTTTCCAACGCCGCGGAATGGTTGAGTTGAAGTTCATTTCATGGCTTGTTATTTGTTGTGTGGTGAAAACTTTAGCATTTATAATGTATCCTTGTTGTCAATGTGGGTTGATGACCTGTTGTATGTAATAAAATGATATGCCTGTGATAAACTTACTAAATTTATGAATGGCTTTTGAGTCGCTTCTCTGACTGAGTGGTGCGAAGCGGAAAAAAAATATTTTCCGAATACATAATTGTACATGCATTGCAACAGGTTATCGGATGAGGCCAATCAACAATAGTAGTACACTATTTGTACTAGCTTCACATGCTTCACGCGTCAGGCGGGTGTTTTTACTGTAGCCATATGTTAATGTGTTCGTTGTACGTAACCAGAACCTCGAATCCTTGATACTAGTACTATATAGTAGGAGTAAGTGGTAGGAGTAGTAGGGTGGCATGGACCAGAACAAGCATTCACGTCCAGGAGTACGGCACACGCCACCACCACGACATCCATCTGACACCATATTATTTCTTGGAGTCCGTGCTAGAGCAATCTCTTCAACCTCGTCGTTTCTCTAACTTCAACCATCGCGCGGCGGGTGAGGTGGGGGTTTGCCGATAGTCAGTTTCCTTAACTGCGGTCCCACTTGTAAGGCCAACTCCAACGCACGACCCCAAACGCACCTCCGTTATGCACGAAATCCAACGATAATTTTGACTAGAAAAGCAAGACCAAAGAAAACAAGAACCACAAGAATACATTTTACTACTCCTGTAAGTTGGATTAGTGCCTTCTCGATGCATTCATTGTTGATCTGCGGAGGCTCGATCTTGCGTCTGTGCTAGCTAAAAGTGATAGAACATCTACTAGATTGCGCTCTATCAATATATGGATATACTCTTCTTCCCAATACGAAAACTTGCATCCATTCTACTCCCTCCGTTGCACAATACATGCCTTCTATTTGTCAAAATATATATGTATCTAGACATGTCTTAGTATATAGGTACATCCATTTTTGGACAAATGGAAGTCAAGTATTTTGGAACGGAGGGAGTACACAATAAAAATTTTAAGTTAGCACAACTAGTCTAATCTGAGAGCAGAACCGAAGATTTGGTCGGGTTCTTCCTCCTTTTGCCAACACGTGGGACATCCAGCATCCAAGTCGTGTCATGAAAGAAAATAGAGTGGTAGTTGAAGCCACGAGATGTGCATCTTGGGTTTAACTGTAAATAGAAACTTACTACTCTTGAGTAACTCCAAAAGCGGCCACCGAAGATCTTTATTGGATTTGTTTTTCATCACCAGCACGTAGAGGTGAAAGATGTGCAGGTTCAGTGGGTCCTCTTGCGTTTTTACTAACATGTGGGGCCGCATGTGAGTAAACAGACGATGGGCTCCACGCGTTCGCTGGCTGGCTGAGAAGAGAGATAGAGGAGGGCTGAGCATAGACTGCAAGAAATTTGTTCTACGTACCTTGATATAGGCTCGATATAGTGGGGTGGCATGGGCCATAACTAGCATTCATGTCTAGCAGTATGATACATGCCACCCACACGAGTCCCATCCGACACCAATTTTCTTGGAGTCCGTGCTACAGCCATCTCTTCTCCCTCATGTTTTCTCAGCCATCGCACGGTGGGCGGGGTGGGGGTTTGTCGATAGTTGGTTTGCTCAACTGCGGTCCCACTTGTAAGTGAAAATGCAACACCGCACGCATTCCCGCTTGAGCGGCATGCCGGACCAACCGTGTGGGGGTGCGTCGCAAACACGGCAGGCTTTTCCTTTTGAACTCGTAACTTGTAAAATTTGGTTCTGCTCCATGGGGCGACCGATAGATAGAAAATAACGATTTTGCCTAGAGTAATGAGAAGTTTGGTTCTGGTGCCGTTCATGCCTGGAGTACGTACGAAAATTATGAAGTTGATGCGAAAGGTAAGATAATTACTGTAGTATCATATACTACTACATGGATTTGACGGAAAGATAAAAATACATACGGATCCATCAACGTTCAACGACATCCTCACGCCCTAGTGCGCCGGGTCACCAACCGATGTGTGAGGAGCAGCGGCGTTGGCAGCGAGCTCAACGTGCTTCTGAACAGTGTCGTCCAAGGTTGCCCTGCGCTCCAAGAAGGCCAGCGTCCTATCGTCCTCCTCTTGCATGTAGTAGTCCTTGTGGAAGATTTGCGCGTAGACGTGGGTGATTATGTCGATGGTGTCTTGCTGTGCCAGGCACTGCACGGCGAGCGCGGCCTCGAGGTGGACATTCTCCAGCACGACGGCGGGAAGTCGCAGGGCCACCAGTGCGTTGAAGAGGTTGTTACCATAGTGGCCGTTGAGGGTGGCGGGCATCGCAGAGCCTGGGTGCGTCGGCTGGAGGCTTATGTCAAAGTCGTCAGCAAGCTTCTTGACGACGATGAACTTGTCGAGGAAACCGACGAGGACCTCGTCGAACAAGGAGACGAAGCTGTCATCCAAGCGGCCCCTCGCCCTGGCGCCCTCAAGTAATACTACCTAGAGACGTTCCTCGGTGCCGGGCCGCAGGCCGGCGTCGTGGACCATCTGGCACAGCTGGCTGATGCTCGCGCTCATCGCCTCCATGGTTCTAGCGTAGCTTCTAGTCAACTGATCTTGCGATTCGAGTGATCACTCAGCCCTTCGTTAGTGTGCGTAGGTGCGTAGGATTTCGTACTACTCCTCGGCCCTCTACTGCACCTGCCTTTGGCTGTATGATAGGTGGGCCAGCCACCCCCTGCGGCCACGTGTCATTCACCCAAAGGCAGTTGTCGTAAGTCAATGAAGCTGCATCCCCCTCCGTGCCGGTGCAGTATAGTCATCTCATCGGACCTCTAGTTGGGGCCAAATGAGAGAAGTTTGATCTTTACTAGTTTATTGGTCCCCTTTGCATTTGGCGCCAAGTTTTGACCTTTGATTTAACTAATAAAATGTTAATGCATGTAAACAAAAATGTTGTGTAAGTCACCTTACAAAAACCAAATAATCCCAAAATACTTAGGCACGGTGCATTTACTCCCTCCTTGTTTCTTATTTCGTGACATATCAACCAATGAGAGATGTGGGACGTGCATGCTTTCAATGACTTGAGACTACCAAACATGACATGCAGTGTTTAGTTCATTGCATGTAATCCTATTAGTACTCTAGTTAGGAGTAGCAAAAAAACATTAAGTTCTCTCGCCGATAGGAATAAAACACCATGTATTTATTTACAGAGGGAGTAGTACATTTTTGGTGACATGCATTACTAGATATTGCTAGTCAAATAATAAAATCCAGATGGACGTGCTAGTACTCCTAAATCCAGACGGTGGTGCTACTAGTACTAGTAGTAGTACTACCAATGTAGTAGTAGGAGTACTAGCACTGTACTACCCGTTGGTCAAATTATTACGTGTTGCTCCTCACAGTGAAGTGACAAGACCCTGCACCGGAGATGACACCTGAGTATAGGCGCCGTGTTTGGCATACCATAGTCAGCCTCACCATCTGCAGTCACTATCATCATGGCTATAGAGCTAGCCTGCTTACAACTAGCCCTATTCGACATAATTTCCCGTGCGTAGATGCCCATGCATTGCACGAAACACCAAGATTGGGGGTGGACGGCTCCGGCAGCGGCCATCGCGCCAGATTTTTCCACGACCTTCTACTCCTAGATGTGGTGGGGAGGAGATGAGGCTGATTGTGAGGGACAAGGAGTTGTTTGTAAATAGGGAACAAGTGCTGGCATCTTTTTGCAAAAATGGACAAGCTTGGTTTGTATGCATCAGATCTAGATCCGACGACTATTAGTGAAAGATGGGAGGCACAACATCATCACCAACTCAGGACCTGTTTGATTCGCAGGATTTTGAAAATGCAGGAATAGGACACGGCAATATTACAAGTTTCAAACTGATATTACAAATGTTAGGAGTAATGTTGCACCTACGAAGAGGGAATTACCAGGAAGTTTACGTAAGAACTTTCGTTACTTTAGGTGGATGCAGCATTATCGTACAAACTAATATCCACCGCCCTGACAAGTCACTAATGGGCAAATAAGTTTTCGAGTCTCTGGCCACTCGATGTTTCAAAAAAAATTCAGCTTCTGCGGAGAAATGAGCTCCACCGTGTACCCCCGCGGGTGTGGCTCGGCACGAAGCGTGAGTACGTGCACGGTGCACCTATTCTCTTCTTGTATACGTAAACCACCTACGTGGGGTTGTGTGATAGAGATACAAACCTAGAGAGATATAGTGTGTGGGTTCTTGAGAGTTTTTTTTGTGGGGGAGGGGGTCAATCAAAATATTTAACATATGCAATGTGTGTGAAATAGAGTCCTGGATATAACATATATATAGAGGGGGCGATCCATGAGAAGAGGGTGGAGGTGTCCATAGAATCGAAGAGAGGGATGATGTGTGTGTGCGTGTGCGCGCGCGATCGATAAAGAGTGCCATCAAATTTGTCTGTGCCCACGTCAAAGATATAGAGTGGCTGGCCTACTGGAACGTGAGATGGGACATGTGCAGTTTGTCTCTGGCATGGATACCTACCTGCAGCGCTTGACTATCGGTGTGTGGTGGGGGAAGAGGGAGGCCTAATTAACTATAGAGGTACAATGGCTGGTATATGTGTGGAGGAGGAGAGAGGCCTACCTCATGTATTAAGGAGATCGATCTGCCTCATGTATTAAGGGAGATCGATCGGCATCCGTGCATATGTGCAAGAGATGAATAAGGTTGGGAGAGAGACAGAGCTAGAGTGTTGGAGGGGGTGGTAGTGGAGTTGCTTCTAACAAATGGTGGGATAGGCTTGCTAGACAAACCGAGGGCACGCCCGCAATATCAATAAGAGAGGAGATGGCTGCTTGTTGTTTGTGCACGTGCGTGTGAGAGACGGGTCAGGAGGCATGCACGAATGATGAGGGGGGACTATGTGGCTATGGTAAGCAGACGTAACTACATAGGAAGATCAATCACCCTTTTTAAGAGAAAGGAGAGACATAACTTGTGAGGTACGTCGATCGATGGGGGGTAGTTAAAGTCGATCAAGGTATATGTTGGGAGATCGATTGGTATACATGCATGTGTGTGTTAGAAGCAAATGAGGCACGAGGAGAAGGATAGAGAGAGAGTGATGCATGTAGGAGGTGGTACAAGAGGCATACTATATCGAGGGGGAGGAGTGTGCGAGTATGAGAATGATGAAAAGAGTGGTGGGAGTGAGGCATGGACGGTGACAAGAGAAGAGGGGAAGCTTGTGTTTGTGCTAGGCACACCTGGCTAGAGAGGCATATCGATCGATGTGTGCCGTAAAGAAGGAGCTGGGGGGCCTACACACACCGTGGTTGAACGACCTAAAGTGAAAAGACAAATTTGCACGATGGAGCTAGAGAATGCTGAGGGAGGGCGAGAGGGATGCGGGCGTGTGCATGCACAAGAGAAAGTTAGCGCTAGCTACAAAGATCAGAGGGTTGTGTGGGTGTAAAAGACGAATAGAGATCATATATACTTCATTATAAAAAGCGAATTCGGATATTTGAAGAATTTATCATAGTGTTTCAAACCGACGGATGTGTGAATATATATAACGGTGATACACATGGTGTGGTTATGAACATGGTATACTACATTTAATATATTTTATCTCTACTCTTATAAAAACGGAGTTGTTCATGATGGTGTGCCTGCCATCCTGCATTATAGGCCGTCTGATTTATATCTGGCGGATAGCAAGGAAACTATGATGGTTGAAGTTGGCAACAATCATGATTGTAGATTCTTATTGAAATAGAGAAACGAATTCAAATTTAGTTCGAATTGCAGCGGTAGTATAGACATTTGGAATTCACTAAAATGTTGGTATGAGTAGGTTACATGCATTATACAGCAAGCGAAAAAAATTAATCGGACATAACATGGATTCATACTCCCTCCTTCCATCTATATAGGGCGTAATGAGATTTTTAAGACCGCCTTTGACTATTGACAAGATTAATAGTACATGACATGCACAATGTGAAAATTATATCATTGAAAGAACCTTTCATAGATGAATTTAACGGTGTGCTTTTTGTAAGTTGCATGTCATATATCATTGCTCTAATATTTGGTCAAAGTTAGCATCGAAAAACGCATTAGGCCCTATATAGATGGAAGGAGGGAGTAGCTTTGAATAGCATTAGGCCCTATATAGATGGAAGGTCAAGGAAGAAGAAGAAGAAGGGGGCTCTCTACCCCTCTCTCTCCCGATGGCGCCGGAACACCGCCGGGGCCATCATCGCGACAACGATCTACACCAACAACTTCACCGCCGTCATCGCCAACTCTTCCCCCCTCTATGCAGCGGTGTAACCCCTCTTTTACCCACCGTAATCTCTACTTAAACATGGTGCTCAATGCTATATATTATTTCCCAATGATGTATGGCTATCCTATGATGTTTGAGTAGATCTGTTTTGTCCTATGGGTTAATTGATGATCGTGATTGGTTTGAGTTGCATGTTTTATTATTGGTGTTGTCCTATGGTGCTCTCCGTGTCGCGCAAGTGTGAGGGATCCCCGCTGTAGGGTTTGCAATATGTTCATGATTTGCTTATGGTGGGTGGCGTGAGTGACAGAAGCACAGACCCGAGTAAGTAGGTTGTTTGCGTATGGGAGTAAAGAGGACTTGATGCCTTATAATGCTAAGGTTGGGTTTTACCTTAATGATCTTTAGTAGTTGCAGATGCTTGCTAGCGCTCCAATCATAAGTGCATATGATACAAGAAGAGAAAGTATGTTAGCTTATGCCTCTCCCTCAAATAAAATTGCAATAATGATTACCGGTCTAGTTATCGATTGTCTTGGGACAAATAACTTTCTCATGACAAAAATCTCTCTACTGAAACTAACTTAGTTGTGTCTTTATCTAAACAGCCCCTAGCTTTTATTTATGTGCTCTTTATTATCTTGCAAACCTATCCAACAACACCTACAAAGTACTTCTAGTTTCATACTTGTTCTAGGTAAAGCGAACGTTAAGCGTGCGTAGAGTTGTATTGATGGTCGATAGAACTTGAGGGAATATTTCTTCTACCTTTAGCTCCTCATTGGGTTTGACACTCTTACTTATCGAAAGAGGCTACAATTGATCCCCTACACTTGTGGGTTATCAAGACCTTTTTCCGGCGCCGTTGCCGGGGAGCAATAGCGTGGGGTGAATATTCTCGTGTGTGCTTGTTTGCTTTATCACTAAATGGATTTTATTTGTTGTTCTAAGTTGTTCTCTATCTTTAGTTACGGATATGGAACACGAAATACCAAAAAATTAGGTTTACTTGCTACTCATGGAGATGGGGAACCTCCTAAAACCCTTGATGCTCATTATGTGAAAATTATGCACTAATTTAATAATCCTGAGAAAATCCCATTCAATTATATAATGGGAGACACGTTGGATCAACGTGAATACTTTAGGGATTATCGCTTGACTCAAAAAGGGAGACTATTATGGGATCAAATTTATATGTTGCATTGGTATGCTCGGCAACTATGCTTGAGATATGATTATACTTGTTTCTCTAGGATGAAGGCTCCACACCACCCCTTTTCATGCAAATTTAATGATAATGAAATCTTAGCTTCTTATGCTAATGGTATATATGATTACTATGATGTGGAACGAATAGAATAATTTGTTGCTTTTAAGGGTGCTTGTGAAATTGAATCTTAGTTTAAAGAGTTTGAAGATTTTGATGATTCAGTTTATAGACCTAAAAATTTAGCTATCCTTAAATATTGCTGAGGGAGTCCTGGATTAGGGGGTGTTCGGATAGCCGGACTATACCTTCAGCCGGACTCCTGGACTATGAAGATGCAAGATTGAAGACTCCGTCCCGTGTCCGGAAGGGACTTTCCTTGGCATGGAAGGCAAGCTTGGCGATGCGGATATGAAGATCTCCTACCATTGTAACCGACTTTGTGTAACCCTAACCCCCTCCGGTGTCTATATAAACCGGAGGGTTTTAGTCTGTAGGACGACATACACATCAACAATCATACCATAGGCTAGCTTCTAGGGTTTAGCCTCCTCGATCTCGTGGTAGATCTACTCTTGTACTACCCATATCATCAATATTAATCAAGTAGGACGTAGGATTTTACCTCCATCGAGAGGGCCCGAACCTGGGTAAAACTTCGTGTCCCTTGCCTCCTATTACCATCCGGCCTAGACGCACAGTTCAGGACCCCCTACCCGAGATCCGCCGGTTTTGACACCGACATTGGTGCTTTCATTGAGAGTTCCTCTGTGTCGTCGCCGTCAGGCTTAAAGGCTCCTACGATCATCGAAAGCAATGCAGTCCAGGGTGAGACCTTCCTCCCCGGACAGATCTTCGTCTTCGGCGGCTTCGCACTGCGGGCCAATTCGCTTGGCCGTCTGGAGCAGATCGAAAGCTACGCCCCTGGCCGTCAGGTCAGATTTGGAAGTTTAAACTACACGGCTGACATCCATGGGGACTTGATCTTCGACGGATTCGAGCCACTGCCGAGCGCGCCGCACTATCACGACGAGCATGATCTAGCTCTGCCGCTGAACAGTGCCCTGGAGGCCGTACCCGCATCGTCTTCGATCCTTAATTCGGAGCCAACTGCGCCGATCGAGGATGGGCGGTTGGACGCCACCTCGGGGGCTGTGACCCCAACAGCGATTGAGCCAAGCACCAGCCCCGTACTCTGCGAGACTCGTGACTCCAAGGAGTCGGACTCCTCTCCGGACTCCGAACCCTCCGCTCCCCTGCCAATCGAATCTGATTAGGCGCCGATCATGGAGTTCACTGCCGCGGACATCTTTCAGCACTCGCCTTTCGGCGATATCCTGAAGTCACTAAAGTCACTCTCTTTATCTGGAGAGCCCTGGCTGGACTACGGTCATCAAGGTTGGGGTACGGAAGATGACGAAATTCAAAGCCCACCCACCACCTGTCGTGGTTCTAAGTCTGACAGTAATGTAGGGGGTAAGCATGGAGAGGCGAGGTCTTAGCTATGGAGAGGTTGTAAGGACGCAGGGTTTACGAGTTCAGGCCCTTCTCGGAGGAACTAAAAGCCCTATGTCTCGGAGCCCGGAGGCGGTCGACTGGATTATGTGTGTCTGAGTTACAGAGGTGCGAACCCTTGTCTCGGAGGAGGGGGTGGCTTATATAGAGTGCGCCAGGACCCCGGCCAGCCCACGTTACGAAGGGTTCAATGTACATTAAGGCAGGGCGTTTCTGGTAACGCTAGTAATAAAGTGCTATGATGACCATAAAAGCTACTTAATGACCGACCCTTAGCGTGCGGGGCGCCTTTAGGTCTCCTGGCCGTCAAGTGGTTGGGTCTTGGTCGAGTGATTGCTTCTTGGTCGAGTGTCTTCGAGTCTGTCGAGTGGGACACCTTCAAGTTGATTGAAAGGTGATTTCTTCTAGAGATGTCCTTGGGTAGGGCAGTTAGGGCAGGTCCATGACCCTACCCTAGGTTCATAGCTTCATCATTAGCCCCCGAATGGATCGAGGTTTGAGTGGGGAAGGAGTTGAGGACCTCTCCGACTCATTTTTCATGCCGTGAGCATATCTTGCTTCGGGTCAATGGACCCGAGTGATGACAGCAACTTCCTTTTCAGTCGCCTTGATCCATTCTTAATTCTTCGTCGGGTGAGTTTCTTTACCTGTAAGGTTCCGAGTGACGGTGCGGAGGAGATCTTTTAGTCCGACAAGTTTGTTTGCTGCCCACGGATTTAGTGGGATACGAATTTCGGGAAGCGCGCGGGACGGGGGAGGCTGCAGTAATCGGATGGGATGGAGCGGAGCCGCCTCGATCCCCGCGCCACCTTTTTCGCCACGTATCGCTCGCGCGGTCGTTACGGGATTTGACGGAGCCATCTGGGCCTACCTGTCAGCCACTCGGAAGCGGCCTCATATAAGGCATTGGACCGGAGTCCCCCGAATAGTGCGCCCCATTACTTCTTCTCCTCCTCACGCCTCTCTGCTGTGCTCGCTCTCGCCCCAGCGCCACCGCACCACACGCGTCTCGTCGGCGACAATGGTGAAGGAGAGGACAGCGGCTCTGGAGCGGGCGAAGAAGGCGACGGCGAAATTGAAGGGGAAGGCGACGAGCCGGGGCAGATCTTCCTCGCGGACTGGCCTGCCGAGGGGTTGGATCCAGGGCGACTGGATTCACTCGAGGATCTCCCAAGAAGACCTCGACGACCTGGCCGAGGGAGGGCTGATCCCTTACGACTCGGTGCGGCTTCCGGGGAAGGAATCCGAGCCGCAGCCCCGGGAGGGTGAGCGCGTTCTTCTTGCCACCCACGTCGACCGTGGGTTTTCCTTGCCTCCTCATCCTTTCTTCCGAGGGTTTCTGAACTTCTTCGGGGCTCAACTCCACCACTTTAACCCCAACTCAATCGTTTATCTTGCCGCGTTCATTTCCTTGTGTGAGAACTTCTTGGGTTGTCGACCTCACCGGGGTCTTTTCAAGCATATTTTCACTTGTCGCTCCTAGACAGTGAAAAAGGCTAACCCGGGTGACAAGAGGACCCAAGTGATCTAGATGTGTGGGGGTCTTGGCATCCAGACGAGGGGGAAAAGCTCCTTTTCGGCCATGATTCTTCCCGATTCAGTTCGCGGGTGGCAGTCGACCTGGTTCTACTGCAAAGATCAGTCGACGCTTGGGCAATCGACTGGCCTCCATCCCTTCACCATGGACCGAGTGGAAAAACCTTCCCCTTTGAAGGTGCTCCCGGAGGAGAAGGCGCACGTGAAGGTGTTGGTCAACCGAGTGGTCCAGCTCATTCGTGACGGGGTCACTGGTATGGATCTCTTGGAGGTCTTCCTTCGGCGGCGCATCCAGCCTCTCCAAGCCCGAGACCACCTGATGTGGATGTATTCAGGTCTAGAAGACTCCACTCGGATCCACCCGGAGGAGGTCGATGACGACACGCTGGAGAAGTGGCTATCGAGCATTACCGGGAACAAGGACAACCCCAGAGGAGCCAGGAGAGTTCCCCCATTCGACCAGTCGCGTGCACTAGAGCAGGTCTGATTCTGAGTTTTTGCTTGTAATCTGAATTCACTCACGCAGTTGTCTGTATTGCATCGACTGACTTTGTTCTCCCTGCTTTCTTTCAGGCCATTATTGAAATGTATTCGATGCCCAACGGGGAGCAAGAGCAAGCTCTGGAAGGCGAGGCGAGTGGTGGCGAAAGTGGCAAGTGGACTTCCGATGGTGAAGGGGATGGAGGAAGCGACGACTCGAGTGATGAGGAAGAAGTCGAGCCGCCTCCTCGCATAGAGAGACGACCCAAGCTTGACCAGGATCGGCCGAGTGCCCGCGACAAGGCAACTGCACAGGCTGGTCAGTCTTCGAAGCGTCCTCGGATCTCTTCACCAACCACGACTGAGAAGGCGCCAAAGCATCCCAAAGTTGCAGAACCGAAGACTCGGAAGGTGCTGCCGAAGATCAAGATCGATATCCCTGTCGCCTCCGCGTGAGTGTCTCTCCTTGTATTCACTCGACGCCCCGCGCTGTTTGTTTTTCTTGTTTTAACTGGACGAACTTTGGAATTGTTAGCGCTGCCACTTCCGGGACCTCAGCTTACAGGGATGATGATGAAGTGATGGAGGATGCGGTCACTTCTAATCCGGGTATGATTTCTGCCATACTATCTTTCTTTGGTCGATTCAACTGCATCATGCACCACTGGGTGACGTGATTTTGGCAATTTGAACTTTGTACAGCTCCCAACATTATTGACCTCCCTGGCGATGATGAAGAGCCCGAGAGGTCTTTGACGAGGAAGAGTAGGCGAGCTCCTGTAAGTGAGGCGCTACAGTCGACGCCGAGGGAGGAACCAGTCGTTCAGGACACTGGTGACGTCAATCGAGGTTCTGTTACCTTCGCGGAGCCCTTGTCGAGTGCCTTGCCTTCTTCTTCGACCGCTTAGGCCCTTGTCGACCCGCCTTCACTTTTTGCAACCCATCATGTCCCGGAGGACGAGGTGAATGCTGCTAGGGAAGCCATACGCCAGGCGGGCATTATGATGGAGAAGATGAAGACGGTGCGGGACGCCAGCCAAGCCGCCTATGATGCCAGCTCGGCTCTCCAGAGCAATGTTCAGGTTAGTTGGTCGCCGCTTGTTCTGTTAGGATATGCTATCTGAAGATTCTTTCCGAAAATCTTTTCATCTGTACACCCACTGGGTGTGTCGATTGAATTTTTTGGACTAGTGGGGGCACGCTGAGTGCACCCACTGGGTGTAGTCCCCGAGGCTACGGCGGACTGCTGGCAGTCGACCGTAGTCTTTGTATTTTGTCGAGTAAAACCGAGCTGGTAGTTTGTTTCTTCCGCTCGATCCGGTCGAGTGGGATCAGAACTGGTGGGGGCACGCGAAGTGCACCCACTGGGTGTAGTCCCCGAGACCGCGGTCGACTACGGGCAGTCGACTGTGGTCTGAGTTCTACTTTGTCTCTCTCTTTTTTGAACTCGACTCCGGCGAGTCGGTCGAGTGGAATCAGAACCGGTGGGGGCACGCAAAGTGCACCCACTGGGTGTAGTCCCTGAGACTATGGTGGACTGCGGGCAGTCGACTATAGTCTTAGTATTTGTCGTTTTTTGCTGTGGAATAATTTCTCCCCTTTGATTTCAGATATCTTGTGATCTTGGAGCTCGCTTCGCTGATTTGGAAAGTCAGCAGATTCAACTGAAACTTGACTTGGAGCTGGCTAGGACGGAACTGCAGACGGTCAGAGACGGCGCCGCCGGTGAGACAAGTCTGTCGACTGGTCAGTTTTAGGCCCGAGCACCCTTCTGCTATTTCTGAATCAATCATCATTTATTTGCATAAAAACTGAGAGAGGCTTTGGCGAAAAAGGATCAGGATTTGTCTGCTGCCTAGAAGGAGGTTGACGACATGACCGCTCTGACCGAACAGAAGCTGGCTTCAGTCGGCCAGTTGGAAGAAGAGAATACCAGGCTGAAGACTGCTCTGAATGAAGCCAACAGGGAGTGCACACGTTGTAAGAAGGAGAACCTCAACCTGACCGAAAAGATGGAAGGCGTCGCTCGTAGGAGGGACGATCTGGAGAGCTACCTGAGGAGCCTTGCCAAGAAATTGTATATCAAGCTTGAAGGTGCACATTTAGTTCCGACTGAATTTTTTTGTGTTGACTCAGTGTACGAAAATTGACTTATCCTTGGATCGTGAATGCAGAGTTTTGCCAGAACTTTGAGGAGGAGACTAGGCGGATCGAACCAGGTTTGGATCCAATCAACTCTCCCGTGAAAAATGAAGCTGCCATGAATTTGCTCTGACTGGAATCTCGCATTGACGGTGCCGTGGACTACTTGGCTCGACTGAAGGTCGCCATGTCACGGATCGACCCGGCACTTTGGCCAAAGGCTACGCTCCAAAACGATCTCGAGTCTCTGACTCGACTTAATGGAATCCCTGACCGAGTGCAGGAGTGGAAGAAGTCTTCTGCTCGGTGTGGCGCTGATGTGGCTCTGTCCTTGGTTCGCGTCCACTGCAATGAGGTGCGACAAGACAAGCTGGCAGCAATCAAGGTCGCCAACACCCAGAAGCATGACTCCCGAACCTTTATGGAGACTTTCATCGCTGCAGCCACTCGGATAGCCGACGGTGTCGACCTGGATGAGTTCGTCGAGCCTGCCAGCCCTCCTCCCGCGGAGTGAACAAACTCTTATGTCCCACCTTAAATTTGCCTCGGAATGCCGAGTGGTTTTTGTAACCGTTAAAAATTTTCGGGCCGCATGCCCGAGTACCTCGATCCATGATCCAGAACCTTTAGGATTTTATCTGAACTTGGTTTACCGTTGAATATCTTTATGAATCTCCTGCTGAGTGAACCCAATCTTTATTCGAGACAACTTTCTGTATTCGCAGCACAGCTCCGAAGGAGGGGGAAGTAGTCGACCCATGCCTTGTATTTGTGGCGAAGCTCCCCAGGGGCGGGCGGCGGTCGACCCACACCCTACTACTGCAGAGTGGGACGGAGCGCACATTGTATTTGTGGCGAAGCTCTCCAGGAGAAGGGGGGCAGTCGACCCGTACTTCATTACTGTACAGCGGGATGAATCGCGCATTGTATTTGTGGCGAAGCTCTCCAGGAGAAGGTGGCAGTCGACCTGCCCCTCATCGTCCTTGAGGATTGAGATGTGTTTGGGAGAACTTAGGCGAGTACTGGACTGCAGCTAAGCCCCCGAGTGGGAGGATTGCTCTCCAGTCGGTAGGGTTTTTTCAAACTTAGGCGAGTGCCTGACTGCAGCTAAGTCTCTAGGTGGGAGAACTTAGGCGAGTACTGGACTGCAGCTAAGCACCCGAGTGGGAGGGTTGCTCTCCACTCGGTAGGATTTTTCAAACTTAGGCGAGTGCCTGACTGCAGCTAAGTCTCTGAGTGGGAGAACTTAGGCGAGTACTGGACTGCAGCTAAGCCCCCGAGTGGGAGGGTTGCTCTCCACTCTGTAGGATTTTTCAAACTTAGGCGAGTGCCTGACTGCAGCTAAGTCTCTGAGTGGGAGAACTTAGGCGAGTACTGGACTGCAGCTAAGCCCTCGAGTGGGAGGGTTGCTCTCCACTCGGTAGGATTTCTCAAACTTAGGCGAAACGGATTCGCAGCTAAGCCACCCACTGGGGGATTTCTTACGCAAACAAAAACAATAATAATCACTGGGAAAATTATAACGCTCTTGTCTTTGATAAATAAACTACATGAGTTTTTCTTATTACATCTCATCCGAGTGAGAATTCAAGTATAAAAGGGGCGGAGTAGCTCCGCATTCCAGGCTCGTGGCTCATCAATCTGGCGATCGACATTGTAGAGGTGGTATGCTCCATTGTGGAGGACTCTGGTGACTATGAAGGGGCCTTCCCAAGTAGGAGCAAGCTTGTGTGGTTTCTGCTGATCCACTCGAAGGACTAAGTTTCCTTCTTGGAAGGCTCGGCTCTTCACGTTTCTGGCATGGAATCGACGCAAGTCTTGCTGATAGATGGTTGATCGAATCAGGGCCATTTCTCTTTCTTCTTCTAGGAGGTCGACTGCATCCTGCCGGGCTTGTTCTGCTTCATCTTCTGAGTAGAGCTCGACTCTGGGAGCATTGTGAAGCAGGTCACTCGGTAAGACAGCCTCGGCTCCGTAGACCAGAAAGAATGGGGTTCTTCCGGTCGATCGATTCGGGGTTGTCCTCAATCCCCAAAGGACTCATGGGAGCTCGTCGACCCATGCACCTGCTGTGTGCTTGAGATCGCGCATCAATCGGGGTTTCAGTCCTTTCAGAATTAGGCCATTTGCCCTTTCTGCTTGTCCATTCGACTGGGGGTGAGCAACCGAAGCATAGTCGACCCGAGTGCCCTGAGAGGCGCAAAAGGCCCTGAACTCGTCGGAATCGAAGTTTGACCCATTGTCCATGATGATACTGTGCGGAACTCCATATATGAATATCAACTCTCTGATGAAACTGATAGTGGTGCAAGCATCGAGATTCCTGATAGGCTTGGCTTCAATCCATTTGGTGAACTTTTCGACTGCTACCAGCACATGAGTGAAGCCGCTCTTGCCTGTTCTCAGTGGCCCAACCATGTCCAGCCCCCAAACAGCGAAGGGCCAGACGAGTGGAATGGTTTTCAGGGCTGACGCGGGCTTGTGCAGCATATTGGAGTAATACTGACACCCTTCACATTTGTCGACTATCTCTTTAGCCATCTCATTGGCCCTTGGCCAGTAGAACCCCGCTCGGTATGCTTTAGCCACAATGCTCCAAGAGGACACATGATGACCACAGGTCCCCGAGTGGATATCTTTAAGGATCATCTGACCTTCTTCTGGTGTGATACACTTCTGGCCGACCCCAGTCGCGCTTTCCCTATATAACTGTCCATTTATGACTGTAAAGGCCTCTTCCTCGTCTTCTGGGAGTTCTTTCCTTAGGATGTACGCGATGTACGGTTCTGTCCAGACGGGAGTGGTAACCAGCACTTCCATTATCAGATCGACCACAGCTGGAACTTCAACTTCAGTCGGATCCGTGGCGCTCTTTGGCTGCGGGGCCTCTTCCGTGAAGGGATCCTCCTGGACTGATGGTGTGTGGATGTGCTCCAAAAACACATTGCTGGGAATGGCTTCTCTTTTGGAACCTATTTTTACCAAATCATCAGCTGCTTGATTTTTCAGTCGGGGTATGTGATGAAGCTCTAACCCCTCGAATCTCCTCTCCAGCTTTCTCACTGCATTGCAAAACCAGTCATGGCTGGACTTCTGACATCCCACTCCTTCATCACCTGATTGACCACCAAATCTGAGTCGCCATAGACCATGAGGCGACGGACGCCGAGTGAGATGGCCATGCGCAACCCATATAAAAGTGCTTCATATTCTACCTCGTTATTGGAGGAATCAAAATGGATTTGAAGAACATATCTGAGTTTATCTCCTCTGGGGGAGACCAACACCACTCTGGCACCGGAACCACTCAGCATCTTGGAGCCGTCGAAGAACATAGTCCAATGCTCCGAGTGAATCTGAGTCGGCAGCTGTTGTTCAATCCACTCGGCGACGAAATCTGCGATTGCTTGGGACTTGATAGCTTTCTTTGCCTCAAACTTGATATCAAGGGGAAGGAGTTCAATCGCCCATTTTGCCACTCGACCAGTTGCATCCCTGTTATGCAGGATCTATGATAATGGAGCGTCGCTAACGACTGTAATGGAATGATCAGAGAAGTAGTGAGCAACTTTCTTGGTGGTCATATAAATCCCATATACAAGCTTCTGATAGTGAGGATATCTTTGCTTCGATGGGGTCAGGACTTCAGAAATATAATATACTGGGCGCTGAACTTTGAAGGTTTTCCCTTCTTCTTCCCGCTCGACCGTAAGTACCGTACTGACGACTTGTCCTGTGCTTCAATGTAAAGCAGCAAAGGCTCTTTGCTGATTGGGGCAGCAAGCACCGGCTGGGTGGAGAGCAGAGCTTTGAGCTCTGCAAACGCTGCATCAGCTTCGGGAGTCCACTCGAACTTGTCGGACTTCTTCATCAATCGGTAAAGAGGTAATGCCTTTTCACCGAGACGAGATATGAATCGACTTAGGGCGGCCAAACAACCAGTAAGCTTCTGGACGTCGTGCACTCGCACAGGGCTTTTCATTCGGAGTATAGTGCCAACTTTTTCTGGATTGGCGTCGATTCCCCGTTCGGAAACGAGAAAACTGAGTAACTTTCTGCCAGGGACTCCGAATGTACACTTTGATGGATTAAGCTTGATATCATACCTCCTGAGGTTGGCAAAGGTTTCAGCAAAGTCAGTCAGCAGGTCGGAACCCTTCCGTGACTTGAGCACAATATCATCCATGTATGCTTCCATGTTCCGACTGATTTGAGTGAGTAAACACTTCTGAATCATCCTCATGAATGTGGCTCCGGCATTCTTGAGGCCGAACGGCATGGTAACATAACAGAAGCACTCGAATGGAGTGATGAAAGCTGTCTTGATCTCGTCAGGTCCATACACACGGATCTGATGGTACCCGGAATAGGCGTCTAAGAAAGACAGTCGCTCACATCCCGCAGTCGAGTCGACTATCTGGTCGATGCGGGGGAGAGGAAAATGATCTTTCGGGCAGGCCCGATTTATATATTTAAAGTCAATGCACATGCGAAGTGACCTGTCCTTCTTGGGGACCATGACAACGTTGGCGAGCCACTCGGAGTGGTAGATTTCTCGGATGAACTCCGCTGCTAAGAGCCGAGCCACCTCTTCGCCAATAGCTTTTCTCTTCTGGACGGCGGACCGTCGAAGATGTTCCTTGACAGGTTTTACTTTTGAGTCGACTCTCAGGCGATGCTCAGCCAGCTCCCTGGGAACACCTGGCATGTCAGAAGGCTTCCATGCGAAGATGTCCCAGTTCTCACGGAGGAACTGGATGAGCGCTTCTTCCTATTTGGAGTCGAGTGTTGTCGAGATATGAGTCGGGGCGGCGCTGGGGTCGGTCGGGTGGATGTGAGCTGTCTTCGTGTCGCCAGTCGACTGGAAAGATGACTCTGTAGCGGGCTTCTTGGCTCGCAACAGATCACTCGGGTCTGCAGTCTTTTGGAATTCCTGTAACTCCACCACTGCCATCTGTGCGTCGGCGATCTTCGAACCCTTCTGAAAACATTCTTCTGCTTTCTTCCGATTGCCCGTAATGGTGATCACACCTTTGGGACCAGGCATCTTCAATTTGAGATACACGTAACATGGTCGGGCCATGAAGCATGCATAACCCGGCCTGCCCAAAATAGCGTGATAGGCACTCTGGAAGTCTACAACTTCAAATGTCAATTTTTCTTTGCGGTAATTCTTGGAATCACCGAAAACCACATCAAGAGCAATCTGGCCGAGTGATTCAGCCTTCTTCCCAGGAATGACTCCATGGAAGCTCATGTTGCTGGCACTGAGTCTGGACATCGGAATGCCCATCCCCTTCAACATCTCAGCGTATAATATGTTCAAACAACTGCCACCATCCATTAGGACTTTGGTTAGTCGAGTGCCTTCAACAACTGGGTCGACCACCAAAGCTTGCCTCCCAGGGGTGGCGATGTGTGTTGGGTGGTCGGACTGGTCGAATGTTATGGCAGTCTAAGACCATTTCAGGTAACTAGGTGTCGCCGGAGCGACCATATTCACCTCTCGGTTAATAACTTTCAGTCGACGTTTGCTCTCAACATCAGCAAAAATCATCAGGGTGGAATTGACTTGAGGGTATCCGTCATCACTGTCCTCTTTGTCCTCGACCTTGTCTGACTCCTTTTCCTTTCCCTTGGGCTGCTTGCCCTGGAACTGCTGGATCAAGAGTCGACACTGCCGAGTGGTATGTTTCGGGTAAATAAAATTACCCTCTTCATCTTTCTTCGAGTGGACGAGACACGGTAAGTCCAACACATCATTTCCCTCCTGGTCTTTAACCTTTTTGGGGTTCCAAGGTCCTTTAGGTTTCCCTTTAGACTTTCCTTGGGCCAAAGCTAAGGCTTCCCCAGGAGCCACCGGTTCGGCTTTCCACTTCTATTTCCGACTGGAATTACCTCCGGTTTCTTGGGCGACTGACTTGAGCTTGCCACTCCTGAGTCGATCCTCATCTTCGCCGTTAGCGTACTTGGTGGCAATCTCCATCATCCGATTCAGGGACATATCTCCGGTTCGGCCGAATTTCAAATTCAGTTCTCTGTATTTGACGCCTTCTTTGAAGGCACAAACTACTTGGTGGTCAGGCACATTCTCCGCCGAGTGATGTAACGTGATCCATCTCTGGATGTAATCCCTCAAAGTTTCATTCGTCTTTTGCACACAGGACCGCAGTTCCGTCAGTCCTGCCGGTCGCTTGCATGTGCCTTCGAATGTGGTGACGAACACTCGGGAGAGATCTTCCCAAGTGTAAATGCTGCTAGGTGCTAACTGGTTTAGCCACGCTCTGGCCGAGCCCTCCAACATGAGAGGCAGGTGCTTCATGGCCACTTCATCATTGCCGCCGCCAATCTGGACGGCCACTCGGTAGTCCTCAAGCCAAGTATCAGGCTTGGACTCGCCGGTGAACTTACTGACTCCAGTCGCCAACCTGAAATTGGGAGGAATAACAGCAGCCCTGATGGCTCTACTAAAGCACTCTGGCCCCGAAACATGTATTATGCTGCTGGCAGGCGCATCTCTGTCGTGGCCTTCTCGGTGAGCCATGTTCCTGTCGACCAGACCTTGTACGAGGATGGATCTCGCGTCAAAGCCTGGCCCTCTGGGGTCGACTGGAATCCTTCGCCCACCACTATGAGGGCGCCTGTCATCCTGCTGGCGAGGCACATACGACCCGCTCCTCGGGGGAGGCGTGGGCACTCGACGTCGACCGTCGCGATCGACTCGGTGATCATACTGATCATGGTTCCCATACTGGTCACGCCGGTCTCCACGTCCCTCACGCCTCGGGGGCGATCTCGGGCTATGAGCCGACTGGACCATGTCCGCAGCAACGGATCTACTGTGAATTCTGTTCTGTGAATGAGAAACAGCAGAATTCTGATCTCCTGCTGCCCGGAGTAACGCTCTGATCTGCAGCAAGCCTCTGCCAGCCTCCGACTGGGAAGGCTGAATCGACTCCGCTATACGGGCCGCAGCTGCTAAATTCTGAATCGGAGTCTGATATACCTGTGGGGCGGGAAGAGCTGACATCAACTGGATTCGGGAACCCGTTGTCGCGCCCGCTCGTCGAGTGCTTGCTGGAGGTTCTCCAGTCGAGTGAGCTCGGCCAAGTTTGCTAGGTGCACGTCCTCCAAGGCACGAGCCTCGGGGGTTTCTCCAACGATAGGAGTGTGCAGCGCATCCATGTTCCGCCGGCGAAGTTCTTCTCTCTGCAGTGACGTGAGAGGCTCGGGAAGATACTCCTCATGGGGACGCGACGGGTCGCCTCCTCCTGCGCCTCCGTCGGTAAGGGTAAAACCGGGGGGACTGGGCAGTCCATCGACCATCAGAACCTCCACCGCCGGATCGCTGCTGTCGCACTCGGATGCGGTCTCTTCAGAGCCAGTCGAACAGGCCGTAGAGGGATTCGTCGAGCTCGATCGCCGCGACTTGAGGGATGGCTGACTGACGGGCCACCGCGTGTCTCACCCACCGCTGAAGTCTCGACCGACCGGAGCGCTTGCGCCGGCGGGAAACGGGGAGGGAGGACAGCACAGGAGCCGACCGGTAGGGGGTCGACGGTTGCCGCAGGAGAACGACGCGGACGCATGCGCGAAAGTGCGTTGCCCCGCGGACAGGGAGTGCGTCCACGTCGAGCGGAGCCTCCTGAAGCCAGGTGGAGTCGTCGGCGATGAACGTGAGCGCGCCGAGACGGATCTCGCGGCCCTCCACCAAAACTCCGTCGGAAACCATGATGATTCGGGTCGGAAAAGATCGCAACTCCTCCAACAAAACGCTAAAACACCGGCCCCACGGTGGGCGCCAACTGTCGTGGTTCTAAGTCTGACAGTAATGTAGGGGGTAAGTATGGAGAGGCGAGGTCTTAGCTATGGAGAGGTTGTAAGGACGCAGGGTTTACGAGTTCAGGCCCTTCTCGGAGGAAGTAAAAGCCCTACGTCTTGGAGCCCGGAGGCGGTCGACTGGATTATGTGTGTCTGAGTTACAGAGGTGCGAACCCTTGTCTCGGAGGAGGGGGTGGCTTATATAGAGTGCGCCAGGACCCCGGCCAGCCCATGTTACGAAGGGTTCAATGTACATTAAGGCAGGGCGTTTCTGGTAACGCTGGTAATAAAGTTCTATGATGACCATAAAAGCTACTTAATGACCAACCGTTAGCGTGCGGGGCGCCTTTAGGTCTCCTGGCCGTCGAGTGGTTGGGTCTTGGTCGAGTGATTGCTTCTTGGTCGAGTGTCTTCGAGTCTGACGAGTGGGACACCTTCAAGTCGATTGAAAGGCGATTTCTTCTAGAGATGTCCTTGGGTAGGGCAGTTAGGGCAGGTCCATGACCCTACCCTAGGTTCATAGCTTCATCACCACCCACTTTGTAGCCACTGTCGATGACTTAACCGACATGCTCGACTTCGACTCCGAAGATATCGACGGTATGGACGCCGATGAAGGAGATGATGAAGAACCAGCGCCTACCAGGCCCTGGAAAGCCACCTCGTCATATGACATATACATGGTGAACACCCCAAAAGAGGGAGATGGCGATGGAACAGCGGAGGATGACCCCTCCAAGAAACAGCCTAAGCGCCAGCGTTAGCGGCGCCGCTCAAAATCCCGCCAAAACAAACACGGTGATTCCAGCACGGGAGATAATAATACTCCGGAAAGCGCCGAAGAAAACCCCCTCCAGCAAGATTTGGCATAGGAGGATGGAGAATCCAGCCCTCATGAGAGAGCGGCAGACAAAGAGGTCAAGGACGATAATTATATGCCTCCCTCCGAAGAAGAGGCAAGCCTCGACGACGACGAATTCGTCGTGCCAAAGGATCCCGTCGAGCAAGAGCGTTTTCAACGTAGGCTTATGTCCACGGCAAGAAACCTCAAGAAAAAATAGCAACAGCTTAGAGCTGATCAAGATTTGCTAGTCAACAGATGGACTGAAGTCCTCGCGGCCGAAGAGCATAAACTCAAACGCCCCTCCAAGAGCTACCCAAAGCGCAGGTTGCTACCCCGATTAGAGGAGGAAGCACTTGATGCGGCCGACCGGCCACCTCGTGGTCGCGACAAAGAGGCCTCTCGGCCCTCCACTCAAGCCGCACCTTGTACCAAGGCACGGGAATATGCGCCAGACTTACGAGACATGTTGGAGGACAAGGCAAGGAAAACAAGATCGATCTACGGATCGCGTGGGCGCCCCACGGCTCGAGACGGTAACCGTCACCCCGGCCACAAATTCAGCGGTGTCGAACACAGTAGACAAGGCTCATTGGAGCTACGTCATGATATAGCCCAGTACAGAGGCGCCGCACACCCACTCTGCTTTACAGACGAAATAATGGATCATCAAATCCCCAAGGGTTTCAAACCCGTAAACATCGAATCATATGATGGCACAACAGATCCTGCGGTATGGATCGAGGATTATCTCCTTCATATCCACATGGCCCACGACTATGATTTCCACGCCATCAAATACCTCCCACTCAAGCTTAAAGGACCAGCTCGGCATTGACTTAATAGCTTGCCAACAGGATCAATGAGTTGTTGGGAGGACCTGGAAGCCGCATTCCTCGACAATTTACAGGGCACTTATGTGCGACCCCCAGACGCTGATGACCTAAGTCACGTAATTCAGCAGCCAGAGGAATCGGCTAGGTAATTCTGGACACGGTTCCTAACAAAGAAAAATCAAATAGTTGACTGTCCGGACGCTGAGGCCCTAGCAGCCTTCAAACACAATATCTGTGACGAGTGGCTGGCCCGGCACCTTGGACAGGAAAAGCCGAAATCTATGGTAGCACTCACGACACTCATGACCCGCGTTTGCGCGGGAGAAGACAGCTGGCTTGCTCGTAGCAACAATATGACCTGGTAATTCGGACACCAGGGACAGTAGTGGCAGGTCGCGTCGCAACAAGCAGAAGCGCTGCATTAACGGCGACAATGCTGAGGATACGGCAGTTAATGCCGGATTCAGAGGCTCTAAATCCGGTCAGCGGAAAAAGCCATTCAAAAGGAATCCTAGGGGCCCGTCCAGTTTGGACCAAATACTCGACCGTTCGTGCCAGATACATGACACCCCCGAAAAGCCAGCCAATCACACCAACAGGGATTGTTGGGTGTTCAAGCAGGCAGGCAAGTTAAATGCCGAAAATGAAGACAAGGGGCTGCATAGCGATGACGACGAGGAGCCCCGGCCGCCGAACAACAGTGGACAGAAGGGTTTTCCCCCACAAGTGCAGACGGTGAACATGATATACGCAACCCACCTCCCCAAAAGGGAGCGGAAGCACGCGTTAAGGGACGTATACGCGGTAGAGCCAGTCGCCCCAAAGTTCAACCCATGGTCCTCCTGCCCGATCACCTTTGATCGAAGGGACCATCCCACTAACATCCGTCATGGAGGATTCGCCGCATTGGTTCTAGACCCAATTATTGACGGATTTCATCTCACTAGAGTCCTTATGGACGGCGGCGGCAGCCTGAACCTGCTTTACCAGGATACAGTGCGGAAAATGGGCATAGATCCCTCGAGGATTAAGCCCACCAAAACGACCTTTAAAGGCGTAATACCAGGTGTAGAGGCCAACTGTACAGGCTCATTCACACTTGAAGTGGTCTTCGGCTCTCCGGATAATTTCCGACGCGAGGAGTTAATCTTCGACATAGTCTCGTTTCGCAGTGGCTATCACGCACTGCTCGGGCGAACCGCATTCGCTAAGTTCAATGCGGTACCGCATTACGCATACCTTAAGCTCAAGATGCCAGGCCCTCGAGGAGTAATTACGGTCAATGGAAACACCAAACGCTCCCTCCGAACGGAGGAGCACACGGCGGCCCTTGCAGTGGAAGTACAAAGTAGCCTCTCCAGGCAGTTCTCCAGTCCGGCCACTAAACGACCGGACACCGTCAAGCGCGCCCGGAGTAACCTACAACAAGACCGCCTAGCATGATCCGAGCAGGCGTAGCAATGCGGCCCCAACCCCAACCCTCGCAAAAAGGCGACGCCAGTACTTCCGTACATAACTATGCTCTAGAGATACCATGGGCACAGGGGGAGGGGCACCATCACAGCACGCCCAAAACATGGTTTAAACCGTACCAGGGGCTGCCGATTTTTTAAATTTTCTCTTACTTTCAGGACTCCATCCTTCGGAAGGCCTATTCGGCAGTTCAATTGCCGCACAAACAATGCAAGAACCAGGGAAGCAGACAAGCCACACCGCATTACGGAACTCCCAAGTGGTCTCTATCACGAGCAGTATACCCGTTCTGCATACTATTCCTCAGCTTGCCCCTGGAGCGGACATGTTAACTAGTCCAACCTTCCACTTGTCGCATTACTTGTATCGTTCTGCCTTGATTGCCCCCCTTTTTAATAAACAATGCATAGCTTTCGTCTATTTTTGCATTACCTTTTTTATATATGTTCCTTAACGACATGTTGCACCCGTACACGTTGGTACAGCCAAAATACACCAGGGGCTTTAGTACCCCTCAATATGGTGTGAGAAGTCCGAACACTTTAACAAGTGCGGCACCCCGAACTTATAGCATTATATGCATCGGCTCCGAATCATGTCTTCGGTCAATAGTTGGGTTTGCCCGGCTCCTATGTTTTGGTGCCTTACGTTCCGCTATATCGGCTAAGGTAGCACTAGGAGAACCACTGCGATTGTGCCCCAGTTGAGCTGGGTCGAGCACCTCACTGGAGAAAGCTAAAACTGACTGTCATGACGAAGCGAGAGCTGGTCGCTGTTCGAGAGGTTTTTTCGAGTCCCTAAAGACTTATGCCGCTTTGGGCGAGGAGCCGGCTCTGTCCGGCCAAGGCGTGGATAGCGCCCCAAACTCGGTCTTCCGAATACCAGGGGCTTCGCCGAAATTTAAAATTATAGAATTCTATGGCTAAGTGAGAGTGTTCACGCATTATAGTCCGATTGCCTTGTTCGTTGGGCTGAGCGCCTCCCTCGAAGGACCCAAACATGGGAAAAAGAGCGCTTAGGTTTATCCCCGAACACCCCAGCACTAGCGGCACGGGGGCAGAAGCCGACGACTCGCCATCTCTCAGAATTGATAAATAGCCGCACAGAAGGTGATATTTTAAATTCCAACAGCATTGCTTAGCGCATATAAACAAGTTTTCAGCGCACAGGACAAAACGAGCAAGTTTCACTCAAAAATTACATCCCTAGAACATTCATCCGCCACAAGGCAGGCACCCTTCAGAACATCCTTATAGTAATTCTCGGGCTTGCGATGCTCTTTCCCCGGCGGTGGCCCGTCCTTCACAAGCTTCTCAGCATCTAGCTTGCCCCAGTACACCTTAGCACGGGCAAGGGCCCTACGGGCACCCTCAATGCAGGCGGAGCGCTTGATGACTTCGAGCCTTGGACAGGCCTCCACCAGCCGCCGCACCAGCCCGAAATAGCTCCCAGGCAGAGCCCCTCCAGGCCACAGCCGAACAATGAGGCCCTTCATGGCCTGTTCGGACGCCTTGTGGAGCTCGACCAGTTGCTTCAGCTGGTCGCTCAGGGGCACGGGGTGTCCGGCCTCAGCGTACTGAGACCAGAACACCTTCTCCGTCGAGCTGCCCTCCTCGGCTCGATAGAATGCGGCGGCATCGGATACACTCCGGTGAAGATCTACGAACGCTCCTGGAGAGCTTCGGATTCGGGTAAGTAACAAGTAACTCATGTTTATGTGTTTGCTTTGCATAAAGAATGCCTTACCCGCCGCTATCTTCTTCACCTCATCCAACTCCTGGAGGGTCTTCTGGGATTCGGCCTTGGCAGACTTGGCATTTTCGACAGCCACAGCGAGCTCGGACGCTTGCGTCTTCGAGTTAAGCTCCAAACTCTCATGTTTTTCCATGAGAGCCTGGAGCTCTTGCCGCACCTTGCCAACTTTGGCCTCATACTTCTCCCGCTCGGTGCGCTCTGAGGCCGCCCTCTTCTCGGCCTCAACCAGCGCTTGCTTAAGGGTTGCCACTTCAGACGTGGCCCCTACAATAGCCACGATAATCATGTCATTCCTCGCAATTGCACCTTTTTATATATATTTAAAAACAAGGTATTTCTTACCTTCATTGTCCTCGAGCTGCTTCTTGGCACGCTCGAGCTCTTTCTCGGACCGCTCGAGGTTCTTCTTTAGCGTGTCCACTTCCGCAGTCAGTGTGGCGGACGCAAGCAGGGAAGCCTGCATATGCATATTGACTCATTTTTGTTAGACTCCTGCGAATTCTATTTGATCCTCTATTCGGCTTTTCTTCCCGAACGCCAAACAGAGCATCAGGGGCTACTGTCTATGCGGTACTATTATTTACACATTCTTTACTTACCTCAAAGCATGTCAAAAGGCTAGTACAAGCTTCAGTCAGTCCGCTCTTGGCGGACTGAACCTTCTGGACCACCGCACTCATAATAGTGTGGTGCTCCTCGTCGATGGAGGTGCCTTGGAGCGCCTCCAACATATTGTCCGGCGCCTCCGGTTGGACAGGGACCGCCGGCACGGTGGACTTTCTCCTCTCGAAAGGAGGTCCCCCGCCGGACTCTGGAACCTTTGAAGGTTTTGGAGCGGTGTCCGGCCTAGAACCGGACTTGGAGCCCCGGGGGGTTTCATCCCCTTTACTCCTGGAGTCCGGGAGGTCACCTTGCGGCGCCTCCAGGACCACCTCCTCCCAGCTTGGAACCTGTTGGGACAACACTTCGGTGTCGTCCGTAGGGTGGGGGGAGGAAGCCGTCGGAAGCGAGTTCACATCCGACGAGTCCAGTGAGCCGCTCGACGACGCGTCGAGCCGGTCTTTGGGTGGGCTACATAAACATATTCGACGTAAGGGAAAGCTGTGCAATAAACGAATACTATGAATTACTCTGGTATCCGGATACTTACGATTTTGCCAGGGGCTTGGCCCTGGGCTGCCACTCCTCTCCGCCGCCATCGGTGTCGGTGGAGCAGTCCGGAGGAAGGGTTTTCCCCTTCTTGGACCCTCCGGCCTCCCCCGAGAGGGCTGCCTTCCTTTTCTTCTCTCCCCCCGCTGGAGGGGGAGAGGTCTCTTCTTCTTCCTCCTCGTCTTCACGGGAGGAATGCGCCTCGGAACCGTCGGATGATGGATCCGACACCTCCTGGCGCCGGGCACTCTTTTGAGTCCCCGCGGCCTTTTTTGCGGCCTTCTTCTCCGACACCACATAGGGTCCCGAAACCAACAGCTTCGCCAAGCGAGCGTCCGCTGGGCCTTCGGGCAAAGGAGCCGGACAGTTGATCTTTCCGGACGTCACCTGCCAATCCTGTCAAAGGTAAGGCAGCTTAGATCCCGCATGGAGTCAAACTATGAAAAACTGATACCTTGTAAAAGGAAAAAACAGCTTACCACGAGAGCGTGACGCTGCGCACTGAATCCGCGATCCTCGGTAGCGGATGCGGGAGCCTCAGCGCCTTTGAAAAGCACCTTCTAGGCATCTTCGTACGTCGTGTCGAAGAGCCTGCTTAGAGTTTGGTGCCGCGCGGGGTCGAACTCCCACAGGTTGAAAGCCTGTTGTTGACATGGGAGGATCAGGCGGATGAGCATAGCCTGGACTACGTTGACAAGTTTGAGCTTCTTGTCCACCAGGGTTTGGACACATGTTTGGAGTCCGGTCAGCTCTCCCTTCTTACAACACGGCAGGCCCGTCTCCTTCCAGGAGGTGAGCCGCGTAGGGGGTCCAGATCGAAACTCAGGGGGTGCGACCCATTCGGCGTCGCACGGCTCGGTGATGTAAAACCACCCCGATTGCCACCCCTTCAGGGTCTCCACAAAGGAGCCCTCGAGCCATAGGACGTTGGCCATCTTGCCCACCATGGCGCCTCCGCACTCCGCCTGGTTTCCACGCACCACCTTTGGCTTGACGTTGAAAGTCTTGAGCCATAGGACGAAATGGGGGCGGATGCGGAGGAAGGCCTCGCACACGATGATAAACGCCGAGATGTTGAGGACGAAGTTCGGGGCCAGATCGTGGAAATCTAGGCCGTAGTAGAACATGAGCCCCCGGACAAATGGGTGGAGAGGGAAGCCCAGTCTGCGGAGGAAATGGGGGAGGAACACCACCCTCTCATGGGGCCTAGGGGTGGGGATGAGCTGCCCCTTTTCGGGGAGCTGATACGCGATGTTGTTAGACAGGTATGCGGCCTTCCTTAGCTTTTTGATATGTCCCTCCGTGACGGAGGAGACCATCCACTTGCCTCCCGCTCCGGACATGGCTGGAGAAGGTCGAGGTGGGGAGTGCGGACTTGGGCGCTGGAGCTCGAGTGCGCAAGAATGGATAGGCGAAGGAGGAAGATGGTGTAGGTGAAAAGGTGGATCTTTATCCCCTTATATGGGTGGACACAACTACATGTCCACACCAGCCTGGTAAAACTCGCTTATCTCCAAGCGCCATAATTGATGGCGCGGTTGGGTTACCCACGCCCGTATTGATGAGAATCCCGGAATAAGGGGACACGATCTCTGCTTTAACAAGACGTGCCAAGGAAACCGCCTCGCATGACGCGCTGAGGTGGGATAATGAAACGACTCGAATAAAGGCTTGGCTGTGGTGTGACACGCTACGGAATACGTCAGCAGATTAGATTGGTGTAAATATTATTCTCTCTATGGCAATATGTGGAAACTTATTTTGCAAAGTCGGACACTATCTTTGTGTTCACAATCTTCTATGAAGTACTTGGAGGAGGAACCCGCCTTGCAATGCCGAAGACAATCTGTGCGCCGGACTCATCGTCATTGAAGCCTGGTTCAGGGGCTACTGAGGGAGTCCTGGATTAGGGGGTGTTTGGATAGCCGGACTATACCTTCAGCCGGACTCCTGAACTATGAAGATGCAAGATTGAAGACTCCGTCCCGTGTCCGGAAGGGACTTTCCTTGGCATGGAAGGCAAGCTTGGCGATGCGGATATGAAGATCTCCTACCATTGTAACCGACTTTGTGTAACCCTAACCCCCTCCGGTGTCTATATAAACCGGAGGGTTTTAGTCCGTAGGACGACATACACATCAACAATCATACCATAGGCTAGCTTCTAGGGTTTAGCCTCCTCGATCTCGTGGTAGATCTACTCTTGTACTACCCATATCATCAATATTAATCAAGCAGGACGTAGGGTTTTACCTCCATCGAGAGGGCCCGAACCTGGGTAAAACTTCGTGTCCCTTGCCTCCTGTTACCATCCGGCCTAGACGCACAGTTCGGGACCCCCTACCCGAGATCCGCCGGTTTTGACACCGACAATTGATATGAAAATTATACATACAATTATGATATTGATGAATTTATTGAGAAAGTCTCCGCTGTCCGAGAAGAGACTAATATTTTGCAGGAGTTTATGGAAGAAGAAATTGATGAAACTATGAGCTTGGATGAAAAAGATGATGAGGAGAGCGAAGAATAAAAGGAGGAAGATTGGATTAGCTACCCGTGCCCACCTTCTAATGAGAGTAACTCTCCAACTCATACATTATTTAATGTCCCTTCGTTCTTACCGAAGGATGAATGCCATGATAATTGTGATGATCCCGTTGATTCGTTTGAAATATCCCTTTTTGACGAACTTGATGCTTGCTATTCTTGTGGCCAAGATGCCAATATGAATTGTGCTTATGGAGATGAACTTTCTATTTTTCCTTATGTTAAACATGAAATTGTTGCTATTGCACCCACACATGATAGTCCTATTATCTTTTTGAATTCTCCAAACTACACTATATCAGAGAAGTTTGCACTTATTAAGGATAATATTGATGGGTGGCCTTTTACCATTGCACATGATAATTTTGATGAATATAATATGCATGTGCTTGCTGCTCCTACTTGCAATTATTATGAGAGAGGAACTACATATGCGCCTCTCTATGTTTCCAACACGATAAAATTGCAAGAAACTTCTTATGCTATGCATTGGCCTTTACTTGATGTGCATGAATTGTTCTTGTATGACATGCCGATGCATAGGAAGAGAGTTATACTTCGTAATTTATTGATATATTGTGCTTTGTGCTCACTACTAAATGCCAAATCATTGCTAATTCAAATTGGCTTTGATATACCTTGGGATCCGGGTGGATTCATTACTTGAGCATCTTATGCCTAGCTTAATGGCTTTAAAAAAAGCGCTGCCAGGGAGACAACCTGGAAGTTTTAGAGAGTCATTTATTTCTGTTGAGTGCTTCTATAGAGTTTAAAACAAAAAAATAAAGAGGGGAAACCAAAACTTTTCAAAAAGGAAAGTGAAAGTGAGAGAGACAAGCATTGTTGAAGTGAGGGAGCTCCTTGAACTTTGTTCATGCTCACGGAAACTTTGTGAATCTTGATTACAGAAACTTTTCAACAAAAATAATTATCCCCTTGTACAATTCCATTTTATTATAAAAATAATGTGCCAAGATTTGCCTTTAGGATGTTTACATTGCTTCTTGATTTGTGCGGTGCAAAACAGAAAGTTTGGCTGTAGTGCGCGATTTTACATTTTTTACTAGAACATCAAACGGTTCTGAAACTTTTTGAAATGTCTTTCTACGCAAATCTTTTATTTTTCCTAATTTTTTCATAATTTGTTGAGTACCAGAATTATGGTGAATGTTCAAATTACTACAGACTGTCCGGTTTAAGACAGATTCTGTTTTTGATGCATTGTTTGCTTGTTTTGATGAAACTATCGATTTATATCAGTGGATTAAGCCATGGAAAAGTTATATTAAAGTAGATACAATGCAAAAACAAAATATGAATTGGTTTGAAACAGTACTTAGAGTAGTGATTTGCTTTATTATACTAACGGATGTTACCGAACTTTCTGTTGAGTTTTGTGTGGATGAAGTGATCAAGGATCGAGGAGGTCTCGATATGAGGAGAAGGAGGAGAGTCAAGAGCTCAAGCTTGGGGATTCCCAAGTCACCCCAAGTAAATATTCAAGGAGACTCAAGCGTCTAAGCTTGGGCATGCCCCGGAAGGCATCCCATCTTTCTTCAACAAGTATCGGTATGTTTTCGGTTTCGTTTCATTCATGTGATATGTGCAAATCTTGGAGTGTCTTTTGCATTTAGTTTTCACTTTTCTTTGATGCACCATGCTGGTATGAGATAGTCCATGGTTGATTTATAGAATGCTCATTGCACATCACTTATATCTTTTGAGTATGTCTTTATAGAATGCTTCATGTGCTTCACTTATATCATTTGAAGTATGGATTGCATGTTTCCCTACACATAGAAAACCGCCATTTGTAGAATGCTCTTCTGCTTCACTTATATTTTTTAGAGCGTGCGCATATCTTTTGTAGAAAGAATTAAACTCTCTTGCTTCACTTATATCTATTTAGAGAGTTGACAGGAACTGGTCATTCACATGGTTAGTCATAAAATCCTACATAAAACTTGTAGATCACTGCATATGATATGTTTGATTCCTTGCAATAGTTTTGCGATATAAAGATGGTGATATTAGAGTCATGCTAGTGGGTAGTTGTGGATTGTAGAAATACGTGTGTTGAAGTTTGTGATTCCCGTAGCATGCACGTATGGTGACCTGTTATGTAACGAAGTTGGAGCATGAGGTATTTATTGATTGTCTTCCTTATGAGTGGCGGTCGGGGATGAGCGATGGTCTTTTCCTACCAATCTATCCCCCTAGGAGCATGCGTGTAGTACTTTGTTTCAATGACTAATAGATTTTTGCAATAAGTATGTGAGTACTTTATGACTAATGTTGAGTCCATGGATTATACGCACTCTCACCCTTCCATCATTGCTAGCCACTTCGGTACCATGCATTGCCCTTTCTCACCTCGAGAGTTGGTGCAAACTTCGTCGGTGCATCCAAACCCCGTGATATGATACGCTCTATCACACATAAGCCTCCTTATAGCTTCCTCAAAACAGCCACCATACCTACCTATCATGGCTTTTCCATAGCCATTCCGAGATATATTGCCATGCAACTTCCATCATCATCATATACATGGCTTGATCATTTATTGTCATATTGCTTTGCATGATCGTAAGATAGCTAGCATGATGTTTTCATGGCTTGTCCTTTTTTTATTTCATTGCCTTGCTAGATCATTGCACATCTCGGTAAACCGCCAAAGGCATTCATATAGAGTCATATCTTTGTTCTAGTATCGAGTTGTAATATTGAGTTGTAAGTAAATAAAAATGTGATGATCATCATTATTAGGACATTGTCCCATATGAGGTTATCAAAATAAAAATGGCCAGAGAAGTCCCCCAAAGAGAGAGAGAGAGAGAGGCCAAACAAGCCTACAAAAAATAAAACAAAATAAAAAAATGAGAGAAAAGAGAGAAGGGACAATGTTACTATCCTTTTACCACACTTGTGCTTCAGAGTAGCACCATGTTCTTCATATAGAGAGTCTCTTGAGTTATCACTTTCATATACTAGTGGGAATTTTCATTATAGAACTTGGCTTGTATATTCCAACGATGGGCTTCCTCAAGTGCCCTAGGTCTTCATGAGCAAGCAAGTTGGATGCACACCCACTTAGTTTCAGTTTGAGCTTTCATACACTTATAGCTCTAGTGCATTTGTTGCATGGCAATCCCTACTCCTCGCATTGACATCAATTGATGGGCATCTCCATAGCCCGTTGATTAGCCTCGTCGATGTGAGACTTTCTCCCTTTTTTGTCTTCTCCACACAACCTCCATCATCATATTCTATTCCGCCTATAGTGCTATATCCATGGCTCACGCTCATGTATTGCATGAAAGTTGAAAAGGTTTGAGAACATCAAAAGTATGAAACAATTGCTTGGCTTGTCATCGGGGTTGTGCATGAATTGAATATTTTGTGTGATGAAGATGGAGCATAGCCAGACCATATGATTTTGTAGGGATAACTTTCTTTGGCCATGTTATTTTGAAAAGACATGATTGCTTTATTAGTATGCTTGAAGTACTATTGTCTTAATGTCAAATGGTAGACTATTGCTTTGAATCACTCGTGTCTTAATATTCATGCCATGATTAGACTACATGATCAAGATTATGCTAGGTAGCATTCCACATCAAAAATTACCTTTTTATCATTTACCTACTCGAGGATGAGCAGGAATTAAGGTTGGGGATGCTGATACGTCTCCGTCGTATCTATAATTTTTGATTGTTCCATGCCAATATTCTACAACTTTTACATAATTTTGGCAACTTTTTATACTATTTTTGGGACTAACATATTGATCCAGTGCCCAGTGCCAGTTCCTGTCTGTTGCATGTTTTTTTGTTTCGCAGAAAATCCATATCAAACGGAGTCCAAACGGGATAAAAACTTACAGAGATTTTTTTGGAATATATGTGAATTTTGGGAAGTGGAATCAACGCGAGACGATGCCCAAGGGGCCCACGAGGGTGAGGGGCGCGCCTTGGGCCCTCGTGGCCATTCCGTAAGGCGGTTGGTGCCCTTCTTTCTCCACAAAAAATCCAATATCTGGATAAAAATCATGTCAAAATTTCAGCCCAATCGGAGTTACGGATCTCCGGGAATTTAAGAAACGGTGAAAGGACAGAATCGGGGAGCGCAGAAACAGAAGGAAACAGAGAGAGATCCAATCTCGGAGGGGATCTCGCCCCTCTGACACCATGGAGGCCATGGACCATAGGGGAAACCCTTCTCCCATCTAGGGGGAAGGTCAAGGAAGAATAAGAAGAAGGGGGGCTCTCTCCCCTCTCTCGCGGTGGCGCCGGGACGCCGTCGGGGCCATCATCACAACAACGATCTACACCAACAACTTCACCGCCGTCCTCACCAACTCTTCCCCCCTCTATGCAGCGGTGTAACCCCTCTTTTACCCGATGTAATCTCTACTTAAACATGGTACTCAACGCTATATACTATTTCCCAATGATGTTTGGCTATCCTATGATATTTGAGTAGATCCGTTTTGTCCTATGGGCTAATTGATGATTGTGATTGGTTTGAGTTGCATGTTTTATTATTGGTGCTGTCCTATGATGCTCTCCGTGTCGCGCAAGCGTGAGGGATCCCTGCTGTAGGGTTTGCAATATGTTCATGATTTTCTTATGGTGGGTGGCGTGAGTGACAGAAGCACAGACCCGAGTAAGTAGGTTGTTTGCGTATGGGCGTAAAGAGGACTTGATGCCTTATAATGCTATGGTTGGGTTTTACCTTAATGATCTTTAGTAGTTGCAGATGCTTGCTAGAGTTCCAATCATAAGTGCATATGATCCAAGAAGAGAAATTATGCTAGCTTATGCCTCTCCCTCAAATAAAATTGCAATAATGATTACCGGTCTAGTTATCGATTTTCTAGGGACAAATAACTTTCTCGTGACAAAAAGCTCTCTACTGAAACTAACTTAGTTGTGTCTTTATCTAAACAACCCCTGGCTTTTATTTGCGTGCTCTTTATTATCTTGCAAACCTATCCAACAACACCTACAAAGTACTTCTAGTTTCATACTGGTTCTAGGTAAAGCGAACGTTAAGCGTGCGTACAGTTGTATCGGTGGTCGATAGAACTTGAGGGAATATTTGTTCTACCTTTAGCTCCTCGTTGGGTTCGACACTCTTACTTATCGAAAGATGCTACAATTGATCCCCTATACTTGTGGGTTATCAGCTATACATCTCGGCAAAGAATACATTGCACAAATCGGAATTAAATCCATAGAGGGCATCTCCGACATTCAGCTCGGTTGAACCCTTTTAACTTTTTCAAGATCGAGGTAATCTATGACACCTCGGATACAGTCTGGCGCTGGAGCTCGGCTGTAAAAAGACTCTTCGGAAACAGTCCAGCGCTGGAGCTCGGATACATTCCGGTGTTGGAGCTCGGAAGCGGTCTGACGTTGGTGTTCGGCTGCAAAAGATACCTCGGGTGCAGTCCGGCCTTGGAGCTCGGACGCAAGAGGACATCACCGCACGGGAACAACTTCAAACCTGAGGTGTGGCGTAAAAAATAACAAGGCATTGCTAAAGGTAGAAAACTTAAAAGGGCTCCTCGGATACCCGACATGCAAACTCTTCGGATTCACTTCGGTGATCCTCAAGATCGAAGATGAGAAGATTTGTTGAACCAGTTTTCAAGACGGACGACCAAAGATGAAGAATAGTTCGAAAGAATCGAGGAGTGTCCCAACTCGAAGACCGGTTCATGGGACTACTGACGGTGTCCTGGACTAGGGGGTACTCACCACATCCTCTCCCGACCAGCTGGATCGGGCGGAGGACCCCCATGGCGATTCACTTATGGGCCACTTCGGGCAGCACATGCCGCATACAAGGAGGATTCCACAACACTTGGCGCACAAGACAAGGACTCCTCTAAACCCTAGGCCTACGGTGCATATATAAACCAAGGCCAGGCTAGTCAATATATAATCTCATATTCATTACTACAATCTCGTGGTAGATACCTGTACTATGTACTATCCTCATATCAATACAATCATAAGCAGGACGTAGGGTATTATATCTTCAGGAGAGCCCGAACCTGAGTAAAATCCTATGTCCATGTTACCATCGCTCCAAGACGCCTAGCTTAGGACCCCTACTAAGAGATACGCCGGATATAGAACCGACATGCACCACCTCCTGGCCGGCCCTCTCTCTTCTCCACTAAGGCCCATGGTGGCCCATTAACCTCCCGGGGGGTCCGGTAACCCCCGTTGCTCCGAAACTTATTCGAAACGACCCGAACCATTCTGGTGTACGAATGTAGCCTTCCAATATATGAATCTTTATGTGTCGACCATTTTGAGACTCCTCGTCATGTCCGTGATCTCATCCGGGACTCCGAACAAACTTCAGTTCATCAAAACATGAAACTCATAATACAAATCGTCATCGAACGTTAAGCGTGCGGACCCTACGGGTTCGAGAACTATGTAGACATGACCGAGACATATGTCCGATCAATAACCAATAGCGGAACCTGGATGCTCATATTGGCTCCTACATATTCTACGAAGATCTTTATTGGTCAAAACCGCATAACAACGTACATTGTTCCCTTTGTCATCGGTATGTTACTTGCCCGAGATTCGATCGTCGGTATCATTATACCTAGTTCAATCTCGTCACCTGCAAGTCTCTTTACTCGTTCCGTAATGCATCATCCTGTGACTAACACATTAGTCACATTGCTTGCAAGGCTCATAGTGATGTGCATTACCGAGAGGGCCCAGAGATACCTCTCTGATAAACGGAGTGACAAATCCTAATCTCGATCTATGCCAACTCAACAAACACCATCAGAGACATCTGTAGAGCATCTTTATAATCACTCAGTTACGTTGTGACGTTTGATAGCACACAAGGTGTTCCTCCAGTATATGGGTGTTACATAATCTTTTAGTTTGAGGAACATGTATAAGTCATGAAGAAAGCAATAGTAGAAAAACTAAACGATCATTATGCTAAGCTAACGGATGAGTCTTGTCCATCACATCATTCTCTAATGATGTGATCCCGTTTCATCAAATGACAACACATCTCTATGGTCAGGAAACTTAACCATCTTTGATTAATGAGCTAGTCAAGTAGAGGCATACTAGGGACACTCTGTTTGTCTATGTATTCACACATGTACTAAGTTTCCGGTTAATACAATTCTAGCATGAATAATAAAAATTTATCATGATATAAGGAAATATAAATAACAACTTTATTATTGCCTCTAGGGCATATTTACTTCACTTCTATGAGAAAAGTTTGAATTTTCTGTAGTTTCTCGGTGAAAAATGGCCCATAAATGGCCGGACATGTCACAACATGCAAATGGTGTGAAGTTGTTCGAAGCTTGCATGGATGCCTCATTTGTCTGTGCCAACTGATGCGAGAAGTCCATAGTCCAAAAAACCACTAGTTGAGAGGAGTGTGCTAGACTAGGCCAGATGGGTGCATCCGTGAGCATGCAATTTTTCCTAATTTGAATGTTTCAGTTATTTGCAATTTCCATCATTATCAATTAACATGAACATATTCTTATATCCTAATAATGTTTTGAAATTTATAAAATTTTTGGAATTTCAAATATTTAGGAAAATTTTATAGACTTGAACACGTTTTAAAAACTGTTAACAAATTCTCAATAATTGATGGTGAACGCAAATTGCAAACCATGTACTTTTTAAATATTTATCAACTTATTTAAAACACAAACATCCCAAATTAATGGCCAGGCCCAGGATAAAGGGATGTGTGCTTCGGATTGTGTGACGCTACTTCATGTACGGGAACTCCTATTCGGCGCTTCAGGCGTCGAAAGGAGTAGCTAACGCTCGCTAGATCCGGGCATGGCCGCAGACCAATAGGGCAATTCTCCCTCTCATTCCCAATCGCTCGCTCATAAGCCCCCCAAAACAAAAAAACTTGCTCGAGCATGCGGTTTTTTTTTCACTATTTCTTATTGTACATTTTTTCAAAGAACACTCATTTAGAAAGAGGGAGTTTAGTTACAAGTTGACTTTTAACTGGTTAACCATTGACTTTAGATATTTATTTTAGAAAATTAAGAATTCAAGAAAGTTCACAAAGAAAAACTCAAAAGTTTCACTGGTTTTGAAGAAGTTCATTGATTTGAAAAGAAATGCCATCAATTTTGAAAAGGAGTTCAAAAATTTTTAAAAAGCTCATAATTTTTTGGGAATAAAGTTAATCAATTATGAAAAAATAACAAATTCTAAAAAAGGTTCTTTGATTTTGAAATAAAGTTCATAAATTTTCAAAAACAGTTCGCCGATTGGAGAAATAGTTCATGAATTTGAAAAATAAATCATCATTTTGGAACAAAGTTCACCGATTTTGAAGAAAAAATTCTTCATTTTTGGAAATAAAATACACGAATTTTAAAAAGTTTTCGCATTTAAGAAAAAGGAATCGAAAAAATAAAAAGAAAAAAGAAACAAAAAAAATAAAACTAAACTGGAAACATCGCATTTTCCCGGTGTGTATTTTAAGTATAAAAAATGTATGTTGCACATGAGGTTGGGTTGCCAATGTAGGGCTGGAAAAAAAGTTCGAAACTCGCAAGCTAAATGAGTAGCTCGTGACTCTGCTCGAATCAACTCGAACACGAAGAATAACGAGTCGAGCCAAGCTTTAATTTAAGATCGTTTATAGAACGAGTGAAATGAGCCGATCTCATGAGTACTCGTGTAACTCGATAGGCTCGGTACAAAAGATCAACCAAGCACCCTTCGTCCCATGCGCACAACACAATGCCTAGACGCTCAAGGAAATTACAATTGTTTGGTCATGTATATGTTACTAACTTGCTGATAATTGCGGTCATGTACAATTGTTTGTGGTCATTGGTCATGTACATGGTACTGACTTGATGGTACTGACAATTATAAGTTAAGCTCATACATGCTTACACTAGTTTGTGAACATTGTACATGTTTAATATGTACATTTTACATTTCCAAGTAATCATTTTTACCATATCCGTAAGCTTTTGTGTTTCCTATCATTAACGAGCTTAACATGCTAAACGAGTTAGCTCGTGAGTTATACGAGTCGAGCCAATCTTGGATTCGAGCTCGTTATGGTAATGAGTCGAGTTGAGTTAGCTCATTAACGAAACGAGCTTTAGCGAGTCGAACCAAGCTGGCTCGACTCGCCTCGAATTCCAGCCCTAGTTGCCAAGTTGATTAGTTCGGCTATGCTAAATCTTAAGTACCGTAGTTCGATTCATGCGGGCACACACCTTTTTTGGGGCAGGCGCCAAATAGAAAACTCGTCCTTCTTCCTCTAAAAAAAGAAGAAAAGGGTGTTCAAGAAAAAAGAATAAATAGGAAACTCGCCCTCTACTCAAAAAAAAAAAATCCTCATGTACAGACTATACGGCAGATAAGAGTTTATAAAATAAATACGACCGTCATATCCTTTCTTGTGAAGAAGTATGGGTTAATCCAAGCCGTCATTGTTTTTAGGGGGGGGGGGGGGGGGGGGGGGGATGTACCGAAGCAGAAGTAAAGAACTAATCTTTGTTCTACCCACAAACGAAGTTTTAAATGACTCTTCTGCACTTCTACACCTGCCTATTTCTTATGGATCTTTTATAGGAAAGGAGTGGGTGTTTCAGTACTGTCATTTGGGACAACACCAGCAGAACTCGGAACAGCAAGTTAAAAGAGATGGAGATCGATGCGCTGTTGTTTCATCCAGTGCCATTTAGGCTCTCTACAATGATGCTGATCACGCTCTAGTTATATATATGCATGTAACAAAATTTGTGATGGCGGCTTTCTCCCGATGCTTGAATTATTGGTACCCTTGAATTATCTATGGTAGTTGTTTTGGTACGCTTGTTTTGTCATCTAATCATACTTCGTACTGAACTGAAAGCAGCCTGCTTAAAGATTCATCTTAAAATTTATCTTCCGTTTTGCTAAGGATGAATTTTATTGGTTCAAAATAAAGTATCAAGAAGATACAAACACATCAATAAGTACACATTTGTCATCTGCATGAATATGATGCACACAACCAACACAAGCACACAAATACAAAATAATAAGCCGGTAAAGAGCAAAGCATAGAAGGTCGAAGCTGTTCCTAAGCGGATTGTTGAAAAAAGAAGTGCAACGATGATCCACGCTGAGTAGGCGCTGAGCCAACGAAGATGATGCAAGCACACATGACCAAACATCGTAACCACGCAAACTAAAAACTGTGCACACACTAGCAGGCAGTCCAGACGCCTAGAGCCGTATGTGGAGCAGGAATATCCGTATGATTCCGGTCGTAGCACAAACTGGCAAGAATGGACAATACCACCAAAATTTCACATTAAAGACGCTTCGGCGATCACACGTCTCAGTCACAAGTGATTGTCGAAAGTAAATCTGGGAATGGCCACGGCCCAAGACAAAACCACGAGCCGTGTCGCGGCCTGCTGCCACTACCTTGTGACTAAGGCCGACAATCGGATACACCTTAAATTTCCTCTTTCACAACCGGATATCTAATTACAAACCATCAAATCCACACAATTACATGCAACGTAAAACATAATCTAAACATCGCCAGCGTCACGACCATGTCCATGTCTGAGCGGCCGGCTGAGCCCCTCGGAGTGAAGGTGTGCTCGCTAGCGAGTTAGAGTAGGACATGGGATACGGACCGGCTCAGGGGACTTAAGATGCCGCCTCTCCTATGCCCTACTCTTCCTTGTCGGAGCTCATGGCTTGCACGTCGATGGTCGATGTGAGGTCCACGATAGATCCGTCAAGGTCGGAGCCCAACACGTCTACCATGGCGTGGTTCCGACGCCAGGGGTTGCAGGTCACAGGTAGCGGCGTCATGGCGTGCGAGTCCGCCTCACCGGCCTCTGCCTCGAGGGCTTCTGCGGCCTCCCGTGCCTTCTGCCTCGCACGACGGGCACGTCGTGCCATATTAGCATCCATCTAGAACGGGCCATAAGTGCGGGCGTTTACCTCCGACTCGGAGCGCCAACAAAGGTGTTGCGCCTCTACCACGACGTTGGGGTGCCGGACTGACCGCACGACCTCCTGCGAGGCAGCGGCGACACGCCTGGTGCTGGATCCAAGCGTCATTTGGGCGGGCACTGAAGGAAATATGCCCTAGAGGCAATAATAAAGTTATTATTTATTTCCTTATATCATGATAAATGTTTATTATTCATACTAGAATTGTATTAACCGGAAACATAATACATGTGTGAATACATAGACAAACAGAGTGTCACTAGTATGCCTCTACTTGATTAGCTCGTTGATCAAAGATGGTTAAGTTTCCTAGCCATAGACATGAGTTGTCATTTGATTAACGGGGTCACATCATTAGAGAATGATGTGATTGACTTGACCCATTCCGTTAGCATAGCACTTGATCGTTTAGTTTGTTGCTATTGCTTTCTTCATGACTTATACATGTTCCTATGACTATGAGATTATGCAACTCCCGTTTACCGGAGGAACACTTTGTGTGCTACCAAATGTCACAACGTAACTGGGTGATTATAAAGGTGCTCTACAAGTGTCTCCGAAGATACTTGTTGGGTTGGCGTATTTCGAGATTAGAATTTGTCACTCCGCTTGTCGGAGAGGTATCTCTGGGCCCACTCGGTAATGCACATCACTATAAGCATTGCAAGCATTGCAACTAATGAGTTAGTTGCGGGATGATATATTACGGAACGAGTAAAGAGACTTGCCGGTAACGAGACTGAACTAGGTATTGAGATACCGACGATCGAAACTCGGGCAAGTAACATACCGATGACAAAGGGAACAACGTATGTTGTTATGCGGTCTGACCGATAAAGATCTTCGTAGAATATGTAGGAGCCAATATGAGCATCCAGGTTCCGCTATTGGTTATTGACCGGAGACGTGTCTCGGTCATGTCTACATAGTTCTCGAACCCGTAGGGTCCGCACGCTTAACGCTACGATGACAGTTATATTATGAGTTTATATGTTTTGATGTACCGAAGGAGTTCGGAGTCCCGGATGAGATCGGGGACATGACGAGGAGTCTCGAAATGGTCGAGACGTAAAGATCGATATATTGGACGACTATATTCGGACTTCGGAAAGGTTCCGAGTGATTCGGGTATTTTTCGGAGTACCGGAGAGTTACGGGAATTCGCCGGGGAGTATATGGGCCTTATTGGGCCATACGGGAATAGAGGAGAGAGGCCAAAAGGAAGGAGGCCTGCACCCCCCCCCCTCTGGTCCGAATTGGACAAGGGGTGCAGCCCCCTTTTCCTTCTCCCTCTCCTCCTCTTTCCTTCTCTCCTACTCCAACAAGGAAAGGAGGAGTCCTACTCCCCCCTTGGGGCGCCCTCCTCCTAGGCCGGCCGCCTCCCCTCTTGCTCCTTTATATACAGGGGCAGGGAGCACCTCTAGACACACAAGTTGATCAAGTTGATCGTCTCTTAGCCGTGTGCGGTGCCCCCCTCCATCATAGTCCACCTCGATAATACTGTAGCGGTGCTTAGGCAAAGCCCTGCTTCGGTAGAACATCAACATCGTCACCACGCCGTCGTGCTGACGAAACTCTCCCTCAACACTCAGCTAGATTGGAGTTAGAGGGACGTCATCGGGCTGAACGTGTGCTGAACTCGGAGGTGCTGTGCGTTCGGTACTTGATCGGTCGGATCGTGAAGACGTACGACTACATCAACCGCGTTGTGCTAACGCTTCCGCTTTCGGTCTACGAGGGTACGTGGACAACACTCTCCCCTCTCGTTTCTATGCATCACCATGATCTTGTGTGTGCGTAGGAAATTTTTTGAAATTGCTACGTTCCCCAACAGTGGCATCCGAGCCAGGTTTTATGAGTTGATGTAATATGCACGAGTAGAACACAAGTGAGTTGTGGGCGATATAAGTCATACTGCTTACCAGCATGTCACACTTTGGTTCGGCGGTATTGTTGGATGAAGCGGCCCGGACCGACATTACGCGTACGCTTACGCGAGACTGGTTTTACCGCCGTGCTATGCACACAGGTGACTAGCGGGTTTCAGTTTCTCCAACTTTAGTTGAACCGAGTGTGGCTACGTCCGGTCCTTGCGAAGGTTAAAACAGCACTAACTTGACAAACTATCATTGTGGTTTTCGATGCGTAGCTAAGAACGGTTCTTGCTCAGCCCGTAGCAGCCACGTAAAACTTGCAACAACAAAGTAGAGGACGTCTAACTTGTTTTTGCAGGGCATGTTGTGATGTGCTATGGTCAAGACGTGATGAGATATAAGTTGTTGTATAAGATGATCATGTTTTGTTGAAGTTATCGGCAACTGGCAGAAGCCTTATGGTTGTCTCTTTATTGCATAAGATGCAAGTGCCAAATAATTGCTTTACTTTATCGCTATGCGATAGCAATAGTTGCAAGAGCAATAGTTGGTGAGACGACCATGTGACGACACATTGATATAGATCAAGATGATGGAGATCATGGTGTCATGCCGGTGATGATGGAAATCATGACGATGCTTTGGAGATGGAGATCAAAGGCACAAGATGATGATGGCCATATCATGTCACATATTTTGATTGCATGTGATGTTTATCTTTTATGCATCTTATTTTGCTTAGTTCAACGGTAGCTTTATAAGATGATCTCTCACTAATTATCAAGGTACAAGTGTTCTCCCTGAGTATGCACCGTTGTGAAAGTTCTTCGTGCTGAGACACCACGTGATGATCGGGTGTGATAGGCTCTACGTTCAAATATAACGGGTGCAAAACAGTCGCACACGCAGAATACTCAGGTTAAACTTGACGAGCCTAGCATATAACAGATATGGCCTCGGAACACGGAGACCGAAAGGTCGAGCGTGAATCATATAGTAGATATGATCAACATAGTGATGTTCACCATTGAAACTACTCCATCTCACGTGATGATCGGACATGGTTTAGTTGATATGGATCACGTGATCACTTAGAAGATTAGAGGGATGTTTGTCTAAGTGGGAGTTCTTAAGTAATATGATTAACTGAACTTTAATTTATCATGAACTTAGTCCTGGTAGTATTAGCATATCTATGTTGTAGATCAATAGCTCGTGATGTTGCTCCCAGTTTATTGTGTTCCTAGAGAAAAATTATTTGAAAATTGTTAGTAGCAATGATGCGGATTGGATCCGTGATCTGAGGATTATCCTCATTGCTGCACAGAAGAATTATGTCTTTGATGCACCGCTAGGTGACAGACCTATTGCAGGAGTAGATGTAGACGTTATGAACGTTTGGCTAGCTCAATATGATGACTACTTGATAGTTTAGTGCACCATGCTTAACGGCTTAGAATCGGGACTTCAAAGACGTTTTGAATGTCATGGACCATATGAGATGTTCAGGAGTTGAAGTTAATATTTCAAGCAAATACCCGAGTGTTGAGATATGAAGTCTCCAACAAGTTCTATAGCTAAAAAGATGGAGGAGAATAGCTCAAGCAGTGAGCATGTGCTCAGATTGTCTGGGTACTACAATCGCTTGAATCAAGTGGGAGTTAATCTTCCAGATAAGATAGTGATTGACAGAATTCTCTAGTCACCATCACCAAGTTAGTAGAACTTTATGATGAACTATGATATGCAAGGGATAACGGAAACGATTCCCAAGCTCTTCGTAATGCTGAAATCAACAAAGGTAGAAATCAAGAAAAATATCAAGTGTTGATGGTAGACAAGACCACTAGTTTCAAGAAAAAGGGCAAAGGGAAGAAGGGGAACTTCAAGAAGAACGGCAAACAAGTTGCTGCTCAAGTGAAGAAGCCCAAGTTTGGTCCTAAGCCTGAGACTAAGTGATTCTACTACAAAGGGACTGGTCACTGGAAGCGGAACTACCCCAAGTATTTGGCGGATAAGAAGGATGGCAAAGTGAACAAAGGTATATTTGATATACAGATTATTGATGTGTATTTTACTAGTGTTCGTAGCAACCCCTCGGTATTTGATACTGGTTCAGTTGCTAAGAGTAGTAACTCGAAACGGGAGTTGCAGAATGAACAGAGACTAGTTAAGGGTGAAGTGACGATGTGTGTTGGAAGTGGTTCCAATATTGATATGATCATCATCGCACACTCCCTATACTTTCGGGATTAGTGTTGAACCTAAATAAGTGTTATTTGGTGTTTGCGTTGAGCATGAATATGATTTGATCATGTTTATTGCAATACGGTTATTCATTTAAATAAGAGAATAAATTGTTGTTCTGTTTACATGAATAAAACCTTATATGGTTACACACCCAATGAAAATGGTTCGTTGGATCTCGATCATAGTGATACACATATTCATAATATTGAAACCAAAAGATGCAAAGTTAATAATGATAGTGCAACTTATTTGTGGCACTGCCGTTTAGGTCATATTGGTGTAAAGCGCATGAAGAAACTCCATGTTGATGGACTTTTGGAATCACTTGATTATGAATCACTTGATGCTTGCGAACCATGCCTCATGGGCAAGATGACTAAGACTCTGTTCTCCGGAACAATGGAGCGAGCAACTGACTTATTGGAAATAATACATGCTGATGTATGCGGTCTGATGAGTGTTAAGGCTCATGGCAAGTATCGTTATTTTCTGACCTTCACAGATGATTTGAGCATATATGGGTATATCTACTTAATGAAACACAAGTCTGAAACATTTGAAAAGTTCAAAGAATTTTAGAGTGAAGTGGAGAATCATCGTAACAAGAAAATAAAAGTTTCTACGATATGATCGCAGAGGTAAAATATTTGAGTTAAGAGTTTGGCCTTCAGTTAAAACAATGTGAAATAGTTTCACTACTCACGCCACCTGGAACACCACAGTGTAATGGTGTGTCCGAACGTCATAACCATACTTTATTAGATATGGTGCGATCTATGATGTCTCTTACCGATCTACCACTATCGTTTTGGGGTTATGCATTAGAGACAGCTGCATTCACGTTAAATAGGGCAGCCCCCTCACGAAGGGATCCATCGGGAGGAGTCCTACTCCCGGTAGGAGTAGGACTCCCCCCTTGGGGCGCCCTCCTCCTAGGCCGGCCGCCTCCCCCCTTGCTCCTTTATATACAGGGGCATGGGGCACTGTCAGTGTCAAAACCGGCGGATCTCGGGTAGGGGGTCCCGAACTGTGCGTCTAGGCCGGATGGTAACAGGAGACGAGGGACACAATGTTTTACCCAGGTTCGGGCCCTCTTGATGGAGGTAAAACCCTACGTCCTGCTTGATTAATATTGATGATATGGGTAGTACAAGAGTAGATCTACCACGAGATCAAGGAGGCTAAACCCTAGAAGCTAGCCTATGGTATGATTGTTGTATGATGAAGTTGTCCTACAAACTAAAACCCTTCGGTTTATATAGACACCGAAGAGGGTTAGGGTTACACAAAGTCGGTTACAATGGTAGGAGATCTTGAATATCCGCATCGCCAAGCTTGCCTTCCACGCCAAGGAAAGTCCCCTTCGGACACGGGACAAAGTCTTCAATCTTGTATCTTCATAGTCCTGGAGTCCGGCTGAAGGTATAGTCCGGCTACCCGAACACCCCCTAATCCAGGACTCCCTCAGTAGCCCCTGAACCAGGCTTCAATGACGCCGAGTCCGTCGCGCAAATTGTCTTCGGCATTGCAAGGCGGGTTCCTGCTCCAAATTCTTCATAAAAGTTTGTAAACACCAAGAGTAGTGTCCGGCTCTGCAAAATAAGCTTCCACGTATTGCCATAGAGAGAATAATATTAACACAAATCTAATCTGCTGACGTATTCCGCAGCGTGACATCACACTACGGCCAAACCTTTATTCAAATTGTTTTCACTTCTCCACCTCAGCGTGTTTTGCGAGGTGGTTTCCTTGGCACGTCTTGTCAAAGCAGAGATTGTGTCCCCTTTGTTTACGGGATCCTCGTTAATACGGATGTGGGTAACCCAATCGTGCCCGTTAGCATGTTTTCTCGATTAAAGGCGAGTCCCAAACGGTTACGGGGAGGGCTCCTGGTATTCAACCTCTTATAAAGAGACCAAGGCCTTACTCCTTTTCTCCAATCTCAAAACAAGTTCGCATGTCGCCTCGAGTTCCAACACCCTAGGCTCCAGATTCCAGGCGCTTCGGACCTTCGACAATGTCCGGTTCTGACCTTCGAGGCCGATGGATGCCCTCCTCCGTCACGGAGGAGGACGTGCTAAGGTTGAGAGAGGCTAAGTTTTTGACCGCCGAAATTTCGCATAGGTTGCTTGCTCAAAGGCAGGCTATTCCCAGTCCCCAGCCTGGTGAGAGCATAGTGTTCATGTCTCACTTCCTTCGGGGTTTAGGCTTCCCGATGGATCCCTTCGTGAGGGGGCTGATGTTCTATTATGGGCTGGAATTTCGCGACCTAGCTCCGGAGTCCATCCTCCACATTTCCTCATTCATCGTTGTGTGCGAAGCGTTCCTCCGTGTTACTCCTCACTTCGGATTATGGCTCAAGACTTTTGGAGTGGAGCCGAAGATGATCGAGGGACGGCACGCAGAGTGCGGAGGTGCTGTCATAAGTAAGAATGCCGATGCTCCATGGCCCGAGGGCTCCTTTCAAGAGGAGCTCGGCTTGTGGCAACGAGAGTGGTTCTATATCACCTCTCCCAGGAGCGCCAAGTGGGTGGCGCCTCCTACCTTTCGCTCGGGTCCCCCACCACGGCTAGCGTCATGGGTCAACAAAGGATTAGATTGGGGGTTATCCAAAGACGTGCCCCTGTTGCAGGGCCGCATTAGGGATCTCTTAGAAAGAGACCTCAACCTGGTCAAGGTGACGCAGGTCATGCTGATTCGCCGAACATTGCCCGGCAAACGTCGCTCCCTTCGTCTGTGGGAGTTTAATCCGGAGGGACCACGAGCTCTCTAGCATTTTATGGGCACAACGCCTGTGGAGATGTATAAAATGTTCTTCGGATCATAAGCAATGTGTCCGGATTTGACCGAGGACGCAGGTTTAAGCCGCAATTGCCCGGATACTCAAGTAAGTAACCTTGTGCCCGGACTCGCTATCCGTAAAATTGTCATAAACTCGCCCCTAAAAGAGTTGTCCTTTTAAACAGGAGTGGGTAGCGAAGGCGAAGCTGATCAGGTGTCCGGCTCCCCTTCCTGAGACCAGGCCGGATCCCATGCTAGTCAGGATGTTGAAGATCGTGCCTTTGGAGGGAAGTGAGGGGGAGGACAAGGAAACTATGGCCTCCTCGAAGGAGGCTGCTCCGAAGGGAGGAACCGACAATTCCTCTCCTAGGGGGAAGAAGAGGGCCGCCTCTGACGACCCGGAGACCATGGCCTCAAAGCGGGGGAAGAAGTCCTCGTCAGAGGGTCCGGCGCCGGGGAGATCCTCGGCCGAACTACACCCCCAAAGGGATCAGCCCTCCAGCGAGCCGTAAGTAGAGAAAGATTTTCCTTTAGAGGGATGAGAGAAATCCTTACTTTTTATCTGAGAAGATTAACCGAAATTTTACCTTGCAGCTCGGACCTCAGCCCTTCTCAGCAGAGCTCGTCTTCGGGGGATCTTCTTCCGGAGATGATGGAGAGTGGAATGCCTCCCCCTGCCGTACCGCCTAGCGAGGCGGGCGACCCTGGGGTGTCGTCGCGGAGGGTTTCTCCGAATCCGGCAGGGGTGGAAGGTAGCCATATGGCCCCCCAAGGTTCTCCGCGTCCTGCCTTCGATGGAGGTCATAGGACGAGTCCGGCACCGTCTGGTAAGCGGTCGGAGGAGCTGATGATTCTGCTAGGGCGAGCTTCTATCTCAGAGGAGCACCGTGCATTGATGGGTATGGTGATTGGAAGGATTTCGTCCGCGGAAAGCGGATTGCACGAGGCCGTCAGAAGTTTGCTGACGGGTTTTGAGGTACGTTTGATAATGTACTTCTTTGTCAGTTGCGCATAAACAAGATGCACCCTGTGTAGATAGTAGCCCCTGAGACTCTGTGCATTGTCAAAATTGACGGCGCGCAGAGGATCATAATCCCAGGTCTAATTTTCGCCTTTGTATATAGGTGGCGAAGTGTCCGGAATCGAGCCGAACTTATGATTTTGTCGAGATAAAGCGGCAACTTGACGTGGCAGATGCCGACATCGCGCTCGTCAATGAGCGACTTGATGATGCTCAAGGTATGCAATTCCTCGGGCGGCATCTGGTAAGAGGAGCTTTTATGCCAGTATCTTACAATGTGTGTGCTTGACGCAGATGGTGCGGCCACTGTGGAGAGTCTCCGGGCGGAACTTGCCCGAGCTAAGGAACAAGCCAGGACAAGTGATGCGGCTGCCGAGAAGGCACTTGAAGAGCTGAGAGCCGAACAGGATGCTCACTGTCGAAGCAAGAAGGAGATGGCCGAGATGGCCGTGAAGTTAAAAAGCGCTGCTGACCGTTGCAAGTCTCTTGAGAAAGAAGACCGGGCGAGACAAACGGACTTAGAGAAGGCCGTTGTTGATGTCAAGGATGCTCGCTCTGCGATGAGAGCTGCGAAGGAGGAGCTGCGTCAGGCTGGACAGATTGCGGCTGGAAAGCCCTTTATGCTGCGGAGGAAGTTTGGCGATCCGAAGTTTGCTCCGTTGGATCGGATGTGGAGTGCGAAGGACACCTATCTGGATTTGGCAGCGAGTGCTGCTGATGCGACCGAACACTTTCGAGATCAAGAAGATCACGAAGTGGAAAGGCTTTTTTGGTCGCAGTTCCACAATCCAGAGCGTCCACTGGCAGTGGATGATCGTCTGGCTCAATGGGCCGAACTGAATAGATTGTCCGGACTCGCCATGAAGTACATCTTGGGTCATCTGTTGCCGGGGAGATCGGAGCCGAAGAGTTTTTTCGGCTTGGTGCAGCAATTCTTTGGCGCAGTGCCACGTATCAATGCGATGAAGAGGTCAGCATGCATAGAGGGCGCACGGATGGCTCTTGCCCGTGTCAAGACATACTGGGCAGGGATGGAGACCACCGTTGTTGCATCCTGAGATTTGGACCAAAGCCAAGTACCCTCCGAGCACTATTTTCAGGAAGTCCTTGAAGGCGCTCGTGTAATAGAGACGCATTGCTCGAAGCATGCTATGTTCTGATAGCATATGTAATTATGAAGCAATATTTTGATGAATTGTAGTAGCCTTTTATACTTGTGCCTGCAAGTATGTGGAACACCTCCTGTGCGGCCGTTTTAAGATATACATACAAAATCTGAAAGATGGCAGTCGTTGACTTCAGCCCCCACGCACATAGTGCGGGGGTGCTCGCAGAAGGCGCATTTTCACACTTAATCCAACGTCTTGGTCCTACAAAGGAGGTGATAGCGCAGCGAGCTAGGCAACCGGACTATAATGCTTTAACACTTTCACTTAGCCATAGGAGCTTGACAATGGGACTATTTAGGTAGCCCCTGGTGGCGACTGCGCTCGCCCGAATTCGGGGCGCGTATGTGCTTGGCCGGGAAACGGCCCTTCGTTAATGCAGGGGAATCCTATAGATTCCGTAGAGTCATCGAGTGGTTGACTAGTCTCACGCCATATCATGACAGTCGGTTTTCGGCTTTCTCTACTAAGGTGCTCGCCTGGCCGAACCAGGGCACAATCGCAGTAGTTCTCCTGGTGCCGCCTTAGCCAATAGAGAGGAACGTAAGGCGGCCGAACACAGGAGCCGGGCAACCCAACATTTGACCAAAATCATGACTCGGAGCTGATGCATATAAGGCCAAACTCGCGACGCCGAACACTCCCTAAGGTATTCGGTCTTTATGAGAGAGGGCTAAGTAACGCTCTAAGGTATAAGCCCCTAGTGTCCAGGTACGTGCAAGAATTCTAACATGGCCACATGCCAAGACGCCAGCCTCCTCCTTGGTCATAGAACCAGGGGATGTGTATCAACAAGAGACAGTAAAAAAGGTTTACGCAGGGTCTTAATCTGAAAAGAATCCTTGGAACGGGTCCCTACTGCACGTCTGCGCCTGTGTCTCCGTTGTGCCGTATCCTGGACGGGCGCAGCACGACGTTCATCTGTAAAAAAGAGAGCAACTAAGTTGAAAAAGGGGCGTGCCGAAAAGTTATATGAAATAAACAAAGTGTAAAGTAAAATATGGAAAATTGAGCTTTATTGTCTCTTATTTTATACGTGTGAAGCCCCTAGTGCAGGGGTATATGGCCACTAAGCCTTTATCAATGATAATTTTGTGCCGGACTCGTCTATCCGTGTCCGTGGTCTTAATGACCTGTTCCGATGTTCTGGCTGGTGAAGCCATTGTATTGTGGGGCTGTTAAAGCGGCCGCACAATCCTCCGCTTGGGGGAGGCGCCCTTACTGCTTCCTCGTTAAGGAGATGATGCCGCGTGGACCGGGCATCTTAAGCGTAAGAGATGCATAATGCGGTATTGCGTTAAAGCGGGCGAAAGCTTCGCGTCCCAGCAGTGCTTGATAGCGACTTGAGAATGGGACGATGTGGAAAGTTAGCTTTTCGTGACGGAAGTTATCGGCAGAGCCGAAAATAACCTCGAGCCGGAGAAAACCCATGCAATGGGTGTTCGGACCTGGCATTACTCCTTGAAAGGAGGTTTTGCTGTGGCGAATTCTTTTTGGGTCGATCCCCATGTGGCGGATTGAGTCCTGATATATCAGGTTGAGTCCGCTGCCACCGTCCATAAGGACATTTGAAAACTGGAGTCCGCCAATTATTGGATCGAGTACCAGGGCAGTCCAGCCTGGGTTCCTGATACTTCTAGAATAATCCAGATGATCGAAGATGATTGGTTTTGACAACCAGTGGCGGGATTCCTTTGGGATAGACCGTGGGGCGCGTACCTTTATGGGCGCCGCACGTTTTGTTATGTGGAGTAAGTTTACTGTTTTTACTTCTTGTGGGAAATTTTTTTGTTTCCCGGTACTCTGCTTTTGGGGTTCATCCTCGTCTTCGCTCGGTGTGTCGAGCCCCTTGTGTTCGGCGTTGAGTCTGCCGGATTGTTTAAAAACCCAACAATCTCTATGGGTATGGTTAGCAGGCTTTCCGGGAGTACTGTGTATTTGACATATCCTATCGAGGATTTTGTTTAGATTGGATAGGTCGTCCCTGTTATCTTGGAGGGGGCGGCTTTTTCTGATTCGGTCGTGAGCTTTTGAATCCGGCATTGACTGCCGTGCTGTTTGGACTTTTTTCCTTAGTCCGGCGATGGTCCTTATTGCGTCGCGGTTTTCCATTTCCATCCCTAGTTTCGGATGTACTTGGGTCGCTGGTGCTGCATCTTGCCAACCAGCTATCCTCTCCTGCGCAAAAGCGGGTCATGATGCTTGTTAGTGTGGCCATTGTTCTTGGCTTTTCTTGGCCGAGGTGTCTGGCGAGCCATTCGTCTCGGACATTATGCCTGAAAGCTGCTAAGGCTTCAGCGTCCGGACAGTCGATTATCTGATTCTTTTTAGTAAGAAATCTATTCCAAAATTGCCGAGCTGACTCTCCGGGCTGTTGAGTTATGTGACTAAGATCGTCTGCATCCGGAGGGCGGACATAGGTCCCTTGAAAATTTGCTCGGAAAGCGTCCTCGAGCTCTTCCCAACTTCCGATTGTGTTTTCAGGAAGGCTTTTAAGCCAATGTCGGGCTGGCCCTTTAAGCTTGAGGGGTAAGTATTTTATGGCGTGGAGGTCATCTCCTCGAGCCATATGTATGTGGAGGATATAATCCTCGATCCAGACTCCAGGGTCTGTTGTTCCATCATATTCCTCTATGTTTACGGGTTTGAATCCCGCTGGAAATTCATAATCCAGGACCTCATCGGTGAAACATAGGGGGTGTGCGGCACCCCTGTATTTCGGTGTGCCGGATTCTGATAATGGCTTTATTGCATTGCTTACGAGAGCTTACTTTCTTGGCCCGTAAATGGACCTGGCTGGGCCGCGATGCGAATCCTTAAGTGGGTCGCATGCCGGCTTAAGTGCGGCGCTGCTTGCCGCTTTAAGCTGGCCCTTGGGTCGTCTATCCGACCGTGTGGCTTTCTTACTTTTTGAATGCGAGGGCTCTAAGGCCTCCTCGTCGAATTCAGGCAGTAGTTTTCTCCTTGGATAGCTTTTAGTGCGGCGACTGCCGCCGTATTTGTCTGCGGTATTGATTACTTTACTCCATCTGATCCTGAGTGCATCTTCCGCAGTCTTTAGCTTCCGCTTCTGCTTTTTCAGGCTGCGTGCGGTTGCAACGAGCTGTTTGTGGAGGTTCTTCTACTTCGTGGGCTTGTCCGGCGTAGGGTCGTCCGAATGCCATTTTCGCCGGGGGAGGAATGTTCGGTTTCTCTATCCGGGTTGTCTTGTTGGGACGGTTGCTCTGAGGCATGCTCGTCGTCTATCGGCTCATCCTGCTCTATGGCTGGGTCTTTATCGAGGCGGGGCTTAGGTCGGCGTTTACGCCGACGCTTTGATTGTTTTTCGAGAGATCGACCCCCTCCCCGTTTTCCTCGTTGTTGCTTCTTTTAGGGGTATCCACCATGTACACATCGTGAGATGAGGTGGCTGTCCAATGCCCTATAGGCATTGGTTCTTGGTTGTCTCGTGCATCGTCGTCCATACCGTCGATGTCTTCGGAGTCGAAGTCGAGCATGTCGGTTAAGTCATCGAAAGTGGCTACGAAGTGGGTGGTGGGTGGGTTTTGAATTTCTTCATCGCCCGTATCCCAACCTTGCTGACCGTAGTCCGGCCAGGGCTCTCCTGATAAAGAGAGAGACTTTAGAGAATTCAGGATGTCGCCGAAGGGCGAGTGCTGAAAGATGTCCGCGGCGGTGAACTCCATTATCGGCGCCCAATCGGATTCGATCGGCGGGGGCGCGGGGGCACGGAGTTCGGAGAGGAATCCGGCTCCTTGGAGTCACGGGCCATGCGGAGTGCGGGGCTGGAGTTTGGCTCGATCGCCTCTGAGATCGCAGCCCCTGAGGCAGCGTCCAACCGCTGATCCTCGATTGGTGCAGTGGGCTCCGAATCAATGGTCGGAACCGATGCGTGTGCGGCCTCCAAGGCACTGTTCGGTGGCAGAGCTATATCATGCCCATCGAGACAGTGCGGCACGCTTGGCTGTGGCTCGAATCCGTCGAAGATCAAGTCCCCGTGGATGTCAGCCGTGTAGTTTAGGCTTCCAAACCTGACCTGATGGCCAGGGGCGTAACTTTTGATCTGCTCAAGGTGACCAAGCGAGTTGGCCCGTAGTGCGAAGCCGCCGAAGACGAAGATCTGTCCGGGGAGAAAAGTCTCATCCTGGACTACATCGTGGTTGATGATCAAAGAAGCCATCGGGCCTGAAAGCGACGACACAGAGGAACTCTCAATGAAAGCACCAATGTAGGTGTCAAAACCGGCGGATGTCGGGTAGGGGTTCCCGAACTGTGCGTCTAGGCCGGATGGTAACAGGAGACGAGGGACACAATGTTTTACCCAGGTTCGAGCCCTCTTGATGGAGGTAAAACCCTACGTCCTGCTTGATTAATATTGATGATATGGGTAGTACAAGAGTAGATCTACCACGAGATCAAGGAGGCTAAACCCTAGAAGCTAGCCTATGGTATGATTGTTGTATGATGAAGTTGTCCTACGGACTAAAACCCTCCGGTTTATATAGACACCGGAGAGGGTTAGTATTACACAAAGTCGGTTACAATGGTAGGAGATCTTGAATATCCGCATCGCCAAGCTTGCCTTCCACGCCAAGGAAAGTCCCCTTCGGACACGGGACGAAGTCTTCAATCTTGTATCTTCATAGTCCTGGAGTCCGGCTGAAGGTATAGTCCGGCTACCCGAACACCCCCTAATCCAGGACTCCCTCAGGCACCTCTAGACACACAAGTTGATCAAGTTGATCGTCTCTTAGCCGTGTGCGGTGCCCCCCTCCATCATAGTCCACATCGATAATACTGTAGCGGTGCTTAGGCGAAGCCCTGCGTCGGTAGAACATCAACATCGTCACCACGCCGTCGTGCTGACGAAACTCCCCCTCAACACTCGGCTGGATCGAAGTTAGAGGGACGTCATCGGGCTGAACGTGTGCTGAACTCGGAGGTGTCGTGCGTTCGGTACTTGATCGATCGGATCGTGAAGACGTACGACTACATCAACCGCGTTGTGCTAACACTTCCGCTTTCGGTCTACGAGAGTACGTGGACAACACTCTCCCCTCTCGTTGCTATGCATCACCATGATCTTGCGTGTGCGTAGAAATTTTTTTGAAATTGCTACGTTCCCCAACAGGCACAATGGATCCCCGTCGAGTCGGATCTGGCCGTTGATGGGCGGTCTCCTCCCAGGAGCGGCCGAGCGCAATGTGGACGGCCATCTCCTGCTCAGGCCCGCATGGGACGAGGTCACAGTCCATAGATCAGGTGACCGAGGACTCCGATCTGCTGTCCGTCATGTCGGAGAAGACTAAAGATTGTTGAAAAGGAGTTTGGGGGCCTGAGTGATATTGAGTGGCTAGGATTGGTTCGAGGAGAAGACGAGGATGAATATATGTGAGATTGGAGTGAGCACGGCATGGGCCGGATCCGTTATGACGGACGCACTCTGGCCTTCTATATCCGCCTCAGATTATACGAGGAGTTATGATCAGTCCGGACGAATAGAAGAGGTACGAGGCGTTCGTCTGAGTCGGATTTCTGTGACCAGCCCGTGATCGGGCCCGCCCGGGGTTTGGGGGCGCCGGTCTTAGTGTTGTATAGGAAAGAAGCAACGTGTGGCACGCACGGCCCATCCATTTCCCTCGTCGATGTCAACGGTTGGTCCATACGGCCTACGGGAACCGAAAGAATCCCGACGGGTACCAGCACCGGTGCCGACCGCCACCACCACCCCCGACCCCTGCATTTACTTGCCGGTGAAAAAAAGGAAAGCCGCAGCAGAAACGCGACCCAGCTTTTACCGAAAGCGATTAGCCTCCTCCAAGGCCTACTCCATCTCCATGCGTGGCGGAGAGCAACTCTGCGAGGATTCGGCAGCCCCAATTAATCGGCGGACAACAACTCCGTACCTACCCGCGACCGCCTCACCGGAGATCACGGAGCATCGGCACGCCGGCCGCGCGTGGTGGCGACCCATACCGTAGCGGGGCGGGCCGCCGCAAAGGAACAGTATACTCCAGCGCACGCCGCACGGGACTTGCATACGCGCGCCGAACAGCTACTGTGCCGGCAGCGAGGCAGGACAATGCGGACGTGTCTCTCTACAGTCTCACCGTCTCAGGGTCCTGATCGTGTGCATCGATCGAGTGGTTCAGACTCAAGACAAATAATCTGCGCGCGCGCACACACACACTGTAGCTAGCGGTGTCATAGTGATCCGAATTGTAAGGACTCTTGGACGCCTTCAGTAGACCATGGAGTATAGCTATCGCAAGTGGTACGTCTGTGTTGCAGGCCTGACACGAACAATTCGGAGAGATATGCCTAACCGCCGCAATGAAACCACCGTGATTCCAATTCGGCCTCGCGCTTTCAGTCAGTCAGTACGAGCATCGTCTTCTGCGAGCGAGTGGTAGTAGACCGGCTTGGGTTGACGGACACATGCCTTTTTCTGATAACCTCGTCTACCTGCCCAACGCTGACAGAAGAGAGTCATTCACTGCAGGGGAAAGCGAGGGCGACGCGTGGTTGTAAAGGCGCCCGTCATCACTGCCGTGTCCCGTGCCAAGTGACAGAGTAGCTAGCGTGGATAAACCAACTGCTCAATGGACCAGACCTTACAAATGGCCCGCTATACTGTTTGTGCACGCTATTACCCAGCAACAGTGCCCTGCCATGCTGGTGTACGTACAGCACGTGATGCTCCACGTATGGAACGTGTACAGTACACTGTGCTGAATTGGCATTTACTCTAGAGAGTTAAAAAATACGCCTTACATTATTGGATGGAGGGAGCGACAAGCAACAGTATTCCACTCTTAAGTGACAGATGTGATCGTGCGATGGTCGGTGGAAGAACCAACTGCTCAAAGCCTCAACGAATCAGATCCGAAGGGACACGGGAGATCATCTCCACTTCAGGGGCGGCTGTGCTTACAAATGGCACTCTATACTTCTGTGCACGCTATTACCGAGCAACAGTGTCGTGCCATGCTGGTGTACGTATACTAGCAGGCAATGCGCCACGTATGGAACGTGTACGGTACAGTGTGCTTAATTGGCACTTGGTAACAAGCAGCAGTGGCATATATTCCTCTCTTTATGGACATTAAGTGACAGAAGATGTGGTCGTGTGGTGATCCGGTGACATGAGGGCTCAACTGAGTACGTTGTGGCTTTTCCATTTTGGGCTCAACTGGGTACACCCATTAAAAAAAATTACATTGAAGTCCATAGGGCCAAGTCTTCTTCCTCTAGAACAGATCGATAGCAATCCGCTTAACACTTTTTATCATGGACGGGAAGTCATCAATGCCATGGCCCTACCGGACCCTCGCCCTAGTGATGGTTTTTTTTTCACAACTTAAAGAGCCACAGATTCAAGAGCCCAACCTCCAATAAGCTCCACAGGCCTTACGTCGACACCAAAAGTTACAACGACGAAGAGAAGATGCCATCATCATTACGTTGACGAACCGTCCAAACCCTACCCTTGTTGTCCAGAATGAACGATCGACATTGCCCCAAACAATAATCGACATGAAAAGGCTTGAGGAAGACTTATTCCTTAGGCAGACACTGTCGCTACCATCAAGACAATCCACCGGAGACGACTTTATTGTATGACACCACCACAGCACTAATGGCGGGTCACCGGAGACGACTTTATTTCATTGATATAAAGAGTTTAGTCCAAACAATAGAGGGGGTATGGCACGTACACAATGGAATGTCAAAACCATGAGCAGTAGAGCACTTAGAATGGGGTGTGCTTGCCTAAGAAAACTGAAATCAATGTCGTCGATTGAAGATGTGTCAATCCTTTGGTGACGGCCCTGGCCCCGTAATGGCCTTCGCCTTGGATGACTAGCACGATGTGAGTGACGGAAAGGTGCTCTCATTTAAAAAAACATCACTTCTGGTGCTTCAAAGCGACAACAAGGTGAGGATGACGAGGGTAGAGACCGCTTTGTGCATGCTCGCTAGTGTTGTCGATGAGGTGGAGGCCCACCAATCAAGGAACTCATCATCCGGGCGGGGAATGGTGGTTGTCGGTGTCAAAACCGGCAGATCTCGGGTATGGGGTCCCGAACTGTGCGTCTAAGGATCGAAGGAAACAGGAGACACCGGACGCGATGTTTACCCAGGTTCGGGCCCTCTTGATGGAGGTAATACACTACGTCCTGCTTGATTGACTTTGATGAATATAGGGGTTACAAGAGTTGATCTACCACGAGATCGTAATGGCTAAACCCTAGATGTCTAGTCTATATGATTATGATTGTGTCTACGGACTAAACCCTCCGATTTATATAGACACCGTAGGGGACTAGGTTTTGTACAGAGTCAGTTTTACAGAGAAAGGAATCTTCATATCCGCACGCTAAGCTTGCCTTCCACGCCAAGGAGAGTCCCATCCGGGCACGGGGAAAGTCTTTCGTATTGTATCTTCACGGCCCATCTGTCCAGCCCACGTCACGTAGCCTGGACGCCCGAGGACCCCATAATCCTGGACTCCCTCAGTAGCCCCTGAACCAGCCTTCAATGTCGATGTGTCCGACGCGCAGATTGTCTTCGGCATTGCAAGGCGGGTTCCTCCCCCGAACACTTCAAAGCGGTTGATCGTCAATACTATATCCGGCTCTATACAACAGTCATATCTCTGAATTACAAGGGCAGAATACAGATAAATTCTGTCTTCTAAAGATTTCACTGGTGAGACGTTACGTCCGGCCATTCTATTATTTCAAACCGTTTTTCGGCCTCCCGTTTCGCGTTTCGAGACGCAACCACCGACGACACGTCTTGTCAAAGCAGAGATCGTGCCCCCTTATTAGGGGATTCTCATCAATACGGGTTTGGAAAACCCAACCGTGCTGTCTCGCACGACCCCTTGGAAATAGGCGAGCTTTAAGGCTTGTGGGGGACGCATGATATTCACTGCCTTTATAAGGAGATAAGGTTCCCCCTTTTTACCCCACGCCTTCCCCTTCCTCAGTCCATCCGCCCTCAAGCTCCAGCGCTCAAACTTCGATCCACTCCGTTCCTAGAAAGTACTCCAGCCATGTCCGGATCCGGAGCGCAGGGAAAGTGGATGACCTCCTCCGTCACGGAGAAAAACATCAAGGAACTTCGGGAAGCGGGGTATCTGGCCAAAGACATCGTCCATCGGCTCCCGGCCAAAAAACAGGTCATCCCCACTCCAAAGCCCGGCGAGAGGGTAGTATTTATCCCTCATTTTCTTTGCGGACTGGGGTTTCCCCTTCATCCTTTCGTTCGCAACCTCATGTTTTACTACGGGCTAGATTTCCACGATCTAGCCCCAAATTCTTTCCTCAACATTTCGGCATTTACCGTCATATGCGAGGCATTCCTCCGCATTCCCCGCCCCCACTTCGGGCTGTGGCTCAAGGTCTTCAATGTGAAGCCGAAAGTGGTGGATGGCCAGCATGCGGATTGTGGTGGCGTTATGGTGAGCAAACTGCCCAACGTCACTTGGCCCCAGGGCACCTTCGTGGAGACCATGAAGGGATGGCAGCAGGGGTGGTTCTATGTCACAGAGCCCCGTGACTCACTCCTATGGAGTTCAAGTCCGGACCCCCAATGCGGCTGACCTCCTGGCTCAACAAGGGCCTGGACTGGGCGTCTTCTAACAAGGTAATGATGTTGTAGAAGCGCATCAAGAGCATGGTAGATAAAAATACCAGCCTCGCCAGCGTGATCCAGGTGATGCTCTTCCGCCGGATTCTCCCCTGTCAGGCGCGTCAAGAGCCCATGTGGAGGTTCAACCCGGCCGGTCCTCGTACCCTGCAGCGGTTCTTCGGCACAAAGCACGAAGACATGTGGAAGCTACTCTTCAAGAACCAGAAGTCATGGCCGGAGACAACCGAAGACCTCGGCTAAGACAGCACCCACACTGCGACCCCCGTAAGTTCTTTGATAACATTACTTTGCGAGCCCAAGGAGCACACTAAACTCTCCATTTTCTTTTGCAGGGCTGGACAAAGAAAGCGGAACGAATTCACTATCTGGCTCCGCTGCCCGAAGACGAAGCTATTCCTCTATTGACGAGGATGCTAGTCCCGGGGCCGTACCAGGCATCGAAAAAGAAGGCCAAGGAGAAGGGCAAGGAGGCCAAGAGTGGCCTCCGCCGTAGAGGCGCCTCGGACGTAGTGTCCGAAGACACCGAAACTCTCTCCTCACCTAACGAATAGGAAGAGGAGGAGGAAGAGAGCGATCCCCCACCCAAGGGGGAGAAGAAGAATAGGGCAGCTTCTACCGATCTAGAGGCGGCAGTGTCCAAGGACCTCCCTTACGGATGACTCCGAGTCGGGCGCCGATGAGTGGCGCCCCAGGCCGAAGCCTCTGGCCGGATCGTAAGTACTCAAAGGTATATATATATATATGTCCGGCTTTTCTGGCTTATAGTTATAACACGCTTTAAATTGCATGCTATAGTCCGGTTCATGTCCTCCCCCAGCGATCTTCCTCTACTGGGAATTCGCTGGGTCCAAACATGATGGAGAGCGATTCACCTCCACCAGCTTCCTCCCCCTGCAACGGACAACACCGAGGTGTCATCCCAAAGGACCCTTCCAGAACAGGGAGAGGTGCCGGAGGCTGCCAAGACGGTGCCGAAGGGTGACACCTAGGTTTCCGAGAACATGGGGGAACCAACCCCCATGGAGACTGGAGATGGGGGCTATGTCCAGTTTGGCCCCCAACCAAATGTCGCTCCGGAAACCCACACGGTTCCGGAAACAGATGAGCAACCCTCTTTGCGAGAAGGGGGCGCGCCTACAACACCGGCATCCTCCGTCAATGCGGAGGCGTCGGACACTCTGGTGAGAGCGCTTCAGAGCACCACCATTGTGGAAGAACATCGTACCCTTATGGGTATGGTGATTGAAAAGGTTCAGTCCATGAAAAGCGGATTGAGTGAAGCCTGGACTAGCCTTTTAAGAGGCTTTGAGGTATGTGCCTTACAGTGTCTTTTGAGCTGTATAAAAGAAATGCCTGTGTATAAATAGTAGCCCCTGAGACTCCATTCGGTGTTCAGAAAGAAAAACCGAACAGAGGATCTAACAACTCAACGCGCATATCTGTTTAAATAAGCAGGCTGCGAAATAGGTATTGGCTGCCAATGCCGCCGAAGCATCCGAGCTATGGAGGAAGTTAGAAGAAAAACAAGGTATGTAATACCGAAGCACGTCTGAAATGATGCCAGCTATGATGTAGTATCTCAATGAGTTTCATAATTATGTTTGCAGCTGACACGTCTGAGGTCGAGGCCCTCAAGAGTGCGCTGGCCGAGGCCAAGAAGGAGGCGGAGGAGGAATGAGCCTCCCGCCTTAAACATGAATCACGGGTGGAGGAAGTCCAGCAAGAACTCAAGGATGCCACAGGCAAATGTGAATCCTTAGAGCGCAAGAGTTCGGAGCAGAACTCCGAACTTGCTAAGGCACTCCAAAGCGCACAAGAAGCCCGAGCCGAAGCCCAAGGCACTGTCCGGGAGATCCAAGAGGCAAAGCAAATTGCGGCGGGTAAGGCCTTTAACATGCAGAGCAAATTTGTGAAGAAAGGGTATATCTTTCTAACCCGGTGTTGCTGATGCCGCGGAGTTCTTTCGGGCCGAAGAGGAGAGCTCAACGGAGAAGTTGTTCTAGTAGCAGTACCTTGCGCCAGAGCATCCTGTGCTCCTCAGCGATCAGCTGAAGCAATGGACCGAACTGCACAGGGTGGCTGAATTGGCCATGAGGGATTTGATAATCCGTCTTTGGCCCGCCGAACCCATGCCCAGTAGCTACCTCGGTCTCGTCAAGCGGCTGGTCAGTGCCTGCCCTCGGCTTGATGCCGTGAAGCGGTCGGTCTGTATTGAAGTTGCGCGGATGGCCTTCGCCCGTGTCAAGGTGCAATGGGCGAAGATGGACGCCATCAAGCTTGCAACCAAGGGACCGTCCGCTAGCAAAGAGCACCGCACACCGGAGCGGTACTTTAATGATGTCCTGAAAGGATCCCGCATTGTAGAAGGCCAATGTTCGAAAGACATCATTTTTCAATGAATGTATCTATGTTGTCCAATCCTATATCATGAAACAAGGCTTATGTATGATATGTTGCTTATTGTACTTTAAAATATCTCCTCCTATGCGGTTGTTTATGATATCTGAGAGTTGGCCAGTCGTCGGCTTCAGCCCCACGTAGGTAGTACGGGGGTGTTCGGGATAACACTTAAACACACTTGACCCAACGTACTGGTCCGTGAAGGAGGTGTTAGTGCGGCGAACCAGGCAATCGAACTATGCGGCTTTATCGCCCTCACTTAGCCATAGGAGTTTTATAATGGGAGTGCAGGCATAGCCCCTAGTATTGTTCGATTATCCGAACTCATGTGCTATGAATGCTCGGCCGGGTGGAGGCCAGCCTATCGCATAATGCGGAAAAAATCGCTAAAGATTTATACTTAGTCACCGAATAGCTGACCAGCTCTCGCCACATCATGACAGTCAGTTTTCGGCTTTCTCTACTGAGGTGTTTGTCCGGGTGAACCAGAAACACAATCGCAGTAGTTCTCCCTTTACTACCCTAGCCGATCAGATGGAACATAAGGTAGCAAGCACAGGAGCCGGGCAACCCAATTATTGACCAAAGACATGATTCAGAGCCAATGCATATAATGCTATATTCGGGACGCCGAATTGCACTGTTAAAGTGTTCGGACGTTGTTTTAATATTTAAAATATGTACACGACTTAATAAAGCCCCTGGTGATTTAGGTCGTACCAAGGTGTACATGTCAATTGGACAAAAACAGGGAAACATATATTGAGAGATAAGCCAACGCCACGTAGGTTTGGGCCAAAAATTGTTTCCATAGTAGGCTGATTCATACGTCAAAACGTATTGATACAAATAGTGCAATAAGCAACAAGGCTATTTTACATGTCGAACACAAAGGGGAAGCTATGCATGCCTCCTGAAAGCGGACGAGGTAATCTTTAAAGATCCTTTAGGTACTCTGGCACGTGTCTATGCTTCTTTTCTCCTTGGTATATGATACGTCCATTTTGCATCATGCTTTTATATCGATACTTATTGCATTACGGGTTGTTATTACACATTATATCACAATACTTATGCATTTTCTCTCTTATTTTACAAGGTTTACATGAAGAGGTGGAATGCCGGCAGCTGGAATTCTGGGCTAGAAAAGAAGAAAATATTAGAGACCTATTCTGCACATCTCCAAAAGTCCTGAAACTCCATGGGAATTATTTTCAGAATATATAAAAAATATTGGGCGAAAGAAGTACCAGAGGGGGCCACCCACCGTCCACGAGGGTGGGGGCGCGCCCTACCCTCCTGGGCATGCCCCCCTGGCTCGTGGGCCCCCTGGTGGCCCTCCGATGCCCATCTTTGGCTATATGGAGTCTTTCGTCGAGGAAAAAATCATAAGCAAGCTCATAGGACGAAACTCCGCCGCCATGAGGCGGAACCTTGGCGGAACCAATCTAGGGCTCCGACGGAGCTGTTCTGCCGTCGTATGATTCTATGTCCACGGGTTTAAACCCTTCAGGGAACTCGTGCTCCATTACCTCATCGGTGAAGCATAGGGGGTGTGCGGCGCCTCTGTATCGGGCCATGTCACGATGCAGTTCGGATGGAGTCTGTATGCGGTTTTCAGTCCGGGGTTGGTTGTGTTTATCGCACCAGGCTTGATAGGCCGCCTCTCGCGCTGGAGCACGCCCCCGTGATCCGTAGATTGACCTGGTCTGACCTGCCCTATTTTCCAAGTCATGTCGTAGGTCGTATGTGTATCCCCGAGTTGTTGTTTCTCTGCTTTTACGGCGAGGTGGTGCGGGCTGGTGTTCGGCTTGAGTTGCCGTTCTATCCTGGCCACGTGGTGGTCTATCGGGTCCGTCAGCCGCATTACGCACGGGTGGTATGGGCTCCAACGCTTCATCGTCGAATTGGGGTAGCAGTTTACGCTTTGCGTAACTCTTTGTTGGGCGTTAAAGGCCGTATTCTTCGGTTGCCAGGACGTTAGTCCATCTGTCATTAAGCAGATCTTGGTTGGCTTGAAGCTTCTGTTGTTTCTTTTTTAGGCTTCTAGCCGTGGCTATTAGCCGGCGCTTGAAGCGCTCTTGTTCAAGGGGTTCCTCTGGCATGATAACATCTTCGTCGCCGAGGCTTACGTTGTCCTCGGAGAGTGGAGATAGTTGTTGTCCTCCGAGTCGTTGTTCCCTGTTTGGTCGTCAGGGTCAACTTGCCCGTCCTCCTGATCATCCTGTTCGGATGTTGGTTCGATGGGGTTTTCTTGGTCTTCGGTGTTCTCCAGAGTATCATTGTTTTCGGTGCCGGTATTGCTGTTCTTACTGCGACGCGATTTAGAGTGGCGTCGCTAACGTCGATGTTTCGGCGGTATCTCAGGAGGTTCGTCCTCGATTGGGTTTTTCTCATCATCGTCGTCGCCGTTTTTAGGTGTATCCACCATATATACGTCATACGAGGAGGTGGCCATCCAATGTCTGGTGACCGACGGGTTTTGGGCTTGCTCCTCTCCGGCATCGTCGTCCATACCGTCGATGTCTTCGAAGGCGTAATCAAGCATGTTGGTTAGGTCCTCGACAGTGGCTATGAAGTGGGTGGTGGGTGGGAAGTAAAATTCCCTGTTTCCAGCCCCTAGTCTGGGCTGGGCGTGATTCAGAAGCGGTTCATCTGTGATGCCAAGGGATCGCATTAAGTCCAGAGCCTCGTTTAAGAGCGGGGTTTAGACGGGGTCGGAAGTTTATGGGCCGAGCTCGCATGACGTGGGCCTCCGGGGTTCGGAAGTAGTATCCGGAGAAGAGTCCGACCTTGCAATGATTGCCAGAGACGCTATTCTCTCGGTGTTGAGCTCTAAGGCCGCAGAGAGTCCGGCGGGCTCTAGACTCCCGTCTTCGGACCTGATGATGCGCTTCGGATCTAAGGCCGGAGCGGTGGTTGAGGCCGCGAACCCTTGGAAGATAAAGTCTTCTCGTATATCAGCGACATAGTTCAGATTTCCAAAACTGATCTGGTGACCAGGGGCGTAGCTGTCGATCTGACCGAGTTGGCACACAGTGCGAAGCCGCCGAAGATCTGGCCGGGGAGAAAAATCTCCTTCACGGTAGCATTGTTGTAGATGATTGATGGAGCCATCGAGCCTTTCGACGGCGGCACCGTAGAACTCTCAATGAAAGCACCAATGTCGGTGTCAAAACCGGCAGATCTCGGGTAGGGGGTCCCGAACTGTGCATCTAAGGATCGAAGGTAACATGAGATAGGGGACACGATGTTTACCCAGGTTTGGGCCCTCTTGATAGAGGTAATGCCCTACGTCCTGCTTGATTGACTTTGATGAATATAGGGGTTACAAGAGTTGATCTACCACAAGATCGTAATGACTAAACCCTATATGTCTAACCTATATGATTATGATTGTGTCTACGGAGTAAACCCTCCGGTTTATATAGACACAGGAGGGGACTAGGGTTTGTACAGAGTCGGTTTTACAGAGAAAGGAATCTTCATATCCGCACGCTAAGCTTGCTTTCCACGCCAAGGAGAGTCCCATCCGGATACGGAGAAAGTCTTTCGTCTTGTATCTTCACGGCCCATCTGTCCGGCCCACGTCACGTAGCCCGGACGCTGGAGGACCCCATAATCCTGGACTCCCTCAGTGGTTGCGGCGTGACTCCAAGGGAGAACCTCATACCAAACTTGGAGAACGAAGGAGCAGCCGCCCAGGAGGTGAGGCATGGCCTCGGTTTCCTTGCTACAGAAGACACGACGACGTGGGTGCGGAACACTGCGGCGAGCAAGGCGGTCTACGGTCCATCACATGTCGTGAAGTTTTTCATCTAGCATGTCGAAGAGGGCTTGAAGAGCGGAAGTAGCGGGCTTGCAGATTAAGGAAGGAAGACCGAGATAGTGCATCGGGAAATTAGCAGCCGGGCAAGCCAAACCATTATTGATGGTGACCAACTCGCTAGGAGAGCACTGAATGGGTGACACATAACACTTACAGAAGTTCGTGCGAAGCCTTGTCGTTGATTCAAAAATGTCGAGGATACGACGGATGGCTGTCAGGTCCTGCTCATCCGGGTGGCAGAAGACTACCACGACGTCGGCATAGATGGGGACGACTATATTATATGATGCCGCCACGGACGTCGGCAAGGCCAAAGCGGGACGTAGGCTAGAATTCTATTGTAAGAGAAGATAATTTATCTTTTGTACATAATGTTGTCATTCGATTAAAAAAGATTGTTAGTTTTGATCATCATGTCACTTTTGTATTCACGTGATACAGATGCCACTAAAGGATAATCTTACCTTTTGCATGATATATTTTTGTTGTCATGTCTCTATTTGGCGTGAAGAACGAAAAACAAGGTTGAGAAATGCCATCTACTTTTAGGTTCACATGAACCCAATAATCAATGCTCACTGTCATGCACTTTTGTACACCGAGTAAATTGTATTGTACTCCCTTCCTATCAGGCTCAGCTGCTCCCGCACGTGAACTGTAAATTCATAACCAATGGCAAAAAAAAATAAAAATAACTTTTTTGGGGGGATCAAAGATGCTAAAGTGCACTACTGGATGCATGCAAAAAATCGTGACTGTTAATAAAAAGCTTTGGAGATGTCTAAAAAGGTGCAAAAGTTCATGGTCAAATGACATTCGGGGAACTCTTGAAAAAAAATCAGTTGTTAATGAAACTTTGAATAAGGGAATAGTTGACACCTGATGTTTTTTTTGTATGTGTGTGTGTGGTTGAATGACATTTTCTTAGGCTGGCCATAGGGGGGTAACATAACTAGTATCATATACTTGGGACTTGCAAACATGCTTACGTGGCAGAAAATTAAAGAAAAGAGAGAGGGTCATAGTAACATAGGTAGATACTGTAACATAATAAATGTTATGCTACTATGTGTCATGCATGGCAATAAATGAGACCACCTATGATACTACTTTATGATACTATGCACTATAAATGTAGTATCATACACTAGTATCATATGCATGATACTACTATATGTTACTCCCCACTATGACCAGCCTTAGGCTAGTCATAGTGGGAGTAATTTAGCTAGTAACATAGCGCACTTTAAGAAATTTTTGCTTATGTGGCAAGTATTTAATGTGAGGTAGTAACATAATATGTTACTATAACATAGCGCTTTCCAAGACAAGATGAGTCTACAAGCGAATAAATGAAGCCATCTATGACACTACTATTATGTTACTTTGCATTATAAATGTAGTAACTTAGGCCTCCTTTAGTTTAGAGGAATTTCATAGGAATTCTAGAGGATAGGATTCTTATAGAATTTTTTCCTTTAGAGCCCTTTGGTTCATAGGAATGGATTCCTATTCCTACGTAGGATTGGTTCCTATTCTCCACATTTCATAGGAAAATAAAAAAGAGTCTAGACTCAATGGAAAAAAAAATTTGATGGCAACCAAATGACATCTTGTTTCCATAGGATTTGAGATACATGTCATCTCATTTCCTACAAGATTCCTATTCCTATGATAATCCTATCCTATGAACCAAAAGAAGCCTTAGACTAGTGTCAAGTTACTCCCCCACTATGACCAGCCTTACTAGCATGAAATAGCACAAACGAAGAAACGCGGATTACAATGTGGATTCGGCCACAATTTTACCGCCCAATTAATCTGTCAACCCTTGTTTTGTCCTTTCTCGTACTGTCCACAAACCGCCCGTCTTTCACGCGTCGCCGCGCTCTATAAATCCTTGCGCACACTTGTGCGCAAACCAAACCACAGCGGCGCAGACCACACGACCACACGCAGCCTTCTCTCGAGACAAACGGGTTAGCCTTCGCGTTCAAGCCAGTGCAATGGTGGTAGCCAGCGAGGAGCCGTTCCCGGCGGTGCACAAGTGCGACGCGTCGCGCCGCGGCGACCACACGGTGGTGTCGGACCTGGACGGCACGCTGCTCCGGTCGCGGAGCGCCTTCCCGTACTACGCGCTCGTCGCCTTCGAGACCGGCGGCGCGCCGCGCCTCGCGCTCCTCCTGCTCCTGGCGCCGCTCGCCGGGTTGCTGTACCACGCGGTGTCGGAGGCGGCCGGGGTGCGGGTGCTGGTGTTCGCGGCCACCGCTGGCGCGCGCGTGGCGGACATCGAGTCCGCGGCGCGCGCCGTGCTGCCCAGGTTCTACGCGGACGACGTGCACCCGGACGCGTGGCGCGTGTTCGCGGCGTGCGGGCGGAGGTGGGTGGTGACCGCCACGCCCAGGGTGATGGCGGAGCCGTTCCTGCGCGACCACCTCGGCGCCGACGCCGTCGCCGGCACGGAGCTCGCGACGTGGCGCGGGCGCGCCACGGGGCTGGTGGACTCGCGCCGGGGCGTGCTCGTCGGCGAGAGGAAGGCGGAGGCGCTGAGGGAGATGGTCCGCGACGGCGATGCGCCGGAGGTCGGGCTGGGCGACCGGAGGTCCGATTACGCCTTCATGAGCGTTTGCAAGGTTACTTGATTCTCTAATCACTGGTTAAACCCTTGATGTTTACCCAGAGTTTGGACGTAAACTGCTCATCGACAAATGGGTTCCATATGCCGGCGCGAAAAAAGTTGGCCGTCGGCGTTCTAGTCGACCTGAGCTGATCGTCCGTATGCATCTAGGCATGCATGAATATCATGCAGGATGGCTGAGGGTCAGCTTATAGTAGTACTACTAAACATATCCTGCATGCGTCTCCCGATCATCATCAGCTCTTTTGTGCATGCATTCATGATGCATGCCCATTTAGGTAGAGTAACCCAACAGCCGTTTCCCTGTACGATGAGTAGTTGCTGGGACCAATATGGCAAGCCACGCCTCATGGCGTTGAAGCATCTTGTATACAAAGTTCGTGTGCAGAATACTTTTGTAACTTTGGCTTTGGACTGCAGGAGGCGTACCTCGTGCCGCGGGAGCCGGTGGACGCCGTGGGCGTGGACAAGCTGCGGAAGCCGGTGATCTTCCACGACGGCCGCCTCGTCCAGCGGCCGACCCCTCTCGCCGCGCTGCTCGCCGTGGTGTGGTACCCCATCGGCTTCCTGCTCGCGTGCGTCCGGGTCGCCGCGGGGTCGCTCGTCCCGATGCCGTGGCAGTACCACGTGTACCGGGCTCTGGGCGTGCGCGTCGTGGTGCGGGGCGCTCCCCCGCCGCGCCCGAAGCATGCCGAGGGCCGCACGGGCGCGCTCTTTGCCTGCTCCCACCGCACGCTCCTGGACCCGGTCTTCATCTCCGTGGCGCTCGGCCGCCCCGTGTCCGTCGTCACCTACTCGCTCTCCCGCCTCTCCGAGTTCCTCTCGCCGATTCGCACCGTCCGCCTCACCCGCGACCGCGCCACCGACGCCGCCGCCATCAGGCGCCTGCTCGCCGGGGGCGACCTGGCCGTCTGCCCCGAGGGGACCACGTGCCGGGAGCCCTTCCTGCTGCGCTTCTCGTCGCTCTTCGCGGAGCTCAGCGACGACATCGTGCCCGTGGCGACCGAGTGCCGGATGAGCATGTTCCACGGCACCACGGCCAGGGGCTGGAAGGGGATGGACCCCTTCTACCTCTTCATGAACCCGCGGCCGGAGTACACGGTGACGTTCCTCGACAGGCTGCCGGCGGAGCACACCTGCGGCGGCGGTGGGAGGTCGAGCCACGAGGTGGCCAACCACGTGCAGAGGATCATCGCCTCGGCGCTCTCCTTCGAGTGCACCGGCTTCACCAGGAAGGACAAGTACCTGGCGCTCGCCGGCAACGACGGCATCGTCCGGCCGCGCAAGGGCACGTGAACGTGATTGCCTTGCCCGGACAATGATTTGTTGATCGATCGGCCGTATATTTGTACATAACAAATCATTGATAAACAGATAAATATTTTTATTTCGATTAGCCAGTCAGTGGCCTGCCATTACAATTTCCAAATCTACAGTGTACCGGTGCACGCGTTGCAGCTCTTCCGGCAGAAGCCGGGGTTACCGGGGGTTCCGACCATGTAGCGAGGGTTCTTGGCGCACTCGCCATTGGCAGCCCACCGAGGGCAGAGATCGTTCTCGTCCCCGCATCCGGCGGTGGACGGCACGCGAGGGCGGCTGTCGAAGGGTCGGACGTGGATCCACTTGGTCGCCGACCACTTCTCGCCGTCGATCACGGGGCAGCTCCCGTGCAGGCTGTCCGGGTCCGTCGTCCCGTTGGGGTGCAGGCTGAAGAAGAGCACCGCGTCGCCCTTCACAGGTTTCACTGCCACGCAAAAGAAATCAGTACTCCAAAGTGTAGTGTATTGCGTCACATCAAGAGATACTAAGGCTATCTGCATGGTCAAGTGTTCACGTTTATTACCTGCGTACCCACTTCGTGCACACTCTGACCATGTGTCGTCTTTGGGCTGCAACGACTCGGCCTGTGGCGAAACAAATTAATTTCGAAGTCATAGGTTGGGAAGAATGAAATATGCATGCAGCTAGGAACACAGATCTGCGATTAGTACGTCGGAGTTGGGGAAGACGGTCTCGCCGCCCATCTTGACGTCGGACAGGTACATGAGCACGGTGGCGACGCGGTGCCCCCCGCGGGAATGGTATCCCTTGGCAGTGTGCCGGATGAAGTCGACGTGCGGCTCGTACTTCTGGCCGCTCTCGTACCGGAGCACCTGGATGCTCTCGCCGTTCTCTGCCCAACATTGCAGTTCGGAAACAAGATTGAAATGCAAGTTTGTTTACACTTTGCACTTTGCAGCGTGCGTTGAGTTTAGTGCACCGGGGAGAGCATATAGCATGGCATACCCTGTGGCAGCATGGTCCAGGCGGCGATCCTCTCCTCTATCCTCGCCACAACTTGGTCCTAGATGAGATAAGCAGATGGATGAGACAGATCGTGAGCCAAATCCGTGGGAAATGGACCTGCCTCGCGGCCATGAAAAGCCGAAGGGGACGCGCACCTGCTTCTTGGGGAGGAACGTTCCGGAGCTGGTGCGCACCTGGCTCATCACGCTCTTCCCCGTCAGCCGGTCCACCACCATCGACTTCTGCAGGCCACCCTCCTCCGCCTGCCACACCACGCAGGCACACGCAGATCACGCATGCATTGCGAGCGATGGAATGTCCACGTACGGTGCGCCGGGCAGAGAGAGAGAGAGAGAGAGAGAGAGAGAGAGAGAGAGAGAGAGAGAGAGAGAGAGATGGTTAACTGACCAGCGCGATGAGGTGATCGCACTCCGCCTCCGACAGGAACCCCTTGTACAGGAACGCCCTGCGGCACAGAGGGAAGCATGGACGTTATGTATGTCGACGAGCCTGTAGTGCCGGCGGGCGGCGGAGGAGGGTGGAGGTCGGCGTCGGTCACCTGGGGCGCCACGAGACGTGGACGGCGCGGGTGGGGTCGAAGCGCCCGCGGCCGCCGCCGCGGCCGGCGGTGGCGAAGGAGGAGGAGGCCGTGCTGGCGAGCAGCAGGACGGCGAGGAGGACGCGCTGGAACAGGGGAGCCATGCGGTGCGGTGACGAGACGGTCGGGTCGTCTGAGTCTGACTTCGGGTCTTCGGCGACGCGACGACGACGACGACCGAGGTGTGGGGCTCACTGGCTGAAAGGGCAATTTTAATAAGCCACGGACCCACCTGCATGGAGTGACGTCGACGGGTTTCCTTGACGAACGATTCGCATTATTAATCACGGATACGGAGTAGATTTCTTTTCAGGGTTATTAATCATGGGAGATATGGACTCTGGAAGGTTCGTATGGTCGTGGATGCGGCGCCTGATGGGCCCATATATGGACGCCGGCCAGACCGTCTGGGCTTTGTTTCGTTATGAATCATGTTTCCTTTTCGGCAATAAATCATTTTTTTTAGAAATATTTCTTTTTTTTCGAGAGTATGTCAATGGCATACCATATTTTTATAGAAGGCAGAAAATTATGTACAAGAACCCTAACGAGGTGCGAACAGCTCGTAGGGGGAACCCACTCAACGCCAACTTCCTAAAACCTATGACTACTCTCTCGCGAAAGGGTCTAAAGCACCCACTCCGCCTAACTCGACCTTCCTTCAATCATCAATCTCATCTAGGATCTTTGTTTTGAGTTGTGTAGCCGATCTTTGTCTCGAGACATTGTTGAACACACGCGCATTGCGTTGCTTCCAGAGGGCCCGTGCAATTAGGATGGTGATGGAATCGAATCCTCTTCTGAGCTTGCCATTGAATTGTCTCCTTTGGTCGAGCCACCATTGTAAGAAGGTGGCATCGGTGGATGGGATTTGCACGTTGAATCTTCATTCACTGAAACAGGAGTGCCACACTTCTTTAGCATAACCACAATGAGCGAGCATGTGATCGAGGTTGTCCTCATCTTGCAAGCAAGTGTAACAGGTGGACGCCGTATCTTGGAGGCCATGATGAGCTCGCCGGTCAGAAGTCCATAGGCGGCGTTGGCTGGCAAGCCACATGAAGATTTTGCACTTTAACGGCGCCCAACTTCGCCAGATGCAGCCTGCGGTGGGGGTTTTGATTTGCCCCAAGCAAAGCCATCTATAAGTGGAACTAGCGTTGTATTTGCCAGACGCATGGCAAGGCCAGAGGAATTGGTCCTGCTCATCCAGATTTCTCTCCACAGTACTGATGGCCTGGCACAGAGAGTAAACTTGCATGTGGCCCAAGAAAGATAGCTCCCCTTGCACATCAACCGTCCAGGCATTGTCGTTGAGCGCATCTCTCACCGTTCTTTTGTTCCTGTTCCTTGTACTGACCATCGCGTGGATTAATGGGGCTATGTCAGCGACCGTCGCGCCGTGGATCCAGCGATCTTTCCAGAAGAGAACTTTAGATCCCTCTCCCACCTTAATATTGACAAAGCTGTTGAAGACCTCACGTGCTTGTTCATCCACGATCAGGTTTAGTTATTGCCATGGTCTACTCGGATCAAATCTTCTTAACCATTCCCAATGTACGCGCAGTGCCAGAGCTTGCAGCGCTAGATTCTTTACTCCTAGGCCTCCGAGCGAAGTTGGTTTGCAAACCGTGTCCCAAGCGACAAGGCATTGTCCGCCATGACTCTTCTCTTTGCCAGCCCAGAAGAAAGAGCGCATCCACTTGTTGATCTCCTCAAGAACCCAGAGGGGTGGGTCGAGCACAAGGAGTTGGTGAACCGGCCTTGCAGCGATGACAGTTTTGACCAGGATCAATCTTCCAGGTTGCTGGATGAGGCCTCGTTGCCAAGCAAGAATGAACTTCCTGACTTGATCGAGGAGCGGCTGCCAGTCCGTCCTAGTAAGCTGGTTGATCTCGAGCTGAAGGCCAAGATAGCGGCATGGGAAGCTGCCCATCTTGCAATGCAGTGTCGATTCCACTCTCTGACGATCAATCTCGTTGTGTTTGATGAGGATTGCATTTGATTTGCTATAGTTGATTCGAAGGCCAGAAGCTTCGCCGAAGATATTGAACGTGGCCTTGAAAAAGGTAAGATCTTGCATGAAGGGCCTCAAGAACAACGCAAGATCATCGGCATAAAGGTAAAGTCTCTGCGTAGCCGTGACACCTCTGAAAGAACTGAGGATTCCATCCTCAGTTGCCTTGCTAATGATGGAGGTGAGGGAGTCCATGGCGATGACGAAGAGGAGAGGTGAGACCGGGTCCCCTTGCCTTAGGCCCTTGGCATGATGGAATCTTCTAGCTGGAACACCATTGACCACCACCCGGGTGTTTGATGTTTTAAGGAGGATCCAGATCTAGGTAATCCACTTCTGACCAAAGCCCCTCGCCCTTAAGTTCTCCATGAGGAATGGCCATGACAGAGAGTCAAACGCTTTAGATATATCCAGTTTGAGAAACAACCCCTTCTCCTTTCTAGCATGAAGTTTCCTGGCAAGCTGTCTGACAAGGAGGTAGTTGCCGTGGATGTTTCTTCCCTTGATGAAAGCTGATTGGTTGATGGCCACGATTTTAGACATGCGGGGGCGAACCCTGGTCGCGAGAAGCTTGGCGAAGAGCTTGGCAAAGCTGTGGGGTAGACTAATGGGGCGGTAGTCACCAACTTCCAGGGCATCCGGGACTTTGGGGATCAATACAATGTGCACGCGATTGAGCTTATCGAAGCCTTGTCCATCTCCCACATATAGTTTCAGCAGCGTAGCCATGATATCTCCTTTAATGATAGGCCAAGCAGTATGGTAAAAAGCGCCAATGAAACCATCGGGTCCTGGAGCTCTATCGGCCGAAATCTCTTTAATTAGGCTCCAAACTTCCTCTTCAGTGAACATAAGCTCGAGATCATCTAGGTTGCATTCGGGGGTCTGAAGGTATTCAAGATCAATCGTGTTCTCGCGGACAACGGCCTTCCCAAGCAGATTTTCAAAGGCCTCGGAGAAAACCTCCTCTTTTCTCACTTGATCAGTGATGATTTCCTCTCCTCTTTTGATGCAGGAATGAAGTTCTTGGCGCGTCTTCCATTGGCTACCGCTTGAAACAGCTTGGTGTTCGCGTCACCCTCCCGCAGCCAACAGATCCTGGATCTTTGCTTGTCAATGGTGCGCTCGAGGGATGCAAGACCAAGCAAGGAGAGCTTCAAAGTTCACCGCAACCAGATTTCCAGCAGAGTCAAGGGTCGCCTCTCTTGTGCTCTATCAAGTCTAATTAACCAGTTTGCAACCTTCATGAAGATCTTGATGTTACCGGTCTTTCTTTGGCCCCAAGCTTGCAAATAGGACGCGGTATTCCTGAAGAGCGCGTCCAACCTTTTAAAAGGATCGAAGATATCATTGCTACAGACCCAAGCTTCACGGATCGCCTCTTCAAAGCCCTCAAGCTTGGTCTAGTACAGTTCAAACCGAAAACGTCTCTTGGCTCCGTAGGTGTTGCTCGTGGAGAGGTGGAGAGGTGCATGATCAGACACACTAGTGGATAGTGCTTGCATGAGATAGTCTGGAAAAGCCAACTCCCATTCAACTGAAACAAGCATCCTATCAATCTTGGTCAGGGTTGGGGTGTTTCTCTCGTTCGACCAAGTGAACTTGTGCCCATGCATGTACAACTCCTTGAGCTCATGGTCGTCATCAAAGTTTTGGAACTTGGTCATCATGGTTCTGTTAATATTTTGATTGCTCTTCTCCGAGCTGCGGAGTATCATGTTGAAATCACCGAGGCACATCCAGGGACCTGGACATTGCAGCCTGCACGCATATAAGTCATTGAGAAACTGTGTTTTAAGCTCGTCACCCTGGGGTGCGTACACCACGGAGACCCACCATTCGGTGCCATCAAGTTGTCGAACTTTGCCGGTGAGGAAGTTGGCATCGTACTGTAGGTGGTCGACGTTCACGCATGTCGAGTCCCATGCAAGTAAAATACCACCACACGTCTCACTCGCAGGCAAGTAAGCGAATCCATCAAAAGATGGTCCGAGACATTGCATTACTATGAACTGGTCCACGATCTCCAACTTGGTCTCCTGGAGACACACTACATTGACTTTCAACGAAGCAAAGAACTCTCTAACTACTTTCCTCTTGGCTGGGTTGTTTAATCCTCTTGCATTCCAGCAAACGATCTGTGGGTTGTGATCCATGAGGAAAACAAGCAACCCCAACACCAACGGGCGTGCTCAAAGCACACTAACCGCAACGTCAGAAGCACCGACGAGGTCGATGTTGTTGGGCACACACTTGCCAAAGAGCGTTGCGATGACTCTCACGTGCTGTTCGCGGAGCGGAGAGTCGAACAAGTCCTGAAGCTCCCTAACGGCCTCGTCATCCACCACCATGTCTTCCGGGACAAGGCCTAGAGCTCGCAGCAGGACGTTTTCCACTTTGCCAGACTTTGAAGCGGCATACCCATCATTTCTCTTGGTGGAGCACGTGGTGCGCTTGGGTGTGAATGGCTCAGCCTCTGGACGAAGCGTGGAGACTTCGGGGAGTAGGGGGGGGGAGCTTCTTGATGATGCTGGAGCAGAATTTCTTTAGACGTGCATATGCTATTGCTTCTTGCGGGGTCATGCCATCAGGTGTTTCCTTCTCCGGTAGGGCCAGGGACTGTAGCATCAGGGTTGGGGGAGGGGCAAGGTCTTGGTCTGCAGCAATGCCAGTATTGATCTCTCCTTGAGGCAAAAGATCCATGGTGCATGGGGTTTCCGTCTCAGCCAATGAGAGGCGTGCATGATTCCCATCAGTCTGTCCCATCGAGGCGACAATGGCAATCGGCGGGTCCCGCCTGATCTCCTCGGGAAGAATCTCCAGGGTGGGTGCGTGCGTGTCAGCAGGCACCATGATTGGCCGCACGTTCTCATTGGGATCGGTGTTGTCGCGGCCCGGGGTCTCGGGGCGTGCGGTCGATGATCCGGTTGGCTGAGGCGTGGGCGCGCCTGATCCTGTCCCACCAGGCTGAGCGGCAGCATTGGGGGCAGCGCCAGGTGTCCCCACATCCACCAACTTGCCAGACTGGGGTGGGGTTGGGCCCTCCTGATCCTCCAGTGGCCCCAGACCAGCATCTCTTCATGGCAGATGGCCACCTTCCTGATTGGCTGCGGGCGAATTCGAAGCCGCGGGGGTGGGGCCTTCCACGACCGGCCATTGCGAGTCACCAATGATTGCGCCAGTGATTGGCTCGGTAGAGCTCCCAACTCGCTGCACAACAATACGCTGCGACTCTGGTCCCCTCGCAATGACACGCCTATCCTCCTCATTTAAATGCCTATTCGAACCTTCTATGGGTCCAGATTGTGCGGTCAGCTGGTCAAAAGCTGAGACTCTGACTGACAGCCTGTCTCTGGTCGCCAGTGCGGGGCCATTTGCTGACACAAACTCCCTGTCCGCCATTGGCGGGACGTGCCAATCGGAGCCAGGCCGAGACCTCGCCGGCGAGCACGCGCCGCCGCGTGCACAAGGCTGAGGACCAACACTGGCAGTGCCTCTGGTGTCGCACTGACCAAACCTCCATGGCATTTGGTGTGGCACCGGCGCATGCGCCGCACCACCACTCCCGCTGATCCTACCGTCCGACGGCACTCCGCTCTGCCCACTGTCCGACGAGACTCCAAGGAACAACGGCTCATCGCGATCTGAGAAGTCCGAAATGGAGTCCAGGTGAATAAGGATCTTGTACTGGAGCAGCGCAGGCTCGGACAGAGGAGCGATCAAGCCCGGCTCCGGGATGGCCAGCCAGCGGAGAGAGGGGATGGCCGCCGGGTCTGCCGTCCAAGCAGAGAGCTTGAACGCAGAGAGGTCACGGCGCGAGCATGTCTCCGACGCCACCACGTCCACCAGGCAAGAAGATCCCAGCAGGTCCTCAGCAACCTCACGGTCCCAAGCATGCGGTGGTATCCCTTCTAGGACGAGCGAGACTTTGAAGTTGAGGACGGAGTGAACAGCTTGAGCTTGATGGTTCCATTGACGGAAGTAGAGCCTCACACCTTGGAACTCGATGAACGGCCGGGCCGCGACGGAATTGCAGTGCTCGCACCGCGCGAAGACGACCAGAAAATCCTCCACCGATAACTGTGGACGGAGAGCCACTCTTGCTAGATGCTGACCATCGCACCAAGCGCCTGCGCAACGAAATCCGGGGAGATGTCGTGCCGTGCCCCGCCCGAATAAGCCACCATGGCAAACTGGAGCCTCTGCTCCAAGTCCCCCATGTTCTGGGTGTGGCGGACGACACAAAGCTCACTCGCTGAGAATTCCTCCGGTCCCAGCGACGCAAGCCGTGGGGCGAACAGGCGTGGCCAGACCGCAGGCGTGGAGAGGGAGGGCGGTGCAAGCGGGGTCGGGGGGCTCTAGACGCAGCACCTGCAGGACATGGCGGCTGGTCCCTGCGCGCCACTTTCGCTGCCGCAGCGCACCTGAGGTCCTCTTCCGGCGAAGGGCTCTGCGGCCTCTTGCAATCTTTGGATTCATGGCCGGGGAGCTTGTAGCGAAAGCACACGACTTGGTTGGTGCAATCCGATTTGTAGTGACCCTCTTCGAAGCACTTGAAGCAGAGTCCGATCATCTCCGGCGAGATCTCGCGACGCGCCCTGGGAGGGGTGGCGTGCGAAGGGCCCGATCCATCTGCCAGGCGGCGCCTCCAAAGCTCCTTCTTGGACGGATGTGGGCGCATCCACTCTGGATCCCCGGCCGCCGCCGCCACCATGGCGCCAGCGTCGACATCCCGACCAGCCGGGCCCTGCTCCTCAGAGCCCGCAGAACTGGAGGAGAGGCCGACGCCGGACATGATGGGTCGCTCTCCGGCGCGACGGAAGGAGGAGGTGACGGACAAAGGGCTAGACGACATGGCAGGCACGGAGCGCGAGGGCACGAGGAGGGGTTGCCGGGGCCGGGGAGGCAGCCGGTAGGCTGGAGCGGCGGGGGGGGGGGGGAGGTGGCCGCCGATGCTGGAGTGGCAGGCGGCGGGAGGGGTGGATGCCGCCGCCGGATTGGCGAGCGGTGGGGGGGGAGGGCGCTAGGGGGAGGATCCGGTTTAGACGAGGCATTGAATAGAGATCGGGGCCTCCTTCAATTTTGATTAAAAAGTCTTATATTTCTTTACAAAGGGAAATATGTGGCTCAAGGCGGGATCTCTTTTCTTTTCCGTGAGAAAATTCCAATTTATTCATTTTCAATCATGGATAAGGAACAACAATGATAATAAAAATTACAACCAATTGACCAGATGTCGATTTTGGGGGTAAAATCTATCATCAGCTACTCTTGTGCCCTTAAACAGTCTTGTTGAGTGATAAAGTCAACCCATCTCTGATTAAACCCATCGATGACAATTTTAGTCAACCAAGGATGGTAAATTCAATGACACACGACAAGTTTCTGTCAAAAATAAACGGAAGCATGAAAGTTGCCATGTTTGCCAACTAAAATTCTCATCCTCGCATAACTAAACTTGCCATAAAAAACTTCCAGAGTTGCCAAGTGCTCGTACCTGACGTGTGACATTTATCAAGGTCCTTAATTAAAACAAGCAAATAAACAATTTCCCCCAAGCGCTTTTAAGTACCGCGACTAAGTCAGAGCCACAACTCACACTATGGCAAGAATGATACATAAGGAGACTTGAAATGGGATCAAATGTTCATTCTATTGTATGAAAATGTTGAGCATAATGAACTCATCATTGATGGTGTGTCCTCATGCGCAATGAACTCACACTACGACATAATTTTATTAGTTAGAAGCTTCATTGTAGATCGATGCAACTGCGACAAAGCGCCCACTATCATAACATTGTTAGATATATTTGACATGCTTCGTATACTTGTTCGAACAATCATGTGGCTTGTTACCACAGGTCTACAATGTGTGTCCAAATTATTAGAACTGTAGCGACCCGACCTCAAACAGCCAAGTCTCTGTGCTTCAGTGTCATCCCTGGATCGGTAATGCTGACACACACAGTACTCGAGGATTTATAACAGAGTAGCAATCACACACTTATTACATCGAATGTCTCAAAAGAGAACTTATTACAATAAATATGGCTTAAGGCCATCTAATACGATAACAACGGAAGGCTTGGAAGATAAAGTGAGTCCATCAACTCCAACGGCATAGCTGAGCTGCACGGCAATGACCTAACGAACCTTACTCCTCGTCTGAAAAGTCTGCAACATAATACGTTGCAGCCCGAAAACGGGTCAGCACATGGAATATGCTGGCAAAGTAACACAGTAGAGCAAGAACAGAATAATACTATCACTACATGCATATTTGGCTGGTGGAAAGCTCTATGGTTACAGTTTTTGTGAAAAGCCATTTTTTCCCTACAACAAAGGAATAGATTTTATTTAACTATCATGGTAGTTGAAACATCATTGAGAAGGTTCCTCCAACTCAATCCCAATTAAAGTAATTAACAACCCAACAATATTAGTTTAGAGTGATGAGATACTTAGGATACTCCAAGTACTAGATACTCAAGATTTCCATAACCGGGGACATGGCTAACCATGATTAGTTTATACACTTTGCAGAGGTTCGCGCACTTTTCCCCACAAGACCCGATCTCCTCCGTTGGATTTCTCGCACTACATGGTGTTTGAGAAACGGATGACCGAGACACAGTCTTTCAGAAGCATTAACCCCTTACTCTGGGAAGACCATACCAAACCTACATCCCACTACCTGCTGATCCACCTCTTCGGGAGCTTCACGCAACTTACTCAACTATGCTAGAGCCCATAATAGCTTGTGGCTGCACACGGAAGTTTCTAGCATGAAAATATCTCAGTTCCCGTTGAGCCTGGGTGGCGGACCATAGGATTATCACACGGGTACTCCGGGATATCCTAGGACAACACTGGATTCTCCAGGTGCCCAACAAACAATCCACCTAGATGTGTATTCAAGTTGCCACCTTAAGTTAAGTCATTAATTAACAATCTCACATCTGTCATGGATATCACTCACCCAAACCACGTCTACAAGCATAGCATAGCAATATAAGCAATACATAGAAGTAACTCCCAAGGGTTTGAATATAACAGGGCAATAGGTTCTACCTCATCAACTACTTCCCAACCCACATGTTAATCACATCCCAATCATGCAATATTTGAGGATTGGAACTAATGCATAAAAACTGGGTGATAAAGAGGTATGATCAAAGTGTTACTTGCCTTGATGATGATCCGCAAAACCTAGGGACTCGTAGTAGCACGCTTCGCACTCCGGGTGTTCTATTGCAAACAAACAATAGCATACATAAGCAATCAAGCAAAAAAACACGGGTAAAACTCAAATAAAAAAGTCTAACCAGAAAGTTCAACTTAAGAACTCCGGTTTGCAAAAAGAATCGAATCAAACGAAGCAACGAAACTCAAACTGCAAAAGAAACAAGATCCGTTTACTAATATGGACTAAGGTCAAATTTTACAGTAGCAAAAGCTTGTTCAAGTTGGTTAAATGGAAAGAGGGTTTCGAGATGAAGACCTAGGCGCTTGAATCACCTGATTCCGACAAACGAGCGAAAAGATAAACTAAAACGAAAATTGGATCAGAAATCACGATCGAAAATAATCATGGAAAATCCGAGAAAAGAAAACTGATGAATAGGCTAACTAACGAACGTTCGTTGTCTATAACTATGGAGCAAAAACCGTTCGTTAAAACGAACGTACGGACGAACGTCCGCTAAAAAGATAAAACGAGAAAACCGGCGAACCGATCTAAAAAAACGAACTAGGGTTTTTCTTAAAAAACAAAGCGGTTTTGTAAAAAAACGGCGGCGACGAACGGTGGTGGTACCTCCGGCGTAGCTCCGGCGAGGTGGGGCTGTGGCGGCGGGGCAGCGAGGCGAGGCGGCGCGGCGAGGCGATGGGGTGCGGCGGCTTGCGGCGACGGTGTGCGGCGGCTTGGGGCGGCGGCGGTGGTGGCGGGGCTCCGGGGAGGGGTATTTAAGAGAGAGGAGGGGGGGGCTTGGAGGAGGGGCCAAGGCGGCGGCGAGGGGAGTCCCGACCGGACTCCTCGTCTGAGGTGGCGGCGGCTCGGTCTCCTGGAAGGAGACGGCGGCGCGGGGAAATGGGCCGGCTGCTGGGCTTCGGCCCAGTTAGCCACTGCGCACCTTTTTTTTAATAATTCCACCGATACTAAGAAAAATCCTAGAAAATAAAATAAAATTCTAAAAATGGCAAAACAAATTTTCACCGTCTAAATAAAGTATTTAGAACAAGATGAACATTTTCTTGGCCCTAAAATGCAACTTTGAAAAATGTGTAATTTTTCTAATTCAAATAAAATAGCAATAAACTCCGGATAAAATCAAATATTTGTTTTTAATATTTTTCCTCCAATATTTCATTTATTTTGGAGAAGTCATTTTATCTCCTCTCATGTATTTTAATATGAAATATTTTCGGAGAGAAAAATAATTAAAACCAAAAATCCTCGTTTCGATATTTGATAAAACTCAAATATGAAAACAGGGAAATCCCCAACTCTCTCCGAGGGTCCTTGAGTTGCTTAGGATTTCGAGGATCACAAAACGAAATGCAATAAAATATGATATGCATGGATGATTTATGTATAACATTCCAAATTGAAAATTTGGGATGTTACAAACCTACCCCTCTTAAGATGAATCTCGCCCTCGAGATTCGGGTTGGCTAGAGAATAGGTGTGGGTGGTGTTTGCGAAGATCATCCTCTCGTTCCTAGGTGGCTTCATCCTCGGTATGGTGGCTCCACTAAACTTTGCAAAACTTGATAACCTTGCTGCGGGTGACTCGGCTGGCAAATTCGAGAATCCTGACTGGCTTCTCCTCATAGGTCAAATCACTGTCCAACTGAATCGCATCCAAGGGTACTGTATCTCTTAACGGTATATCAACCGTCTCAGCATGACACTTCTTCAGCTGTGAAACATGAAATACATCATGAACTCCTGACAGTCCTTCAGGTAACTCCAACTTGTAGGCAACTTCTCCCTTACGTTCCAAAATTCGATATGGCCCTACAAATCTCGGGGCTAACTTTCCCTTAACTCCAAAACGTTTCACTCCTCGCAAGGGTGACACTCGCAGATATGCTCTTTCTCCAATTTCATAGGTTATTTCCTTGCGTTTCGAATCTACATAACTCTTCTGTCTGGACTGAGCTACCTTTAATCTATCTCGGATCAACTTAACCTTTTCTTCAGACTCCTTGAACAAATCTGGTCCAAACAACTGTTGGTCTCCAACTTCATCCCACATTAGCGGTCTTCTACATCTTCGTTCGTACAGGGCTTCGAACGGTGCCATCTTCAAACTGGCTTGGTAGCTGTTGTTGTATGAGAACTCCGTGTAGGGAAAATTGTCATCCCAAATAGATCCATAATCTAGCGCACATGCTCTCAACATATCCTCCAGAATTTGGTTGACTCTCTCGGTCTGTCCATCTGTCTGCGGGTGGAATGTTGTACTGAACTCCAACCTTGTCCCCAAAGTTTGGTGCAGCTGATGCCAAAACTTTGAAGTAAACTGTGTCCCTCTATCTGATACGATGGTCCTCGGAACTCCATGCAGACATATGATCCTGGTCATGTATATCTTGGCCAACTTCGCACTTGTGTAGGTGGTTTTCACTGGGATAAAGTGAGCCACTTTGGTCAAGCGATCAACTACTACCCATATAGAATCATATCCTGATTTGGTTCTGGGTAATCCGGTGATAAAATCCATGCCAAGTTTATCCCACTTCCATTCAGGTATTGGCATAGGCTGTAACAATCCTGCTGGCTTTTGATGCTCAGGCTTCACTCTCTGACATACATCACATACGGCTACATACTCGGCAATATCCTTCTTCATACCAGTCCACCAGAAACGTTCCTTCAAATCCAAATACCTCTTGGTGTTTCCAAGGTGTATCGAGTATGGTGAGTCATGAGCCTCCTGAAGTATTAACTTCCTGATCTCTATGTTATTGGGCACATAAACGCGGTCCTCAAACCATAAGGTGTCGTGCTCATCCTCACGAAAACCTTTGACCTTTCCTTCGCTCATTCTCTCTTTTATCTCTGCAATCTCTTTGTCCTCCTTCTGAGCTTCTCGAATCTTTCCTAACAATGTAGACCGAACTTCCATTGTTGCAACAAAACCTCTAGGAACAATCTCCAATCGAAGTTCCCTGAGATCCTTTGCTAACTCCTTCGGCAATCCCGTGCTCACTAGGGTATTAGCATAACTTTTCCGACTCAAAGCATCGGCTACGACATTGGCCTTGCCGGGATGATAGTGAAGCTTCATGTCATAATCCTTTATAAGCCCCAACCATCTCCTCTGCCTAAGGTTCAACTCCTTCTGTGTGAAAATGTACTTCAAGCTCTTATGATCCGTGTACACATCACAACAATTTCCAATAAGGTAATGCCTCCAGGTCTTCAACGCATGCACTACGGCAGCCAACTCCAAATCATGTGTGGCATAATTCAACTCGTGCGGTTTCAGTTGTCGCGAGGCATACGAAACAACTCTTCCGTCCTGCATAAGCACACTTCCAAGTCCTAGGCGAGAGGCATCGCAATACACTTGGAACTCCTTTCGTATATCCGGCAGAATCAGCACTGGGGCTGTAGTCAAACGTTTCTTTAACTCCTGAAAACTTGCTTCACATTCTTCTGTCCATTTAAATTTGAGATCCTTCTTCAATAACTCCGTCATTGGCTTCACAATCTTGGAAAAATTCTCAATGAATCTGTGATAGTATCCTGCGAGTCCAAGAAAACTACGGATCTCGCTAACTGAAGTGGGTGCTAACCATTTAGTGACTGACTGAACCTTGGTAGGATCTACTGCTACACCTTCTCCTGATATAACATGTCCAAGGAATCCAACTTCCTTCAGACAAAACTCGCATTTGCTGAACTTGGCATACAACTGATGTTCCCTGAGTTTCTCGAGAACTAAGCGCAAATGCTCATCGTGCTCCTCTTCATTCTTCGAGTATACCATTATATCATTAATGAACACCACAACAAACTTATCCAAATATTCCATGAACACTTTATTCATCATGCTCATGAAGTAGGCAGGGGCGTTAGTCAGTCCAAACGACATGACCGTATATTCATACAACCCGTACTGTGTGGTGAATGCTGTCTTTGGTATGTCCTTCTCTCGTATCTTCAGCTGGTGATATCCTGATCGCAGATCGATCTTCAAAAACACCTTAGCTCCTTGCAGCTGGTCAAACAGATCATTGATCATCGACAATGGGTACTTGTTCTTGATCGTCACTTCATTCAAGGTTCGATAATCAACAACCATCCTTAGAGACTTATCCTTCTTCTCTACCAAAAGCACTGGGCTCCCCATGGTGATGAGCTCCGTTGAATGTATCCTTTCTCCAATAACTCCTTGATTTGTTTCTTAATCTGCTCCAGATCATTTGCGGGCATCCGGTATGGTCTCTTCGATATAGGCCCGGTGCCTGGCAATAGCTCAATCAAAAACTCAATGTCTCGATCCGGTGGCATGCCCGGTAACTCTTCTGGAAAAACATCCGGGTAATCCTTCACTACAGGCACTTCCTCCTGAACAACTCCCGTGAGGGTATTCACTTGGCTACTTCTTGGCGCATGCCTAGATACATACTTGATCCTTTTTCCCTCAGGGGTGGTGAGACAAATTGACTTACTAACATAGTCAATGCTTCCTCCATACCTTTTCATCCAGTCCATGCCTAATATCACATCCAGTCCGTGTGACTCCAAGATTATTAGGTCGGATGGAAAAACATGGCTACCAATGGTTAGGGGTATCTAGTCGCACCATCAACTAGCCATATACTCTGCTCCAGGTGAACTTACTAACAGATGGGTCCTAAGGGTTTGGGTCGGTAGTTTAAACTTATCCACGAATTCCCTTGATATGTATGAATGCGATGCACCAGTATCAAAAAGAACAAGGGCGTTAAAAGACTTAACCAAAAACTTACCAATAACCCCGTCTGGCTGCTCTTCAACCTCCTCCACATTGACGTGGTTCACTTGTCCTTTGTTGAATGGATTGGGCTTCTTTCCCGCGCTCCCATTTCCGTTTCCATTCTTTGCTTTAGGGCACTCCGTGGCATAGTGTCCAGCCTTCCCGCACTTGAAACAAGTAACGTGGCTTAGGTCTCTCTTGGCGGGTGTGGCTGGATTGGGGCGGTTCTGATTGTTGCTTGCTCCATTCCCGTTCCCATTCCTTGGGCCTGTATGATTATGGTTACTTCCTCCATTGTGGGTGTGGCCTCCATGGTTATGAACAAGTCCTCCCGAGTTCGGGGTTAGGCGAGGCTTCTGCTGAGCTCCTGAATTATACCTTCCTTGTCCATATTTCCTCTTACGACTCTCAATCTACTGCTGCTTCCCTTCAACCATAAGAGCCTTATCTAACAACTCCTGGTAGTTGTTGAATGTTTCCACCATCAACTGCATGCTCATCTCATCATTCAGCCCTTCCATAAACTTCTCCTGCTTTGCGGCATCTGTGGCCACATCATCAGGGGCATAGTGAGATAACTTGCTAAACTCATCTGCGTACCGAGCCACGGTACGGTTCCCCTGGCGTAAGTTGCGAAACTCACGCTTCTTCATACTCATAGATCCAGTCGAGACATGGGCTGTACGGAAAGCTTGCTGAAACTGATCCCATGTCACCGTGGCTATAGGTTAGGTGACAGTGTAATTCTCCCACCATGAGGCTGCTGGTCCATCCAACTTATGTGCGGCAAAACGCACCTTCTCAGCATCGGTACATCCTGCAGTGGTTAACTCCCTTCCAATCCCGCGGAGCCAATCATCTTCTACTATGGGCTCGGTGCTACTGGAAAACACCGGCGGCTGCAACCTCAGAAAACGGGCTAAGTTGTCAACTGGTGGTGGTGGTGGATTGTCGTCGTTGTTGTTGTTGCCTTGGTTCTGAACTAACAACTGCATCAGGGTATTCTGCTGCTGGATCAACTGGGTGAGCTCCGGTGGGAAGGTAAATCCGGGGTCACGTCTCAGAGGCATCTGATGGGTTTAGAGGGAAGAGATCAGAATAGAAATGGGGTCTAATGAGAAAGCACTACCCATATGCACATGAGACAAACACAAACATTTCACTCAATCAATCAAGCAAGGGCATACAATCGATCTAACTATCGTTTACAAAAGTGCTTGAACTATACTATCTACATGGTGGAATACTACTACTGTTGTGGTGGTCTACTAGAAATATTCTTCGGTTGAAGACTCCATGATGTCTGCTCCAGCTTCGTCTTTATAGTCATCATCGCTATTGTCGGGGTCTGAGTCGGTGTTGTCGATGATGATGTAGTCCTCCGGGCGAATCTCCTTGGGTTCTTCGTCTTCTCCTCCTGGTGTGGGGTCTCCCAGGAATACTCCTAGCTTCATTGTTAGGTCGGCATTCTTATCCACTATTACGGCGTTTTCCTCCTCACAATCTTCACGTGTAGCCTTGAGTTCTTCCTCCAATTCCATGATCCTAGTCATTGCCTTCTTCAGATCTATCATTCCTGCGCACATCTGGTTCTCCTGGCGACGAATGTGTTGGTTTAACTCTTGGATGAATGCTGCAATTGATCTATCCTTCCTGGTGCTGATCATCTCCCATTGCTCATCTCAGCGCCCACAAATCTGATAGATAGTATCCTTAAGCTCCTTATGATAGACTTCTCCAATGTGTCCCATGGTGATGTGAGCTGCCATACTCTTTCCTAGACTCCAGGTTGGTGCATCGAAGGAAAACTCTATGTGCTTAGTGACCGGCGTGAATGTCCTTGCTAGAACCTGAACTTGAATCATCCATCGCTCCTCTTCTGGCAGGGTGGCGTTGTAAGTTCCGGTGAAGCTTGGTATTCCAATGTTCAGGTACCTAGTGACTTCCTTCAAGTGTCGTCCAAAAGGTGCTTCTTCATCCGGTTGTGCAAACTTGTTCCTTGCGCCCGCCATCCTAAAGAGTAGAAAATGGAGAGGAGTCAGAAATGAGGAGAGAATAGTGATCTAGGGCTTTAGCTTAGTGGTCGTGTCCTACACTCAGCGTGTGCTCTGATACCATCTTGTAGTGACCCGACCTCAAACGGCCAAGTCTCTGTGCTTCAGTGTTATCCCTGGATCGGTAATGTTGACACACACAGTACTCGAGGATTTATAATAGAGTAGCAATCACACACTTATTACATCAAATGTTTCAAAAGAGAACTTATTACAATAAATATGGCTTAAGGCCATCTAATACGATAATAGCGGAAGGCTTGGAAGATAAAGTGAGTCCATCAACTCCAACGGCATAGCTGAGCTGCACGGCAACGACCTAACAAACCTTAGTCCTCGTCTGAAAAGTCTGCAACATAATACGTTGCAGCCCGAAAACGGGTCAACACATGGAATATGCTGGCAAAGTAACACAGTAGAGCAAGAACAGAATAATACTATCACTACATGCATATTTGGCTGGTGGAAAGCTCTATGGTTACAGTTTTTGCGAAAAGCCATTTTTTCCCTACAACAAAGGAATATATTTTATTTAACTATCATGGTAGTTGAAACATCATTGAGAAGGTTCCTCCAACTCAATCCCAATTAAAGTAATTAACAACCCAACAATATTAGTTTAGAGTGATGAGATACTTAGGATACTCCAAGTACTAGATACTCAAGATTTCCATAACCGGGGACATGGCTAACCATGATTAGTTTATACACTTTGCAGAGGTTCGCGCACTTTTCCCCACAAGACCCGATCTCCTCCGTTGGATTTCTCGCACTACATGGTGTTTGAGAAACGGATGACCGAGACACAGTCTTTCAGAAGCATTAACCCCTTACTCTGGGAAGACCATACCAAACCTACATCCCACTACCTGCTGATCCACCTCTTCGGGAGCTTCACGCAACTTACTCAACTATGCTAGAGCCCATAATAGCTTGTGGCTGCACACGGAAGTTTCTAGCATGAAAATATCTCAGTTCCCGTTGAGCCTGGGTGGCGGACCATAGGATTATCACACGGGTACTCCGGGATATCCTAGGACAACACTGGATTCTCCAGGTGCCCAACAAACAATCCACCTAGATGTGTATTCAAGTTGCCACCTTAAGTTAAGTCATTAATTAACAATCTCACATCTGTCATGGATATCACTCACCCAAACCACGTCTACGAGCATAGCATAGCAATATAAGCAATACATAGAAGTAACTCCCAAGGGTTTGAATATAACAGGGCAATAGGTTCTACCTCATCAACTACTTCCCAACCCACATGTTAATCACATCCTAATCATGAAATTTTTGAGGATTGGAACTAATGCATAAAAACTGGGTGATAAAGAGGTATGATCAAAGTGTTACTTGCCTTGATGATGATCCGCAAAACCTAGGGACTCGTAGTAGCACGCTTCGCACTCCGGGTGTTCTATTGCAAACAAACAATAGCATACATAAGCAATCAAGCAAAAAAACACGGGTAAAACTCAAATAAAAAAGTCTAACCAGAAAGTTCAACTTAAGAACTCCGGTTTGCGAAAAGAATCAAATCAAACGGAGCAATGAAACTCAAACTGCGAAAGAAACAAGATCCGTTTACTAATCTGGACTAAGGTCAAATTTAAAGTAGCAAAAGCTTGTTCAAGTTGATTAAACAGAAAGAGGGTTTCGAGACGAAGATTTAGGCGCTTGAATCGCCTGATTCCGACAAACGAGCAAAAATATAAACTAAAAAAAAAATTGGATCAGAAATCGCGATCGAAAATAATCGCGGAAAATCCAAGAAAAAGAAAACTAACGAACAGGCTAACGAATGAACGTTCGTTGTCTGTAACTATCGAGCAAAAAACGTTCGTTAAAATGAACGTACGGACGAACGTCTGCTAAAAAGATAAACCGAGAAAACCGGCGAACCGATCTAAAAAAACGAACTAGGGTTTTTTTTAAAAACCCGAAGCTGTTTTCTAAAAAAACCGGCGCCGATGAACGGCGGTGGTACCTCCGGCGTAGCTCCGGCAAGGTGGGGCTGCGGCGGCGTAGCGATGGCGGCGCGGCGCGGCGAGGCGGCTGGGTGCGGCGGCTTGCGACGGTGGTGTGCGGCGGCTTGGGGTGGCGGTGGCGGTGGCGGGGCTCCGGGCAGGGTATTTAAGAGAGGAGGGGGGGGGCTTGGAGGAGGGGCCAAGGCGGCGGCGAGGGGAGTCCCGGCCGGACTCCTCATCCGAGGCGGCGGCAGCTCGGTCTCCTGGAAGGAGACGGCGGCGCGGGGAAATGGGCCAGCGGCTGGGCTTCGGCCCAGTTAGCCACTGCGCACCTTTTTTTTAAATAATTCCGCCAAAACTAAAAAAATCCTAGAAAATAAAATAAATTTCTAAAAATGCCAAAACAAATTTTCACCGTCTAAATAAAAAATTTAGAACAAGATGAACTTTTTATTGGCCCTAAAATAAAACTTTGAAAAACGTGCAATTTTTCTAATTCAAATAAAATAGCAATTAACTCCGGATAAAATCAAATATTTGATTTTAATCTTTTTCCTCCAATATTTCATTTATTTTGGAGAAGTAATTTTATCTCCTCTCATGTATTTTAATATGAAATATTTTTGGAGAGAAAAATAATTAAAACCAAAAATCCTCGTTTCGATATTTGATAAAACTCAAATATGAAAACAGGGAAATCCCCAACTCTCTCCGAGGGTCCTTGAGTTGCTTAGGATTTTGAGGATCGCAAAACGAAATGCAATAAAATATGATATGCATGGATGATCTATGTATAACATTCCAAATTGAAAATTTGGGATGTTACAAGAACTCTCCAAATGCCCATGATAGATAGGATAGGTTGGCCTGATAGCGCCAATTGTGACAAATCACCTTGATTATGGGACCTGACATAACTCGGACCATGTTATGTAAGTGATTATTAATCAATATACAACTCAACTCGTGCAAAGTTGACAAACAGTCAACATGAGAGGAGAATGCATATAACATATTATACATCAGATGATGTTTTGGACACTCATCCCTTTTCAAAAAGACAGAATGTAAGAGGCCATATGACCCCCAAATTCATAACAAAATTGGAGTATGTCATGACACATACATCCATTTCCATGGCACACCAATGAGATGTTTTTATAGAGATATTAAGCATCATATGCTAAGTAAACAATATCAACCAAAAGAACAAACTAATTAATGGATGAAAATGGGTCTAAGATATCCAAAGATTTCTACAACAGATAAATATAAAAGCAACAACATGGGACAACCAATATAAATAAAGAATCATGTGAAGGAAATATGCCCTAGAGGCAATAATAAAGTTGTTATTTTATATTTCCTTATTCATGATAAAGGTTTATTATTCAGGCTAGAATTGTATTGATCGGAAACCTTAATACATGTGTGAATACATAAACAAATTAACACCATGTCCCTAGTGAGCCTCTACTGGACTAGCTCGTTGATCAAAGATGGTTAAGGTTTCCTAACCATGGACATGAGTTGTCATTTGATAACGGGATCACATCATTAGGAGAAAGATGTGATGGACAAGACCCATCCGTTAGCTTAGATTACGATCATTCAGTTTTATTGATATTGCTTTCTTCATGTCAAATACATATTCCTTCGACTATGAGATTATGCAACTCCCGGATAGCGGAGTAATGCCTTATGTGCTATCAAATGTCACAACGTAACTGGGTGATTATAAAGATGCTCTATAGGTATCTTCGAAGGTGTTTGTTGAGTTGGCATAAATCGAGATTAGGATTTGTCACTTCGGTATCGGAGAGGTATCTCTAGGTCCTCTCGGTAATACACATCATAAGATTGCAAGCAAACGACTAAGGAGTTAGTCACGAGGTGATGTATTACGGAACTAGTAAAGAGACTTGCCCGTAACGAGATTGAAGTAGGTATGAAGATGCCAGCAATCGAATCTCGGGCAAGTAACATACCGATAGACAAAGGGAATTACATATGTTGTCATAACGGTTTGACTGATAAAGATCTTCGTAGAATATTGATTCGTCCATTTTGCACCATGCTTTTATATTGATATTTATTGCATTATGGGCTGTTATTACACATTATATCACAATACTTATGCCTATTCTCTCTTATTTTACAAGGTTTACATGAAGAGGGAGAATGCCGCCAGCTGGAATTCCCGGCTAGAAAAGGAGCAAATATTAGAGACCTATTCTGCACAACCCCAAAAGTCCTCAAACTTTACAAAGCACGTTTTGTGAATAAATAAAAAATATTGGGTGAAGAAAGTACTAGAGGGGGGCCACCAGCGAGCCACAAGGGTGGAGGGCGCGCCCTACCCCCCTGGGCGGGCCCCCCGACCTTGTGGGTGTTGGGGAACGTAGTAATTTCAAAAAAATTCCTACGCACACACAGGATCATGGTGATGCATAGCAACGAGAGGGGAGAGTATTTTCCACGTACCCTCGTAGACCGTAAGCGGAAGCGTTATGAGAACGCAGTTGATGTAGTCGTGTGTCTTCACGATCCGACCGATCCAAGTACCGAACGTACGACACCTCCGAGTTCAGAACACGTTCAGCTCGATGACGTCCCACGAACTCTGATCCAGCATAGCTTCATAGGAGAGTTCCGTCAGAACGATGGCGTGATGGCGGTGATGATGTTGCTATCGACGCAGGGCTTCGCCTAAGCACCGCTACGATATGATCGAGGTGGATTATGGTGGAGGGGGCACCGCACACGGCTTGGAACAATCAACTTGTGTGTCCTAGGGTGCCCCCTGCCCCCGTATATAAAGGAGCAAGGGGGGAGGCTGGCCGGCCCTTGCTGGGCGTGCCAGGAGGAGGAGTCCTCCTCCTAGTACTCCCCTTTCCTACTCCTACTAGGAGGGGGCACTCCGGTTTTCTCCGAAATCACCTGGAACACTTCCGGTATCCGAATATAGTCGTCCAATATATCAATCTTTATGTCTCGAACATTTCGAGACTCCTGTTCATGTCCGTGATCACATCTGGGACTCCGAACTACCTTTGGTAGATCAAATCACATAAACTCATAATACCGATCGTCACCGAACGTTAAGCGTGTGGACCCTACGGGTTCGAGAACTATGTAGACATGACTGAGACACGTCTCCGGTCAATAACCAATAGCGGAACCTGGATGCTCATATTGGTTCCTACATATTCTACGAAGATCTTTATCGGTCAAACCGCATAACAATATACGTTGTTCCCTTTGTCATCGGTATGTTACTTGCCCGAGATTTGATCGTCGGTATCTCAATACCTAGCTCAATCTCGTTACCAGCAAGTCTCTTTACTCGTTCCATAATACACCATCATGCAACTATCTCATTAGTTGCATTTCTTACAAGGCTTATAGTGATGTGCATTACCGAGAGGGCCCAGAGATACCTCTCCGACAATCGGAGTGACGAATCCTAATCTCGATCTATGCCAACTCAACAAGTACCATCAGAGACACCTGTAGAGCACCTTTATAATCACCCAGTTACGTTGTGACGTTTGGTAGCACACAAAGTGTTCCTCCGGTAACCGGGAGTTGCATAATCTCATAGTTATAGGAACATGTATAAGTCATGAAGAAAGCAATAGCAGTAAACTAAAACGGTCAAGTACTAAGCTAACAGAATGGGTCAAGTCAATCACATAATTCTCCTAATGATGTGATCCCGTTTATCAAATGACAACTCATGTCTATGGTTAGGAAACATAACCATCTTTGATCAACGAGCTAGTCAAGTAGAGGCATACTAGTGACACTCTATTTGTCTATGTATTCACACATGTATTATGTTTCTGGTTAATACAATTCTAGCATGAATAATAAACATTTATCATGAAATAAGGAAATAAATAATAACTTTATTATTGCCTCTAGGGCATATTTCCTTCAGTGGGCCCCCTAGCAGGACTCCGGTGCCCATCTTTGGCTATATGGTGTGTTTTGACCTGGAAAAAATCAAGAAGAAGCTTTCGGGATGAAGCGCCGCCGTCTCGAGGCGGAACCTGGGCAGAACCAATCTAGGGCTCCGGCGGAGCTGTTTTGCCGGGGAAACATCCCTCCGGGAGGGGGAAATCATCATCATCGTCATCACCATGGATCCTTTCATTGAGAGGGGGTCAATCTCCATCAACATCTTCACCAGCACCATCTCCTCTCAAACCCTAGTTCATCTCTTGTATTCGATCTTGGTCCCAAAACCTTAGATTGGTACTTGTGGGTTGCTAGTAGTGTTGATTACTCCTTGTAGTTGATGCTAGTTGGTTTATCCGGTGGAAGATTATATTTTCATATCCTTAATGATAATTAATACTCCTCTGATTATGATTATGAATATGCTTTGTGAGTAGTTACATTTGTTCCTGAGGACATGGGAGAAGTCTTGTTATAAGTAATCATGTGAATTTGGTATTCGTTTGATATTTTGATGAGATGTATGTTGTCTCTCCTCTAGTGGTGTTATGTGAACGTCGACTACATGAAACTTCACCATTGTTTGGGCCTAGGGGGAGGCATTGTGAAGTAATAAGTAGATGATGGGTTGCTAGAGTGGCAGAAGCTTAAACCCTAGTTTATGAGTTGCTTCGTAAGGGGCTGATTTGGATCCATATGTTTCATGCTATGGTTAGGTTTACCTTAATACTTCTTTCGTAGTTGCGGATGCTTGCGAGAGGGGTTAGTCATAAGTGGGAGGCTTGTCCAAGGAACGGCAGCACCCAAGCACCGGTCCACCCACATATCAAATTATCAAAGTAACGAACGCGAATCATATGAGCATGATGAAAACTAACTTGACAACAATTCCCATGTGTCCTCGGGAGCGCTTTGCTTTATATAAGAGTTTGTACAAGCTTGTCCTTTCCTACAAAAAGGATTGGGCCACCTTGCTGCACCTTAGTTACTTTATTTACTTGTTACCCGTTATGATTTATCTTATCACAAAACTATCTGTTACCGATAATTTTAGTGCTTGCAGAGAATACCTTGCTGAAAACCACTTGTCATTTCCTTCTTCTCCTCGTTGGGTTCGGCACTCTAACTTATCGAAAGGACTACGATAGATCCCCTATACTTGTGGGTCATCAAGACTCTTTTCTGGCGCCGTTGTCAGGGAGTGAAGCGCCTTTGGTAAGTGGAATTTGGTAAGGAAACATTTATATAGTGTGCTGAAATTTACTGTCACTTGTTGCTATGGTAAATAATCCTTTGAGGGGTTTGTTCGGGATACCTTCACCTCGATAGGAACCACACTTAGTTGCTCCTCAACCTACTGCACCTACTGAAAATATTTATTATGAAATTCCTTCGGGTATGATAGAGAAACTGCTAGCTAATCCTTATGTAGGAGATGGAACATTATATACCGATATGCACCTAATCTATGTGGATAAAGTTTGTGGATTATTCAAGCTTGCATGTATGACCGAGGATGTTGTCAAGAAGAAAGTCTTTCCTTGATCTTTGAAGTGAAAGGCATTGACATGGTATAGGCTATTGGATGATAATGGATCATGGAACTACAACCGATTGAAATTGGAATTTCATCAGAAGTTTTATCCTATGTGAGGGAGTCCTGGATTAGGGGGTCTCCGGACAGCCGGACTATTGGACTATGAAGATACAAGATTGAAGACTTCGTCTCGTGTCCAGATGGGACTCTACTTGGTGTGGAAGGCAAGCTAGGCAGTACGGATATGGATATCTCCTCCTTTGTAACCAACCTTGTGTAACCCTAACCCTCTCCGGTGTCTATATAAACCGGAGGGTTTTAGTCCGTAGGACAACAACATACAATCGTACCATAGGCCAGCTTCTAGGGTTTAGCCTCTCCGATCTCATGGTAGATCAACTCTTGTAATACCCATATCATCAAGAATAAATCAAGCAGGACGTAGGGTTTTACCTCCATCAAGAGGGCCCGGACCTGGGTAAAACATCGTGTCCCCTGCCTCCTGTTACCATCCGCCTTAGACGCACAGTTCGGGACCCCCTACCTGAGATCCGCCGGTTTTGACACCGACATTGGTGCTTTCATTGAGAGTTCCTCTGTGTCGTCGCCGTTAGGCTTGATGGCTCCTACGATCATCGATAGCGATGTAGTCCAGGGTGAGACTTTTCTCCCCGGACAAATCTATGTGTTCGGCGGCTTCGCACTGCGGGCCAACTCGCTTGGCCATCTGGAGCAGATTGAAAGTTACGCCCCTGGCCACCAGGTCAGGTTTGGAAGCTTAAACTACACGGCCGATATCCGCGGAGACTTGATCTTTGACGGATTCGAGCCTCTACCTTGTGCGTCACGCGGTCACAATGAGTACGATTTAGCTCTACCATCAGACAGTGTTCAGGAGATCGCACCGGCAGCCGCTCCGACCCTCAATTCAGAGCCCGTTGCACCGTCCATGGACGGGTGGATGGACCCCGCCACGGAGGCCTTACCCTCAGCGGCGATCGAGCCGAATATCGACCTTACCCTGCACGAGAGCCGTGTTGTCAGACTACCGGATCCTTCTCCGACCACGAACTCCGAACCGCCTGCGCCCGTTCCTAGCGAATCCGATTGGGCACCGATCATGGAGTTTACCTCCGCGGATATTTTTCATCACTCGCCCTTTGGCGACATACTGAACTCATTAAGGTCTCTCTCCTTGTCAGGAGGATCTTGGCCGAACTATGTCCGGCAGGATTGGGATGCGGATGACGAAGAAATTCGCTGCCCACCCACCACCCACTTAGTAGCCACTGTCGACGACTTAACCGACATGCTCGACTTCGACTCCGAAGACATCGATGATATGGACGACGATGCGGGAGACGAAGAGGAACCACTGCCCACAGGGCACTGGACAGCCACCTCATCATACGATATATACATGGTGGACACACCCAAAGAAGGCAATGGCAACGGGACCGTGGAGGATGACCCCTCCAAGAAGCAACCCAAGCGCCGACGTCAGCGGTGCCGCTCTAAGTCCCGCCAAAGAAAAAGTGGTGATACCGGCACAGGAGATAATAACACTCCGGATAGTGCCGAAGATGGCAACAATCCCCTCCAGCACGATCTAGGACAGGAGGGTGGAGAGGCCAGCCCTCCAGAGAGAGCGGCAAATGGAGAGGCGGAGGATGATAATTACATGCCCCCTCCAAAGACGAGGCAAGCCTCGACGATGACGAATTCGTCGTGCCAGAGGATCCCGTCGAACAAGAGCGCTTCAAGCGCCGGCTTATAGCCACGGCAAATAGCCTTAAGAAAAAGCAGCAGCAGCTTTAAGCTGATCAAGATCTGCTAGCTGACAGATGGACTGAAGTCCTGGCGGCCGAGGAATATAAACTCGAACTCCCCTCCAAGATTTACCCAAAATGCAGGTTGCTACCCCGACTGGAGGAAGAAGCGTATGATGCGGCTGATCGGCCACCCCGTGGCCGCGACAGAGAGGCATTCCAGCCAAAAGCTCAGCCTGCACCCCAACGCCATTCAAATAAAAAGGCATGGGGAAATACGCCAGACCTACGAGACGTATTGGAGGACAAAGCAAAACATGCAAGATCGATCTTCGGATCACGAGGGTGTGCCACTATGCGAGACGATAAACGTCACGCCGGATACAATAAAAGTAAATCCGGCTGGGCCGCACACAGCGGGCAAGACTCATTGGAGCTGCATCGCGATATAGCCCAGTACAGAGGCGCCGCACACCCCTGATGCTTCACAGACAAAGTAATGGATGATCAAATCCCAGAGGGTTTCAAACCCGTAAATATAGAATCATACGACGGCACAACAGATCCTGCGGTATGGATCGAGGATTTCCTCCTGCATATCCACATGGCACGCGGTGATGACCTACACGCCATTAAATACCTCCCACTCAAACTTAAAGGACCAGCTCGGCATTGGCTCAACAGCTTGCCAATAGAGTCCATTGGCTGTTGGGAAGATCTGGAAGCCGCATTCCTCGACAACTTTCAGGGCACTTATGTGTGACCACCAGATGCCGATGACTTGAGCGACATAATTCAGCAGCCAGAGGAATCGGCCAGGCAATTCTGGACACGGTTCCTAACAAAGAAAAATCAAATCGTCGACTGTCCGGATGCAGAGGCTCTAGCAGCTTTCAAGCACAACATCTGCGACGAGTGGCTAGCCCGGCACCTTGGTCAGGAAAAGCCGAAATCTATGGCAGCCCTCACGACACTCATGACCCGCTTTTGTGCGGGAGAAGACAGCTGGCTGGCTTGCAGTGATAACATATCAAAGAACCATGGTACTTCGGATACCAAGGACGGCAATAGCAGGTCACGTCGCATATCTATAGCAAGTTCCGAGCTCGCATAGCAATGCGGCCCCCACCCCGGCCCAAGACAAACAGCGAAACTCGTGCCACACATACATAATTACGCATTAAAAATACCATGGGCACAGGTAGGGAGGGGGCACGACTACGGCACGCCCCAAGACGCGGATTAAACCGCACTAGGGGCTTCCCGCTTTGTTATTTTTCTCTCTTTCAGGACATTAATTTCTGGAAACCGTGTCCGGCAGCATGATTGCCGAACACATGATGCAGCAACCAAGGAGGCAGAAAGCTACATCACACCACAGATCTCCCAGGTGGATTACGATAATGAGTGTAATACTTGCCTTAATACTATTCTTCAGCTCGCCCTTGGAGGGGACATAGTCCTACTTTTTGCTTATTGCACTGCATGTATCATTTTGCTTTAACGCACCTTTTTGAATAAACAATGCATAGCATTAAGACTATTATTGCATTTTTTTTTATATATATGTGTTCATTAATGACACCTTGCAACCGTACACTTTGGTACGGCCAACACACCAGGGGCTTAAGTACCCCACAATATGGTGTGAGAAGTCCGAACACTTTCACAAGTGCGGCACCCCGAACTTTTATAGCATTATATGCATCAGCTCCGAATCATGTCTTTGGTCAATAGTTGGGTTTGCCCGGCTCCCATGTTTTGGTACCTTACGTTCCGCTATATCGGCTAAGGTAGCACTGGGAGAACTATTGCGATTGTGCCCCGGTTCAGCTGGGCTAAGCACCTCAGTAGAGAAAGCTAAAACTGACTGTCATGATAAGGCGAGAGACTGGTCGCTGTTCGAGAGGTTTTCGAGTCCCTAAAGACTTATGCCGCTTAGAGCGAGGAGTCGGCCCTGTCCGGCTTAAGGCGTGTATCACGCCCCGAATTCGGCCTTCCGAATACTAGGGGCTTCGCCGAAATTTAAAATTATAGAATTCTATGGCTAAGTGAGAGTGATAACGCATTATAGTCCGATTGCCTTGTTCGTTGTGCTGAGCACCTCCCTCGAAGGACCCAAAATGGGAACAATTGTGCTCAGGTTTATCCCGAACACCCCAGCGCTCGTGGCATGGGGGCAGAAGCCGACGACTAGCCATCTCTCAGATTTGATAAACAGCCAAACAGAAGGTAATATTTTAAATTCAAACAAGCGTTGCATAGCGCATATGAACAAGTTTTCATAGATACAGGATTACACGAGCGAGTTTACTCAAATATTACATCTTTCGTACACTCGTCCGCTATGAGACGGGCACCCTTCAGGACACTCTCATAGTACATCTCGGGGTGGCGATGCTCCTTGCCCGCCGGCGGCCCTTCCTTAATCAGCTTCATGGCATCCAGCTTGGCCCATTGCACCTTCACATGGGCGAAAGCCCGGCGTGCACCTTCGATGCAGACATACCGCTTGATGACTTCCAGCCATGGGCAGGCATCTACAAGCCGCCTCACCAGGCCGAAGTAGCTATTGGGAAGGGCGTCGCCAGGCCACATCCGGACTATAAAGCCCTTCATGGCCTGTTCGGCCGCCTTGTGTAGCTCGACCAGCTGCTTTAGCTAGTCGCTCATGGGCACCGGGTGTTCGGCCCCAGTATACTGAGACCAGAACAACTTCTCCGTTGAGCTTCCCTCCTCGGCCTGGTAAAACTGTGCGGCATCCGACACGCTGCGGGGCAAATCTGCGAACGCTCCTGGAGAGCTTCGGATTCGGGTAAGTAACAAGTAATTTACTTTCACATGTTTGCTTTTCATATAGAATGCCTTACCCGCCACTATCTTCTTCATCGCATCAATCTCCTGGAGGGCCTTTTGGGCTTCGGCCTTGGCACTCTTTGCACTCTCAAGGGCCGTGGCAAGCTCGGACTCTTGCGTCTTCAAGTCAAGCTCCAACGCCTCGTGCTTCGTCACGAGAGCTTGGAGCTCTTGGTGCACCTCGCCCACCCGTGCCTCATGCCTTTCCCACTCGGTGCGCTCCTTGGCCGCTTTGTCTTCAGCCTCGGATAGCGCTTGCTTCAGGGTCGCCACCTCGGTCGTGGCCCCTGGCAAATTGACGATGATCCTGTCATTTTGCAATCGCGTCTTCTTTTATATATACATATCTATAGACAGGGTATTACTTACCCTTGTTTTCCTCGAGCTGCCTCTTGGCAAGGCCGAGCTCTTTCTTGGACCCCTCAAGGTCCTGCTTCAATGTGGCAACCTCCGCAGTCTGTGCGGCAGATGCCAGCAGCGAAGCCTGCATACGCATATAGACATACTTATGTTAGACTCCTGCGATATTGTTTGATCCTCTATTCGGCTTTTCTTTGTGAACACCGAACAGAGCATCAGGGGCTACTGTCTATGCGGTAATATTTTTCCTATATTTTAAATACTTACCTCAAAGCCTGTTAGAAGGCTGGCACAGGCTTCAGTCAGTCTGCTCTTAGCAGACTGAACCTTCTTGATCACCGCACTCATAATAGTGTGGTGCTCTTCGTTGATGGAAGCGCTGCGAAGCATTCCCAGCAGATTGTCTGGTGCCTCTGGTTGGACAGAGGTCACTGGCACAGACGTCTTGCCCCTTTTGGAAGGAGGCCGCCTGCCTGAGTCCGGAACCATTGGAGGTTCCGGCGCGGTGTTTGGCTGATGGACGAACTCGGAGCCCTCGGGAGCCTTGCTCCCTCTGCTCCCGGAGTCTGGAAGGTCGCCTTGAGGAGCCTCCGGGACTGTCTCCCCTCAACCTAGTGCCTCTTGAGACAATACCTCAGCGTTGTCCGTAGGGAAAGGGGAGGTGGCGGTCATAAGTGGATCGCTATCCATATCCGACGAGCCCAGGGAGCCATCCGACGATACGTCGATACGGGCCCGTGGCGGTCTGCATAATCATAATTCGGCGTTAGGAGAAGCAGTTCGACAAAGGAATGCTATGAGTTACTTTGGTATCCGGATACTTACGACTTCGCCAGGGGCTTGGCCCTGAGCAGCCACTCGTCTTCGCCTTCGGCGGCGGTGGTGGAGTAGTCCGGAAGGAGAGTCCTTCCCTTCTTGGACCCTTCGCCCCCCCCAGTAGGGGCGACCTTCCTTTTCTTGTCTCCCCCGACTGGAGGGGGAACATCTTCATCTTCCTCCTCGTCTTCGGGGGAGGAGTGCGTCGCGGAGTTATCGGATGATAAGTTCGATAAACCCTGGCGTCGGGAACTCTTTCGGGTTCCCTTGGCCTTCTTGGTCTTCTCCGGCACCTTGTAAGGAGCCGGAGTCAGCATCTCTGTCAGGAGAGCGTCCGTAGTGTCTTCGGGCAGAGGGGCCAGACAATTAATCTGCCCCGACGTCTCCACCCAGTCCTGTCAAAGGCATGGAAATCAGACCCCGCACATGGTTAAGCTAGGTGAAATAAATATCCTACCGGATATATAGAACTCACCGAATGCGCTCGGCGCTTCGCGCTTAGCCCGCGGTCCTCAGTGAGAGAGGGAGGGACCTCGACGCCCTTGAACAACACCTTCCAGACGTCCTTGTGCATCGTGTCGAAGAGCTCGCTCAGAGTCTGGTGCTGGGCCGGGTCGAACTCCCACAAGTTGAAGTCCCGTTGTTGGCACGGGAGGATCCGACGGATGAGCATGACCTGGACTATGTTGACAAGCTTGAGCTTCTTGCTTGTCATGTTTAGGATACATTTCTGGAGTCCGTCCAGCTCCACCGATGAACCCCACGACAAGCCCTTCTCTTTCCAGGAAGTGAGCCGTGTAGGGAATCCAGATCGAAACTCGGGGGCAGCCACCCATTTGGTGTCGTGCGGCTTGGTGATGTAGAACCAAGCTGATTGCCACCCCTTTATGGTCTCCATGAAGGAGCCTTCAAGCCATATAACGTTGGGCATCTTGCCCACCATGGCTCCGCCGCATTCTGCTTGTTGGCCGCCCACCACCTTCGGCTTGATATTGAAGGTCTTTAGCCATAGGCCGAAGTGGGGGCGGATGCGGAGGAAAGCCTCACAGACGACGATGAACGCCGAAATGTTGAGAATGAAGTTCGGGGCTAGATCATGGAAGTCCAGCCCGTAGTAGAACATGAGACCGCGGACGAATGGATGAAGGGGAAACCCCAGTCCGTGGAGGAAGTGGTGGAGGAAAACTACCCTCTCATGAGGTTCCGGGGTAGGGACGATCTGCCCCGCAGCGGGCAGCTGATGCGTGATATTCACGGCTAAGTATCCGGCTCCGTGCAGCTTTTTGATGTGTCCCTCCATAATGGAGGAAGCCATCCACTTGCCTCCCGCTCCGGACATGTTTGGAGAAGGTTGAGGAGAAAGATGTGGACTTGGGCATTGGAGCTCGAGTGCGTGAGAATGGATGAGCAAGGAGGAATAAGGTGTGGGTAGAAAAAGGTTAAACCTTATCCCTTTATAAGGGCGGACGAAGCTATGCGCCCCCACTAGCCTGATAAAACTCGCTTATTTGCCCAAGCGCCGCGATTGATGGCGCGGTTGGGTTACCCACGCCCGTATTGATGAGAATCCCACAATAAGGGGGACACGATCTCTGCTTCGTCAAGACGTGTCAAGAAACCGCCTCGCATTATGTGCGAGGCTGGTTAAAGATAAACGGTTCGAATAATCGCCATGGCATGATGTCATGTTGCCCAAACATGTCACCGGATTAGATTTGTGGGAATATTATTCTCTCTACGGTGGTATGTGGAACTTGTTTTGCAGGGTCGGACACTATTCTGGTATTCAAATTCTTCCTGATGTATTCGGAGGAGGAACCCGCCTTGCAATGCCGAAGACAATACTGCGCACCGGACTCATCGTCATTGAAGCCTGGTTCAGGGGCTACTGAGGGAGTCCTGGATTAGGGGGTCTCCGGACAGCCGGACTATATCCTTTTGCCGGACTGTTGGACTATGAAGATACAAGATTGAAGACTTTGTCTCGTGTCCGGATGGGACTCTACTTGGCGTGGAAGGCAAGCTAGGCAGTACGGATATGGATATCTCCTCCTTTGTAACCGACCTTGTGTAACCCTAACCCTCTCCGGTGTCTATATAAACCGGAGGCTTTTAGTCTGTAGGACAACAACATACAATCATACCATAGGCTAGCTTCTAGGGTTTAGCCTCTCCGATCTCGTGGTAGATCAACTCTTGTAATACCCATATCATCAAGAATAAATCAAGCAGGACGTAGGGTTTTACCTCCATCAAGAGGGCCCGAACCTGGGTAAAACATCGTGTCCCCTGCCTCTTGTTACCATCCGCCTTAGACGCATAGTTCGGGACCCCCTACCCGAGATCCGCCGGTTTTGACACCGACACTATGCATCTGGTTCATCATGATCGGAATTATATATATATATAATTTTTGGCCTTGTGAAGGATAAAGTATCTCTCAAGCTTGGGGGAGGCTT